>NC_064851.1:3048023-3348023 GCF_024139225.1 Suncus etruscus
AAGATGCTCTTCAACAGATGAATGACTAAAGAAACTTTGTACATATACATAATGGAATATTATGTCACCATCAGGAGAGATGAAGTCATGAAATTTTTCCAATGCTAATTTTTTTTTTTGTTTTTGGGTCACACCCGGCAGCACTCAGGGGTCCCTACTGGCTCTATGCACAGACATCACTCCTGGCAGGCTCAGGGGACCATATAGGATGCCGGGATTTGAACCACCAACCTTCTATATGCAAGGCAAAATGCCTTACTTTCTCTCCGGCCCCATGTTTTTGTTTGTTTGTTTGTTTGTTTTTTGTTTTTATCTTTTTTTTGTTTTATTTTGTTTTTGGGTCACACCCGGCAGCACTCAGGGGTTACTCCTGGCTCCATGCTCAGAAATCACTCCTGGCAGGCTCGGGGACCACATGGGATGCCGGGATTCAAACCACCGACCTGCTGCATGCAAGGCAAACACCTACCTCCATGCTATCTCTCCAGCCTCTACATTTTTTGTTTGTTTGTTTGTTTGTTTGTTTGTTTTTCGGTCACATCTGGTGACCCTCAGGAGTTACTCCTGGCTATGCACTCAGAAATTGCTCCTTGCTTGGGGGACCATATGGAACGCTGGGGGATTGAACCTAGGCTAGCGCACGCAAGGCAGAGGCACCTTAAGGATTGCGCCACCACTCTGGCCCCTCCAACTTTCCAAGCAGCCTCTCTCTGCTGCTTCTTTTCTGGCTTTCTGCATGTTATTCTCTCTGCTGCTCCTAAGCCATGTCTTTCTCTCTCATCTCTTTTTCTCCAGAGCTCTCTCTGTCTTCCTTTCAGCTGCTCTTCATGTTTTCTGGCTGAGTCCCAGCCCCTGGCAGCTCGTGTTTAATAGTTTCTGAGCCTCTCCTCTTTCTCTCTCTCCTCTCTCCTGTCTGTCTGTCTGTCTGTCTGTCTGTCTGTCTGTCTGTCTGTCTGTCTGTCTGTCTGTCTGTCTGTCTCTCCCTCCCCCCTCTCTCTCTGTCTCCAGACTCCTCTACCTACTCATTCCAGATGTGGGCTATTCTGATCATTCAGGGGGGATAAACAGGAGTTTGGGAGGGGATACCCACAAAAAGGCACCAAGTTTGAAAAGTCCCGAGGAACCTGAGAGACAAAGCTCTCTACTGGGGGCTGGAGTGATAGCAAAGTGGTAGGGTGCCACGGCAGCTCCAGTGGGGTCTCTGTGACATGGTGAAAGCTCTTCGACCTGAGGCAAAAGCTTCATGGAAGTTAGTCTCCTGGAACAGTCACAGGTAGTCCCGGAGCAAGAAATTATTCCTCACATCATGTATTGCTTCTGGGAACAAAGATGATTGTTTTTCTTACTCCATGCTACAGTAACCTGATAACACTGGGTTCTATAGAAAACCTACAACATAATTATTTGAGAACATGTTAATGATTTTACGAATCACACAGAAACTTCTGAGAATGATTTTTTAGAAAATAAGCATTTTGGGCCCGGAGAGATAGCACAGTGGCGTTTGCCTTGCAAGCAGCCGATCCAGGACCAAAGGTGGTTGGTTCGAATCCCGGTGTCCCATATGGTCCCCCGTGCCTGCCAGGAGCTATTTCTGAGCAGACAGCCAGGAGTAACCCCTGAGCACCGCCGGGTGTGACCCAAAAACCAAAAAAAAAAAAAAAGAAAATAAGCACTTAGCAGAAAATCAAGAAGTTTTGCTTAAAAGCTATCACTAATCTTCTTCTTTTTTTTTTTTTTTTGTTTGTTTTTGGGCCACACCCGGTAATGCTGAGGGGTTACTCCTGGCTATGAGCTCAGAAGTCGCTCCTGGCTTGGGGGACCATATGGGACGCCGGGAGATAGAACCGAAGTCCGTCCTAGGCTAGCGCTGGCAAGGCAGACACCTTACCTCTAGCGCCACCGCGCCCAGCCCCAAATATTCTTAAGAATAATAATAGTAAAAATTATTTAGCCACAACTTTGAATCATTTATAAGTAGAAAAGTCTCTGATAGAAGAATCTAGGGGAAAACCCATAGCATAAAACCTGACAGCTGAAAACACTTGAAAAATTGTGACAGATTCGTATGGGTGTCCCTATAATAAGGCAGAAATAGATCAGGTGAAGGAAATAGGATTTCTTATGTTCCTAAGAAAAAGCAAGGCACACGATGGTTATAATCTAATACAGGGCAAAAGATGTGAACCACCTATATATAGGACTAGATGATGGCCCACTTAGCATAGAATTAACTACACCTGATCCCTTCCTTACCTTATACAGGAGTGTATAAGAAGGCTGGTAACAGAGGAGTGGTGCATGAAGGAAAAAGAGTGTCTTATTATAAATTGCCCTTTTTAAAAATATTATTAAGAACAATGCCTCTTCAATGTCATCTTACACAGGAACAAAAGGATTTACTAAAAAAAGCAAATAAAGAAGGCTGTGGAAGGCTTGAGCCAAAGCAGTATATGACTGGGAACCTAAACCTGGACCCCCAGACATAGATTTAAAATGGTGGATCTATAACATATTTTTCCATCCCCTCCCAAACCCTCCCCTGGCTTTCGGATCTATAACATATTAAATATAATAAAAATCCTGCTTACAGCTCAGGCTGGTCAGGTTGTTAAAATCAAGTAAAGATTAACCACATTAACCAGTAGTCTTAGGTCATAAAGAAATTGCAGACAATCACCAGAATGCCTTTGTTTAGAAATAGTAAGATTAGATCTGATTCTTGATGAGGTCAGCATGCTTAGAAAATTGTTAATAATGTGTTGCAATGAGGCACCTGTAAATTGATGTATTTTGATTTTTGGCCAATATCTTGCTGTTAAACGTATAAATAACCTAGAGAAATAAATACAGTTACTCTGCAGCGGAGGCTCAAGCCAAAGCTTTTTTTTTTTTTTTTTTTTTTTAATATTTTTTTTTTTAAACACCTTGGTTACAAACATGATTGTGTTTGGGCTTCAGTCATATAAGATGACACCCCCCCCCCAAAAAAAAAGAGCCAAAGCACTTAGCCACTTTCCAGCACCCAAGACTTTGAGTTGTTGGTTATGCCAACCCCTTGCCCACCTGTCTTCCAAGGAGGACCCCAGTGCTGCCCTCCCACGGCTGAACGGTTAGCGGTGGTAGGGTGTTTGCCTTGCACTCGGTCCACCTGAGACAAACCCGGGTTCTATTCCCAGCATCCCAAATGGTCCCCCCCCCCCCAGCCTGCCAGGAGCAATTTCTGAGCGTAGGGCCAGGAGTAACCCTTGAATGCCACTGGTTGTAGCCCACCCACTCCAAAAAAAAAACTATCTACTATTACAGGATCTTTTCAAAGCTGCCTGTGCTCGCAGAGAGGGTGTTTGAAAAGTAGCACTTGTAGGGACTCACAGTTGAAGAATAACCTGTACTCACAAGCATTAAGACCCTGAAAAACCTTGGTCGCTTGTCCAGGAGGCACTCAGGAAAAAAAGGGCTGTAGCAAAAGTATTATTTGAGACATAACTTCAGCTAACATCCTAAAGACTTTTCTTAGAGCTTCTCTTAAAGATTATTCAGATTTATGGCCCGGAGAGATAGTACAGCGGTGTTTGCCTTGCAAGCAGCCATCCAGGACCAAAGGTGGTTGGTTCGAATCCCGGTGTCCCATATGGTCCCCCGTGCCTGCCAGGAGCTATTTCTGAGCAGACAGCCAGGAGTATCCCCTGAGCACCGCCGGGTGTGGCCCAAAAACCAAAAAAAAAAAAAAAGATTATTCAGATTTATATAAACACACCTTTTTAGGAACATTTGTGTAGAGTCAAGTATTCTCGATTTAGTCTTACAGAATAACGACCACTTTCAAATTTAGCTTTGCTGTTAGCCTACGTGCAATCATATCAAGGGTTGATATTTCAGATCCCAGTCAGAATGAATGAACTGGAGCAAAGCCAAAAAAGCAGCCAGGGGCACATCGGTAAGGCATTTGCCTTGCACATGGGCAACACAGAATGGACCCTGTTTTGAATCCTGGCATCCCATATTTCCCCCATGCCTGCAGGAGCAATTTCTGAGCACGGAGCCAGGAGTAACCCTTGAGCGCCACTAGGTGTGACCCAAAAACAAAAACAAAGCAAAACAAAACAAAAAAAATTCCCAAAACAAAATAAAACCAGCAAACCAGTCTCCAAGAAACCCTTGCTGGGGGCTATGCCTTGCCCTAGATGGATAAAGACACACATGCAGCTTGTACTGGGCATTCTAGGGCCCAGTGAGAAAACTAAACGGTTATATCTGCAATTGTGATGCCTTGCCAAGAAATAGCATAAGCGTTCTTCTCTAGCCCAGAGATGGCAGGCTAGAATAATCACAAGATGACAAAACACTTCTGAATGTCTGAATCTCTGATTTCATTTCCACCGACTTCATGCACACATCTTCTCGAGAAGAGACCCCAAGAATTCCCTCTGTGTCGGACCAAGCAGTCTGTGACATCTGTGGACTGCCAGGGATCTAACCCGAGTCAGCCACGGATAAGGCAGGCTCCCTCCCCTCCTCATTGTACTATCTCTCCAGCCCCAAGAGCAATGCAGTTGGAGCCAGGCCTCTTGGGCACATATGCAAGCCCGGCAGCTCCCAGAGAGCATTTTGGCTAAGTGTGGCTGCTCCCCACCCAGTGCTCCCCAGTCACTACAACAGGATCATCCTGAACAGGATGCTCACAAAGGAAGGAAAAGCTCAGAGCGGCTCTCTGGAACCTGTGCATCAGGCTCAGCCAGGTTCAAGGGCCAGGCCTGGCTCTTTGCTCAGGAGTGTCCCCTGGGGGTAGAGCCTGGCTTGGCTGCTTTGGGGCACCTTGGCTTTCACCAGACAGAGCACTGGGGAGGAGTAAAGGCTCTGCTGTCCTTGCAGGTGAGAGCGTTACCTCCTGCAGCAGTTCTCCACACCCCATCGCACCCCAATGTCCGGCAGCTCCTTCCCTCACCTCTGAAGTCTGTAAGTCTGAATTTCTTCTGTGGGAAGAAACATGTAACTCGCCGAGAGGATCCTGGAGCTGGGCTGGGGGTGCCTGGCCCTCCATACAGGATGCAGGTCTTACTCCTCGTGCCTCTGCACTCAGGGGTCACTCCCCGAAGGCTCAGGGGACCATAGGGAATGCAGGGATGGAACCTGGTCAGCCGTGTGCAAGGCAAATGCCCTCCTCACTGTGCCCCCACGACTCAGGCCCACCACAGCGTCTGCAAAGGCTCTGGGGGAGTAAATGTGGCAGTGTAGCGGTGCATGGGGAGGACCCCAACTATGGGAGGTGGGCTGTCCACTACTCTCAGTGCTGGGTGTGGCTAAGGAGCTGATGACCTGGAGTGAGGGGACATAGGTTGTGAATTCTGGATTCTTGGGGACAGAGAGATAGCATGGAGGAAGGGTGTTTGCCTTGCATGCAGAAGGATGGTGGTTCAAATCCCAGCATATGGTCCACAGAGTCTGCCAGGAGCAATTTCTGAGTGTAGAGCCAGGAGTAAGGAGTAACCCCTGAGCGCTGCAGGGTGTGACCCAAAAACCAAAAACCAAAAAAAATAAAATAAAAAAATAAAAGAATTCTGGATTCTTCCTTGTTTTGGAGGGAGTCACACCTGGCAGTGCTGAGGGGTTACTTCCTGGTTCTGCACTCAGAAATCATTCCTGGCAGGCTGGAGGATCTATGGGATGCTGGGGATTGAACTGGGATTGGCTGCATGCAAGGCAAGGCAGAAGCTCTTCCCACTGTGCTGCTGCTCCACCCCACCCCACCCCACCCCCCACAATTATTAAAGAAATATTTTCAAGACAGTCATCTAAGTTTTTTCACTTGGAGAACTAGAAGAGGGAAAAAAATAAACCTTAGGGGCCGGAGAGATAGCACAGCGGTGTTTGCCTTGCAAGCAGCCGATCCAGGACCAAAGGTGGTTGGTTCGAATCCCAGTGTCCCATATGGTCCCCCGTGCCTGCCAGGAGCTATTTCTGAGCAGACAGCCAGGAGTAACCCCTGGGCCGGGTATGGCCCAAAAACCAAAATAAATAAATAATAAATAAATAAATTAATAAAAAATAAAATAAAGAAAAGAAAGAAAGAGAGAGAAGAAGAAGAAAGAAAGAAAGAAAGAAAGAAAGAAAGAAAGAAAGAAAGAAAGAAAGAAAGAAAGAAAGAAAGAAAGAAAGAAAGAAAGAAAGGAAAGAAAGAAAGAAAGAAAAGAAAGAAAGGAAAGAAAGAAAGAAAGAAAGAAAAAGAAAGAAAGAAAGAAAGAAAAAGAAGGAGAAGAAAGAGGGAAGGAGGGAGGGAAGGAAAAAAGGGAAAGGGAAGGAAGGAAGGAAGAAAGGGAGGAAGGGAAGGAGAGAGGGAAGAAGGAAGGACCAGAATATAAACACAGTGGTAGGGCATTTGCCTTGCATGCAGCCAACAAGGACAATCCCCAGCTCAATTCCCGGCATCCTATATGGTCCCCCAAGTGATTTCTGAGCACAGAGCCAGGAGTGACCCCTGAGTGCAGCCTGGTGTGATCCCCCAAAATAATAAAGAAAAAGAAAGAAAGAAACGGGATTTAAGAACAGAAAACAAGGGCCGGAGAGATAGCATGGAGGTAAGGCGTTTGCCTTTCATGCAGGAGGTCATTGGTTCAAATCCCGGCGCCCCATATGGTCCCCTGTGCCTGCCAGGAGCAATTTCTGAGCCTGGAGCCAGGAATAACCCCTGAGCACTGCCAGGTGTGACCCAAAAACAAAAAAAAACAAAAACAAAAACAAAAAAAAAGAACAGAAAACAAGATTGAAACTAGAAAAACAATAGAGAAAAATCAATAAAACCAAAGGATTTTTTGAAAGCTTAATAAAATTGATCAGGGGCCCAGAGCAGTGGCATGGAGCAGTAAGGTGTCTGTCTTGCTGGTGCTAGCCTAGGATGGATCCCATATAGTCCCCCAAGCTAGGAGCAATTTCTGAGTGCATAGCCAGGAGTAACCCATGAATGTCACTGGGTGTAGCCCCAAAACACCAAAAAAAAAAAAAAAAAAAAAGGATCAGCCTACTGGACTGAAAAAAGAGAACTATATAAACTTAAGCTGTAAACTTAAATTCAAAAGCTTGGGGCCCGGAGAGATAGAACAGTGGCGTTTGTCTTGCAAGCAGCCAATCCAGGACCAAAGGTGGTTGGTTCGAATCCCGGTGTCCCATATGGTCCCCTGTGCCTGCCAGGAGCTATTTCTGAGCAGACAGCCAGGAATGACCCCTGAGCACTGCCGGGTGTGGCCCAAAAACAAACAAACAAAAAAAAAACCACACACACACACAAAAAAAACAAATTCAAAAGCTTGGATGAAGGCTGGAGCGAGAGCGCAGCGGAGATGGTATTTGCCTTGCACTCTGCTGACCTGGGTTCGATCCCTGGCATCCCATAGTGTCCCCCAAAGCACTGCTAGGAGTGCTTCCTATGTGCAGACCCAGGATTAACCTCTGAGCATATCTGGGTGTGGCCTCCAAACAAAAATTACAACTAAAATTAACAATGAAAACCAAAAACTTGGATGAAGTGAACCAAGTTTTGAAAAGTACAAACTTACCCAAAGTAAAAATAGATACTAGGGGCCCAGAGAAATAGCACAGCGGCGTTTGCCTTGCAAGCAGTCGATCCAGGACCAAAGGTGGTTGGTTCGAATCCCGGTGTCCCATATGGTCCCCCGTGCCTGCCAGGAGCTATTTCTGAGCAGACAGGCAGGAGTAACCCCTGAGCACCACCGGGTGTGGCCCAGAAACCAAAAAAAAAAAAAAAAAAAGATACTAACCCAAAGTGTCCTAGAATGCTATTTTTTAATCAGAAGATAAAAGTTTTTGGGGGGCACTCAGTGGTGCTCAGGGGTTCCTCCTGGCTCTGCACTCAGATATTGCTCCTGGCAGGCTTGGGGGACCAGATGGGATGCTGCGGATCAAATCTGGGTCCATCCTGGGTCTGCCGTGTGCAAGGCAAAGGCCCTACCACTGTGCTATCTCTCCGGCCCCATTATTTGGGTTTTTGGGGGGCTGTATCCGGCTCCTGGCTCTGTGTTCAGAAATCACTCCTGGCAGGCTTGGGGACCATGTGGGATTCCGGGGATTGAACACAGGTCTGTCCCGGGTCGGCTGCGTGCGAGGCAAACACCCTACCGCTTACTATTGCTCCAGCCCCCTAAAGGTTTATTTTTTATTTTTATTTTATTTTTTGGTGGTTTTTGGATCACACTCAGTAGTGCTCAGGGGTTACTCCTGGCTCCATGCTCAGAAATTGCTCCTGGCAGGCACTGGGGGACTATATGGGGCGCCAGGATTCGAACCAATGACCTTCTGCATAAAAGGCAAACGCCATACCTTCATGCTATCTCTCTGGCCCCTAAAAGTTTATTTTTTATTTTTTATTTTTTTGGTTTTGGATCACACCTGGCGGTGCTCAGGGGTTACTCCTGGCTGTTTGCTCAGTAATAGTTCCTGGCAGGCACGGGGGACACCTTTGGTCCCGGATCGGCTGCTTGCAAGGCAAATGCCACTGTGCTATCTCTCCGGGCCCTAAAGGTTTATTTTTAAAGAAGCAAACACAAGTGTCAGAAAGGAAACCACAATATCTAAAAAGCAACACATGGAGGCTGGAGAGAGAGAACAGGGAGAGTTTTGAGCCAAATAATCCAGCTTGTGTTTTTAAAAGATTTCCCTGCTGGGCTGGAGGGAATCCAGCCAAAGGTTTTGGAGGCTCTCAGAGGCTTGGAGGATTCCTGGGGGGCCGCTGGGGACTTCTGGGGAACCCTGCTTCTGGGGCACAGACGGAATCAGGGAGAAGTGTACACAGGAGGGAAGTGGGAAGCTGTGGAACCCCTCTCTCCCACCCTCCCTCATTTCTGACAGCCCCAATGCCCTCAGACCTTACTTTCTTGTTTTGTTTACTTGGGGGCCACACCCAGATGTGCTCAGGGGCCACTCAAGGCTAAAGGGTTGGATCACTTCTGCCAGTGCTCAGGGGACCAAGGCACAGTCACACCCTGAAGCTCTTGCCTCTGAACTACCCGCCTACTTGACCCAGGCCGGGGATCAAACCCCGTTTGGCTGTGTGCAAGGCTAGTAAGTGCATTCCTTCCAACTGTGCTGTCTCTCCCACCAAGGCAAATTCCTTTTGCCTCCATCTTACTGTTCTTTTGTTTTGTTTTGTTTTGTTTTTCTGGTTTTTGGGCTACACCTGGTGACTCTCAGGAGTTACTTCTGGCTATGCACTCAGAAATCACTCCTGGCTTGAGGGACTATATGGGATGCCGGGAATCAAACCGAGGTCAGTACTGGGTTAGCTGTGTGCAAGGCAAACGCCCTACCGCTGCGCCATCACCATCACTCTGGCCCTTCATCTTCCTGTTTTTTGTTTTGTTTTTGTTTTGTTTTGTTTGTTTGGTTGGTTGGTTTTGGGCCACACCTGGCAGTGCTCAGGGGTTACTCCTGGATATCTGCTCAAAAATAGCCCCTGGCAGGCACCGGGGACCATATGGGACACCGGGATTTGAACCAATGACCTTCTGCATAAAGGCAAATGCCTTACCTCCATGCTATCTCTCTGGCCCCCATCTTCCTGTTTTTAAAGAAATATGTATTTTGTGCCACGCAAGGCTGTGTTCAGGGCTTACTCTGGGCTTTGTGCTCAGGGATCATTCTTGGGGGGTGCAGGGGACCTTATGGGATGCCGGGGATTGAACTAGGACCGACTGCGTGCAAGGCAAACGTCCTCTCCACTGTGCTACAGCTCCAACCCAGAAGCCATTTTCTTTCTTTCTTTTTTTTTGGGGGGGGGGTTTTCGGGCCACACCTGGCAGTGTTCAGGGGTTACTCCTGGCTGTCTGCTCAGAAATAGCTCCTGGCAGGCACGGGGGACCATATGGGACATCAGGATTTGAACCAACCACCTTTGGTCCTGGATTGGCTGCTTGCAAGGCAAATGCCGCTGTGCTATCTTTCTGGGCCCGCCATTTTCTTTCTTTTTTCTTTTTCTTTTTTTTTTTCTTTTTGGGTCACACATGGCTGTGCTCAGGGGTTATTCCTGGCTCCACGCTCAGAAATCGTTCCTGGCAAGCTCGGGGAACCATATGGGACGTCTGGATTTGAACCACCATCCTTCTGCATGCAAGGCAAACACTCTACCTCCATGCTATCTCTCTGGTCCCAGAAGCCATTTTCTCTTCTCTTCTTTCCTTTCCTTTCCTTTTTTCTTTTTTCTTTTTTTGGAGGGGGTATACCCAGAAGTGCTCAAGGTAGTCTCCTTAGCCACTGGGCTCTGTCTCTCTGACCTCAGCTTTTCTTCTTCTTTTTTTTTGGTTTTTTGGGCCACACCCGGCGTTGCTCAGGGGTGACTCCTGGCTGTCTGCTCAGAAATAGCTCCTGGCAGGCACGGGGGACCATATGGGACACCGGGATTCGAACCAACCATCTTTGGTCCTGGATCGGCTGCTTGCAAGGCAAACACCGCTGTGCTATCTCTCTGGGCCCAGCTTTTCTTCTTTATTTTGGTTTTTTTTTTTTTTTTTTTTTTTGGTTTTTGGGCCACACCCGGCGTTGCTCAGGGGTTACTCCTGGCTGTCTGCTCAGAAACAGCTCCTGGCAGGCACGGGGGACCATATGGGACACCGGGATTCGAACCAACCATCTTTGGTCCTGGATCGGCTATTTGCAAGGCAAACGCCGCTGTGCTATCTCTCCGGGCCCTTCTTCTTTATTTTATTTTTGGTTTTTGGGCCACACCGGGGTTCCTCCTGGCTCTGTGCTCAGAAATCGCTCCTGGCTTGGGGGGCTATATGGGACAACGGGGATTGAACCATAGTCCGTCCTAGGCTAGGCTAGCGTGCACAGACACCTTACCGTTTGCGCCACCGCTCTGGCCCCTTCTTTATTTTTTTTCATTTTTCATTTTCTTTTTTGGTTTTTGGGCCACACACGGCATTGCTCAGGGGTTACTCCTGGCTGTCTGCTCAGAAACAGCTCCTGGCAGGCATGGGGGACCATATGGGACACCGGGATTCGAACCAACCACCTTTGGTCCTGGAACCAACCACCTTTGGTCCTGGATCGGCTGCTTGCAAGCTGTGCTATCTCTCCGGGCCCTCATTTTTCATTTTCCTCCCTCCCTCCCTCCCTCCCTCCCTCCCTCCCTCCCTCCCTTCCTTCCTTCCTTCCTTCCTTCCTTCCTTCCTTCCTTCCTTCCTTCCTTCCTTCCTTCCTTCCTTTCTTTTCTTCCTTTTATTTTGAGACACACCGGCAGGCTCAGGTGCTACTCCTGGCCCAGTGCTCAGTCTCCTGGCAGGCCAATATGGTTCACTAGCCCTTTAAGCCATCACTGTCCCAGGAAGCCTCTATCTATCTCTCTCTTTTTCTGAAAACATCAGTCTCTGATGTTACCTCTGCTCAGTGCAGCACCCTGGAAGGAGACCCCCTGAGCTCTGGAATTGGATCATCCTCCCCCTCTTCAGGCTGCTGGATGGAGGTTCAAGTCACTGCTCCCTGTTCTAACTCTTCTCTCTTTGTTCTGGTCCCAGACACCCCGAATTTCTTGCCAACTCCACCATGCCCAGGAGACTCGTTTCTTCCAGCAGTTTATCAGGTGTCTCTGAGCCTTACTGCTCCTGACTGTGGCAGAAAGTGAGCCCTACTGTGGCTCAAGCCAACCTAAAGCCAGCCTAACACCTAACGCCTAATGCCTAATGTCCTTATTGCCTCTCTCTCGGGTCCATGCCCAGCTTAAACTCGGGTTTGAAGGAACAGCTTGTAGGACCGGAGCAGGTGGACAGGACCCAATCTCGGTCTTGCTCCAGAGGGTTCTGAGCCGGCATCACCAGCAGTGATGTTTTGTGTTTTCCGTTCTTTGTATTTTGCTTGTTTGTTTTTACTTTGGGGCAATGCTCAGTGGTTACTCCAGGCTCTGCTCTCAGGAACCACTCCTGGTGGGCTCAGAAATCCTATGGGATGTTGGGGATTGAACCTGGGTTGGCCGCACGTAAGGCAAATGTCCTTCCCGCTGTGCTATCACTGCAGCCCCACCAGCTGTGGGGTTTGCACAAGGAACTCCCAAGAAAGGCCCCTGGACTCCTTCCATTCTGCAGAAACTTCAGAATGCTCCAGTGAGAGTAGGAGAGAGAGCACATTGGGGAGGGCGCTTGCCCTGTCATGTGCCCAAGCTGGGTTCAATCCCCAAACCTTAGAGGATCCCCTGAGCCCCAACATGAGTGATTCCCTGAGCACAGAGCCAGTAGTCAGCCCTGAGCATCAGCAGGTGTGGCCTCCAAACCCAAACCAAGGGGCCGAGAGATAGCATGAAGGTAAGACATTTGCCTTTCATGCAGAAGGACAGTGGTTTGAATCCCGGCATCCCATATGGTCCCCTGTGCCTGCCAGGGGCAATTTCTGAGTGTAGAGCCAAGAGTAATCTCTGAGCATTGCCGGGTGTGACCCAAAAACAAAAACAAAAAAAAAAACAAACCAAGGAACACACACTCCCAAATTTGGGTTATGCTGTGGCTCTTGGTGTGTTTTCCTGGTCAACTTCTTCTTCTTCAGGCTCCAGGGACCATATGAGACGCCGGGATTCAAACCACCATCCTTCTGCATGCAAGGCAAATGCCCCACTTCCATGCCATTTCTCCAGCCCCCTGATCAACTTCTTGCTCTAGGGCAGCCAGTGCAGGAAGTGAAGAAAGGAAACTCACTGTGTTGGGAACCGGCTTCTGTTGTTCTGTCCTCTGTCTTTCTGTCCTGTCCACAGCTTCTATGAAGATAGAAGGAATCTCTGCAGTCACGGGTCTTTCGTTCTCCTTCGCAGCCTCCTTTGCTCACTGCTGAGGTCTGGGCTGGGGGGGCCCTCCCCCTCCACTGGCCTGTGACCCCTCCCAACTCTCCCCCAAACAGAAGAGAGGTGTGATTCGGCCAGGCTGGACCCCTATCAGACCAAACATCCGTGGCTCAGCTCAGAGGCTTGTCTGGAGAGTGAGGACAGAAATTTCTAAGCTCAGATCATGGTGTTTGGGTTCGAAACTGAGACAGGGCAAAGTTAAGCCTGGGGCTGGAGCCTTGATGGTGAAATGCTTGCACCCAGCAGGGCAGAGCAAGGCGGGTGGGTATACCCTGGGGCTACCCCCCAAAAAGTGTCAGGGAGGAAACTTGGGTCCTGCACATGCAAAGTCTATGTTCTAACCACTGATCCATCCCACTGGCCCAAGGTATTTTTTTTGGGGGGGGTCAGAGGATAAAAGTTTTTTGGGGGGTGGCCACACCCGGTGACATCAGGGCTCCTCCTGGCTCTGTGCTCAGAAATCGCTCTTGGGAGGCTTGGGGACTCATATGGGATGCCGGGATTCGAACCACCGTTGATCCTGGATTGGCTGCTTGCAAGGCCTTACCGCTGTGATATCTCCCCGACCCCATCTTTTTGTTTTTCTTTTTTTTTTTTTTTTTTTTTTTTTGAGGGGGAATTGGTTTTTGAGTCATACCCAGCAGTACTCAGGGGTTACTCCTGGCTCTATGCTCAGAAATTGCTCCTGGCAGGCTTGGGGGACCTTATGGAATGCCGGGATTCGAATCACTGTCCTTCCATGTGTGAGGCAAATGCCCTACCTCCAAGCTATCTCTCCGGACCCCTTTTTTCTTTTCTTCTTATTTTTGGGCCATACCCAGTGGCGCTCAGGGATTACTCCTGGTTCTGCACTCAGAAATTACTCCTGACAGGTTCGGGGGACCATGTGGGATGCTGGGGATTGAACATGGGCCAGCCGGGTGCAAGGCAAATGCCCTACCTGCTGTGCTATCACTTCAGTCCCCCTGAGCTATTTTCTATTGGGGGACAGGGGTGGAAATGGGGATGAGAGTCACTCCTGGAAGTGCTCAGAGGTCCCTGTGTGGGGCCAAGGATGGGTCTGGGGTCAGCTGCATGTGAGGCCGAGTACTGTCTCCAAGCTGGGTGTCTCTGAGAATTCAGAGGAGGAAAAATTCTGCAGGTCTCCTGATCAGACCTTCTGCTGCCCCCCTAATCCCCACCCCAGGGTCCCCTGCACTTAAGCACCTCCTCCTTGTTCTCTAAGGCTGAAATTCACCCAGGAAATTTCTCAGATGCTTCAGGAGTCCCACTGCATCCTGGCCACCACATTCTCCTGGGGGCCTCAGGCTCTGGTTGAGGGGTTGTCTCCTGTCACCCTCTGAGTGTTGTGCCAGTCTGCCAGAGCCAGCTGCCTACAGAGGTGAAACCTGGCTTGCTGCAGAGCCCGGGGGGGGGGGGGGGGGGTCGGGTCCCTGCCAACAAGCACCTGAAAACTCCCCAAAATGCAGCTTCCTCCACTCTCTGTAGATTTTTTTTTTTTTCCCCCACCACTCCCTTGGCAAATAGCAGTCTCTTACAAGCCACCGTCCTTGCCTTTTCTTTTTGGGAAACACATCCTAACGAGGGTCCCGTCAGGGGGGAAGGGGGTGCCAGAGGTGGAGGGGTGGGAGAGGAGGGAACAGCGTGTTCCAGCGTGTTCTAAGGGAACCAGGGAGGGGAAGGGCCAATTAACATTCAGCTTGGAGAGAAAGATGATCTCTCCCAGTGGTAATAAAAACTGACAGCTCCATCAGAAAACCAGCAAGGGGGAGCCTGATGAGTTGGGATGTTTTGGGGAGACCCTCTCAGCATGAAGGGCAGAAACGGCCAGCTGGGAGACAAGGGAGGACTCAGTCTTTTCCAGAGCTCTGGAGGAACCCCTCAAACCTCTCTTCTGCCCCCCCTTTGGTTTCAGCCCCCTCCTGGGGCGAAGAAGAGTAAAAGGCTGGTCAGGGTCTGGGCCTGCAACTCAGAGATTCCCCCAACTCTAATCTAGTTCCCCGAGCTCTCGTTTCTCCTGACCTTCTCATCAAAGGAAGCCACGTGACAGCAATTTCGGGGAGGGGGTCCCACGCATCTCATTGCGAGCTGGCAAAATGGCTCTGGCCCACGGGGTCCCCCATGCCATGAATGATAAGTGGGCGAGGGAGGTGGGGGGTGAGTGTGGCTGAGGCTGACGGACAGGCCCTTCCTGACAGCCACCCAGGTAATTTGGCCTATAAATCAGCGCCTATAAAGCAGAGCGCATTTAATGGGGCTCAAATGCAATCGCCTTAATAGGGGGGGAGGCAGAGGAGGGAGTGGGGGGCGGAGCCAAGATCTGCCTTGGGCCTGCTGGGGAAGTCGTGGTGCTGCAGAAGACCAGCGTTTTTCTGAATGAACTTGAAATAGGAGGCCATTTGGTGGAGGAAGAGAGAGTGGGGGAGAGGGAGAGAGGGGGAGAGGGAGAGGAGGCGAAGGAGGAGAAAGGGAGGGACAGGGAGAGAGAGAGGGAGAAAGAGGGAGAGGGAGAGGGAGAGGGAGAGAGAAGAGGGAGAAAGGGAAAAAGAGAGGGAGAGAGAGGGAGAGGGAGAGAGAGGGAGAGAGGGAGAGGGAGAGATAAAGAGGGAGAGAGAAAGGGAAAAAGAGGGAGAGAGAGGGAGAGGGAGAGAGATGGAGAGGGAGAAAGAGGGAGAGGGAGAGATAAAGAGGGAGAGAGAGAAAGGGAAAAAGAGAGGGAGAGGGAGAAAGAGAGAAAGGAGAGAGAGAAAGAGGGAGAGAGATGGAGAGGTAGAGAGAAGGAGAGAAAGGAGAGAGAAAGAGGGAGAGAGAGGGAGAGAGAAAGGAGAGAGAAAGAGGGAGAGAGGGAGGAGAGGGAGATGGAGAGGGAGAGAGAAAAAGGAAGAGAGACAGAGGAGAGAGAGGGAGAGAATGAAGAGGGAGAGAGAAAGGGAGAGAGAGAAAGGAGAGAGGGAGAAAGAGAGAGGGAGAGGGAGAGAGAAGGGGAGAGAGGGAGAGAGAAAAAGAGGGAGAGAGAGAGAGAGAAGAGGGGTCTTCATGACCACAGGGCAAAGATCAGTCCAGGGAGGTCTCAGGCCAGAGCTACGGCACAGTAGGGAAGGCGTTTTGCCTTGCAGGCAGCTGACCTTGGATTGATCTCAGCATCCCATATTCCCAAGCCCACCAAGAGTGATTCCTGAGCACAGAGGCATGAGTTCCCCCTGAGCACTGCCTGGTGGGGTCCAAAAATCCATCACTCCAGGGGCGGTTGACTATCTTCAGAGGCAGCGAGGATGGAGTCTAGTTCACAGACAGGATCTCACTAAGAGGCACCCAGGATCCCAGGGCAGCTTTCTCCTCAGAACTCCAGTCCAGAATGGTCCCCCCCCCCCTCTCTCTCTCTTTTTTGGCCACACCCATTTGATGCTCAGGGGTTACTCCTGGCTAAGTGCTCAGAAATTGCCCCTGGCTTGGGGGGACCATATGGGATGCGGGGGGGATCGAACCAAGGTCCTTCCTTGGTTAGCGCTTGCAAGGCAGATACCTTACCTCTAGCGCCACCTCTCCGGCCCCTCCTCTTTCTCTTTTCATGTTCTCAGTCGATAAACCACGAAGGCAAAGCCTTTAAGACTCCAGCATTGATTTTGGAGCGATCGCCAATAAGTTCAAGTCTGTCACCGA
This sequence comes from Suncus etruscus, assembly GCF_024139225.1. Lineage (NCBI taxonomy): Eukaryota > Metazoa > Chordata > Mammalia > Eulipotyphla > Soricidae > Suncus > Suncus etruscus. The sequence goes on from NC_064851.1 coordinate 3,064,516, forward strand.
TGCTCAGTGCTTAGGGGGTCGTTAAAGGCGTGTTTGCAAATGCAGGGCTGGAGCCAGAGTGCTGGCCTTGCATGCCGAGGACCCTGGTTCAACTCCTGGCACTGCCCGGTGTGGTCCCTGAGCCCCAGAGCCAGGAGTAAGCCCTGAGCACTGCTGACTGTGTCCCCCCAAACCAAACTAAAACATAATTGTGGTGGGCCAGACAGCACAGCAGTAGGGCATTTGCCTTGCAGGAGACGGTGGGTCAATCCCTGGCATCCCCTATGGGTCCTGAGCCTGCCAGGAGCGATTTCTGAGTGCAGAGCTAGGAGTAACCCCTGAGCACCACCAGGTGTGACCCCCCCAAAAAAAAAAACCAAAACAAACAAAAATACCACAAAGGTTGGCTTTTCTTTTCTTTTCTTTTTTTTTTTTTTGTTTTTGAGTCACACCCGGCAGCGCTCAGGGGTTACTCCTGGCTCTGTGTTCAGAAGTCGCTCCTGGCAGGCTCAGGGAACCATAGGGGATGCCGGAATTTGAACCACCAACCTTGTGCATGCAAGGCAAATAAATGCCTTACCTCCATGCTATCTCTCCGGCCCCTCTCTCTCTTTTTTTTTTTTTTTAGGGAGGGGCGTTAGGTGGTAGTGCTCTAGGTTACTCCAAATTCTGTGCTCAGAAATGATTTCTGGGGGGCCAGAGCAATGGCACAGTGGTAGGGCATTTGCCTTGCATGCAGCTGACCCAGGATGGACCGCACTTCGATCACCCAGCGTCCCATAGGGTCCCCCAAATCAGGAGCGATTTCTGAGTGCATAGCCAGCTTGAATGAGGGTCAGAAGGGTGTAAGATGGGGCCGGAGCCATACCACAGCAGAAGGGCATTTGCTTTGAGGGGGTAGTGGCTCTACACTTAGAAATCACTCCTGGCAGACTCGGGAGACCATATGGGATGCCAGGATTCAAACCAGCGTCCTTCTGCGTGCAAGGCAAACACCCTACCTCCATGCTATCTTTCCAGCCCCGCCAAGAGCGATTTCTGAGTGCAGAGCCAGGAATAACTCCTGAGCAACACTGAGTGTGGCCAAAAAAACAAACCAATAGAAAGTAGCTATTCAGGGGCCTGTGTGTGGCTTGAGGGAGAGTATTCCTGCCTCACCTCACTGTGTGTGAGGCCCTGGGTTTGATCTCCGGTGTCACTGGCACAGACCTGCAACAATTGCAAGGAAGAAAAGGGAAGGAAGAAGCAGACTTAATTTTTCCACTTTCTCCTTTTCCATTTACTGAGGCAAAAGAAGAAAGGGGAGTGTGAGCCCAGCCCCTGAGTCTCAGGAGCAGGAAGCCACCCCCAACCATGTCATCTGTGTGTGAGAAAGTAATTTGGGGGCAAAGCCACTCCTGTTTTGGGGTGCTGCAACGGTTTTTCCTTGCAGTGAATCTCAAAAGTCAGCCTTGAGGGGCTGGAGAGAAATCACAGAGGATAAAGTACTTGTCTTACATACTTCTTTATTTTTTTGTTTTGTTTTGCTTTTGGGCCACACCGGACAGTGCTCAGGGGTTACTCCCAGCTCTGCTCTCGGAAATCACTCCCGGCAGGCTCAGGGAACCCTATGGGCTGCCAAGGATTGAACCTGGGTCTGTCCTGTGTTGGCTGCGTGCAAGGCAAAAGCCTACCACTGTGCTTTTGCTCCAGCCCCTATCATCATTATTGCTTTGCCTTGCAATGGGCCGGATATTTTCCTTGGTTCTGTTTGCAAATGCCAGGTGATGAACCTGTTAAACGTCTCCCCGCCTCATCCATCCCTCTGTCTCGTTTTTCCTCCAGACTGAGCATTTGGCGGAAGTGGGTGACAGTGGACCTTGGGGTGTGGTTAACTCAAGATGGCAGGGTGTGCTCACGTGCTAATTCCATCTGCCCAGGGGTGCCGGTGGCATTACCCTTCCCACCCCATGGGAGGAGGCGTGAACCCCAGGAGGGGTGAGAACCTTTTAAACTGCCCAAGCATCAGTCGCAGTGGACACTGTAGTCAGCTTGCAGCCAGGCAGGGCCCTGGGAAGAAGTGTGTGTGTGTGGGGGGGGGGGAATGGACAGAGCTGGGACTTGCTCCCTTACTTCCTGGTGTGGGTTTCACTTTGCTCTGTGGCTTTGGTGTATGGTGTTGGGGGGCTCTGGGAGGGAGGCCAGGTTTCGCCTAGTCCATTTGCTCTGCTGTTTGGGGGGTTTGTGGGCCTTAATTGGAAACAAAAGGTGAGGGCCAACCTAATTTTGGCTTTATGCTATTTTATTCTGGGGGTGCTCAGGGCTTACTCCTAGCTCTGGGATAACTCAGGGGATCATATGAGATGCCAGGGATCATACCCGGGGCAGCTGCATGCAATAAAAGTATATTAGCATTAAGCCCCTTATTATAATTATTATTAGATGATTGATGATGATGAGTTGGGTTTTGGGTCACACCCAGTAAATCTCAGCGGTTACTCCTGGCCCTCTGCTCAGGAGTCACTCCTGGAAGGCTCAGGAGACCTGTGGGATTCTGGGTATCGAACCTGGGTCAGCCATGTGCAAGGCAACACCCTCCCTGCTGTGCTCTTGCTCCAGCCCCCTGAATCCAGGTTTAAAGGGATTTTTGTGGGAGGAGATAGTGAGGCCAAGAGTGAGGCCAGGGCCCGGAGAGATAGCACAGCAGCGTTTGCCTTACAAGCAGCCGATCCAGGACCTAAGGTGGTTGGTTCGAATCCCAGTGTCCCATATGGTCCCCTGTGCCTGCCAGGAGCTATTTCTGAGCAGACAGCCAGGAGTAACCCCTGAGCACCGCCGGGTGTGACCCAAAAACCAAAAAAAAAAAAAAAAAAGAGTGAGGCCAGAGTGACCTCCCCAGGAGTAAGAGGGCTGACCCCCCAGCTATATGTGGGTGGCAGAGTCTGCAGTCATTCCTCCTGCTCCTTCTCAGGCCCCTGCAGCTCCCACAGATCCCCATAAGCACAGTTCCTGGGGTCTGTACTCGGCTCTGCCCAGCACTCACATTCAGGAGCTGGAGCTCAGACCTGGCCTTTCCCGGGCACCAGGGCCTGGCGAGGGCCACAGGAGGAGGGAGGACAATAGGGAGGACAAAGACAGAGAAGGGCAAACAGGGGAGGACATCAGGGAGCACAGAGCAAGCACAGAGGGCCCAACAGGCCCAGGCCTGAAAACTCCTCTTAGTGAGAGAACCAACATCTGTAAAAATGCAGAATTCAGGGGCTGAAGCTGTAGGGTGTTTGCCTTGCGTGCGGCCGACCCAGGAGGGAACTGGGTTGAATCACCGGCAGCCCATATGGTCCCCTGAGCCTTCGAGGGGCTATTTCTGAATGCAGAGTCAGGAGTAACCTCTGAGCACTGCCAGGTGTGGCCCAAAAACCCAATAAATAAAATAATAAATAGAAAAAAAAAGTAAAAATAAATTAAAAATAAATAAATAAATAAATGTCCCCAAAGATTGTGGAGCTGAAACACACACACACACACACACACACACACACACACACACACACACACACGGCCCCACAGAACCACAGAACTGCGTGGGGTTTAGCAGCAGGAGAAGGTAATTGTTTCCTTAATTGGCTGCCTTGATGTGGGGAGTTTGGTTATCACCTTGAAGCCCCAGGAATGGGTTGGGGGAGGGTCCCAAAAGTCCCCCCTCCAGGGCTGGGGAGATAGTAGTATAAGGGGAAAAACAATTAATATGCGTCTAGCCAGAGGTTCAACCACAGCACCCCATATGGTTCCCCAAACCCTGCCAGGAGTGATCTGCCTGAAGACGCAGTAGTAAACCCCGAGCACTTTCAAGTGGGACCCCAAACTAAAACCAACTCCTCCCAAATATGTTTATTCCCAGTAGAGCAGCTTTCCAGCTCCCAGAAGACCTCTGCAGGAGATGGGTGTGTGTGTGAGAAGGAGGGTGGGGGTCCTACCATCACTGTAAGCTGCACACCATTTCTGTGTTCCCTCCCCACCCCATCCCACCCTCTACCTATGAGTAGCCCCAAACCAGGAGTGGAAACCTCGCTGTCCAGGACTTGCTCACGATGGCCACCAGGTGGCACCATGGACATGGGACAAACTGGAGGTCCCTGGACAGGACAGGACAGGCAGGGACATCTGGGGGGACCTTTGAGACTGGCACCAGCCACTCAGGGGGGGACCCAACCACCAGGAGTCTCACCTGCCCTGAAGATAGGCTTGTGGCAAGCCCATGACCCGTAGCGACGGTGGAACCAGTGGAGCTACCTTTGTCTTCCTCTGTCCCTGCCAGCCTGGACGCCTGGCAGTGTGGGCAGGAGCTGGGCAGGGGGCGCCCACGACTCGCTGTGACTCTGCTGCCTCTCTCACTAGCTCAGCTCAGCGAGCAAGGAGTCTGTCAAAGTCTGGGCTCGCGTCCAAGAGGAAAGCCCAAGGGCCCTGGCCCCAGCATGCCAGCTTCTCTCTGCCACCCCCTGCCCTGCCCTGCCCGCGGTTGGTTCATTCCGGGTCTGAACCTGCCGGGCGAGCTTAGCACAGAGGCCTGCGGGGAGGATCAAGGACTCGCAGGGCTGCGAGTGATGCAAAGCACAGCCTGGGTGAGTGAGTGTGTGTGTGTGTGTGTGTGTTTGGGGGGTCCGGCATGCCTCCACTCGCTTGCTGTGTGGTCTGAGCAGGTGGCTTCTGTTTTCTGGACTAGTTCTGCCTCTGTCAAAAACAGCTGCTTCCAGGGTCTGTGGGAGGGAAGGAGGCTGCTCGCCAGCAGCCTTTAAACTGTGGCCAGGGGCCTGAGCGATGGGACAGTACGGCGAGCGGCCAGTGAAGGTGCTGGTCTTATGTATAGCTGGCCCAGTTCAGTCCCCAGCGTCCCAGGAGCAATTCCTGAGTGCAAAGCCAGGGATAACCCCTGAGCAACATTCAGTGTGGCCCAAAAACTAAAAACCAAAACTGGCCAGGGGCCAGAGCTATAGCACAGAGAGGAGGACGTTTGTCTTGCATGCTGTCAACCTGGTCCAATTTCCGGCATCCCCTGAGCACCACCAGGACCGATTCCTCTGTGTGTGTGTATATGTGTGTGTGTGTGTGTGTGTGTGTGTGTGTGTGCGTGCGCGCACATGTGTGTGTGGTTGTGACACACTCAGGGGTTACTCCTGGATCTGTGCTCAGAAATCACTCCTGGCAGGCACAGGGGATGCTGTGGATTAAACTTGGGTCCGTCCTGGGTAAGCCATGTACAAAGCAAATGCTCTACCGCTGTGCTATCTCTCTGGCCTCCCAGGAGTGATTCCTGAATGCAGAGACAGCTGAAAGAAAAACTAAATACTGGGCAGGGAGGCAGGGCAGCAGGAATGGAGAAGGGGCTTGGAGAGGGACCTGTGGCTAGTAGTGCTGCTGAGCAGTGCAGTGGCCTCAGAGAGAGATTACTTACCTCCCCTGATGGGGAGCTCACTCCCAACCATGAGAGGAGGCCCGTATACATTGCACCAGAGTCGCTCATGATGAGGTGGTATCCCAGACTCTAGGCCACCCTGGGCAGTTTGCTACTTATGTGCAGAAAAAGGGAACTCAAAGTCTAGTTGGGGCGTCAGTAGGAGGGGTGTTGGTAGAGGCCCACCATTTCACAGACAGGGTATCTTTGTTGGAAAGAGGAGAAAGGGACTGAGATGCCCCTGCAGTGGACCCCAAGAAAGGGGACTTGGGGACTGGAGAGATAGCATGGAGGTAAGGTTTTTGCCTTTCATGCAGAAGGTCATTGGTTCGAATCCCAGCATCATCCCATATGGTCCCCTGAGCCTGCCAGGAGCGATTACTGAGCCTGGAGCCAGGAGTAACCCCTGAGCGCTGCCAGGTGTGACCCAAAAATCAAAAAAAAAAAAAAGGGGGGGGGGGACTTGGCTTCTAGGGGCCTTTCTGGAGTATGAGGAGGAAAGAGGGGACCTGACCATTGGGACAGAGAATGGCCTATCCCCCCCATCCTGGAAGCTACTTCCTGTGCTACAGGCAGAGAGACCTAGAAATTTGGGTTCCCAAATCTGGTTGCAAAGGACCATACTTTCACATGGAAATCCTGGGGTCTGGGGCCAGCTTCCTTCCCTACATGGGAGTCCTTGGGCCCAGGGGTCTCAGGATTACAGAAACATCAATGTGCCTCTGTCTCCTCTCCTGCAGAATGGCCATCTCCTCCAGAAAGACCTTTTGAGTGCCTTTCATGCTTCTTTCCACCTGTATTCTCTGCCTTCCAGGAGAGCTGAAAGTTGGGGTGACCTTTGCCTCCCTTACCCTGGGCATACTTCTTAGTAAGGTGTCTTTGGGTGGAGTTCATATTACCTCTCTGTGCCTGGGCTTTCTCATCTGAAGTAGGAACCTGGTGGGGAGGAGGGGGATGAACACATGGACAGTGTCTCCCAGTGTCCAGCTTTTACTGACTTCCCCGAGCCACTTTGCTTTAGTGAGTGGTGAGGTCCCCCAGGCCCCATCATGTGGACTCCTTGATGTTCCCCTGGGTCCTTCAACAGTGCCCAGAGTCTGCTGAACAGGTAACCAGGAAACTGAAGGGTGAATGTAGGGATGGAGGGATAGACAGATGGACAGATGGATGGAGGGGGTGGGTGAATGGATGGATGGGTGGATGGACGGACAGGTAGGCAGATGGACTGATAGACAATGAAGGGTAGATGAATGGACAGATGGACAGAGTGACCGGTGGACGGTTGGACAGCTGATTGGGCCATTTGTGCTGTCCCCATTTGCAGGTCTGCATTTGCGGGTTCAGTGGAGAGCTCAGGAGGTTAGGTGCTGTGAGTCCAGGCAGCCCTCAGATGTTTCCCTGGGGCCCAGAAACCCTCCCCTACAGGCGTGCATTAGTCTGAAGATGAGGTTCCTGAAACTGCTCCCCGCTCACTTCTGGGCCATCCCCCAGGGATGCTCAGGGCTTGCTCCTGCCTCTGTGCTCAAGGGTCACTCTTGGCTCTGCTCAGGGGACCACAAACATCGCGGGATTCAAGCCCTAAGTAGTCTCGAGCAAGGCCAATGCCTTCTCATCTCTCCGGCCCCATGTGCTTCTTTTTTTTTTGGGGGGGGGGGCAGACCCAGCACTGCTCATGGGTTCCTCCTGGCTCTGTGCTCAGGGATCACTCCTGACAGGCTTGGGGGACACTATGGGATGCCGGGATCGAACTCGGGTCAGCCACATATGAGACAAACGCCCCCCCCCCCACTGTGCTATCCCTCTGCCCCCTACTTTCTTCTCCATCATCCTGCTCCCAGCCCCTCCCCAAGCCCCAGAGGAGATGTCTGACTATGGGGCATCTCAGGACACTCAGCATTAACCCAGGAGCCCCCAGCCCCACCCAGAGCAGTTGGCATCAGAGACCTGCCCATGTGCCAGGCTTGATGCTGGCGCCCGAGCCACGCCCTCTCCTCCTGTCATTCCTGCAGCTCCATTGACTGGGCACAGACTGAGCTGATTCAGTGCCAAGCTGAGGGCATCGGGACTGGGCACATGGGCTGGACATGCTGGCAGAAGAGTCGGTGCCTGGGCTCTGTGTCCTGGCAGGCAGCTGCCACCCCCCCACGTGGGTCCCTGGTCTCGAGGCTCCCAGAGGAGCACAGGGCTGTGTCACGGTGGGGTTCCCCGGCGGGGCGGGCAGACGCAGGAGGCATTATCATGCACCTGTCACCAGTGGCACTGGCAGAGACAACCTCCCCCTCGCGGGAGCCGGGAGCAGCGTGAAGCAGATTATCTCTGTCTCGCGGTGACGCGTGTGATCATGCATCACCGTGATGGATCCGCAGCCAATACCGCAGGGCCCACCCGCCTCCATCCGTCTTCCTCACCCCACGCTGTCCCCCGGGGGTGCAGGGGGGTGGTGGTGTCCTGGCGTTGCTTGTTCAAGTGCAGCCGTAGAGGGGGGAGCCTGCGGGAGAAGGACTGAGAATGGGTCCCTCATGTCATGGGGGTCCCTGTCGTGGTCTTCGCCTCTGCTTGTTGCCCAGGCTGGGCTCTGCCCACTGCTGAGGGCAGGGCTGGCTGCAGGAGGGCAGGGCTGGGGGCAGGAGGCAGAGAGCAGGGCTGGGAACAGAAAGGGGAAGCAAATGTTTTGCTGGGGGGACAGGAAGTGAAAGGAGGAGTCCAGGGAGATTCCAGAGGGCTGTAGGGATGTCAGGGGGATCTGCAGGGGTTCCGGGGAGTCTGTAGGGGGTTTTAGGATCTGCAGGTAGCCCCTTGGGGTCAGATCTCTGGGACCTCCAAGAGGAGACCAGGTGTGAATTGGGGGCCCCCTTCTTTCCCTCTTCCTCTCTTTCCCTGTTTGAGCCCCACTCTTTGGGGTGCTCCTGATGAAGGGAAGTTGCCTGCAGGGGGCTCTAGAATGTAGTTCTGGGCCGGTGTGGGGTCACTTGCCTTCTGGCCAGCCCCAGAAGGGGCCCCAAGGTGCTCCTGCTCCAGCCCCCTCTGGCTGCCGGAACCTCTAGTTTTTTACCTGTTCACTCAGCACCGCCTTGGTGCCGCCCATCGAGGCAGTTTCCCAACTTAAGCAGAAAGTTGGGGCGCCCAGGGAGGAGACTGAGGGCCTGAAAGGGAACTGTGGCAGCCACAGTCGCTCCCCAACAACCCCATGGCCCCCCACATCGTGCTCCTGGTGCTGCTCGCCAGGACTCTGCAGTTGGCAGGTAGGGGCTACCTGGCTCTGAGCCTCATGGGGGTGTGGGGTGGCAGGACGGGGGCACATACAGGGAGTGTTGTGCCCTCATATGATGCTTTGGGGGCCCCGGGGGGTGCTAGGTGAATGTCACCTCACCTGGGTGCTTCTGGGGACCCCACCCTGCTCCCTGCTTCTGCTGGGGCCCCCCAGGACTGGGCCAGGTCCCAGAACTGTCCTCAGAAGACCTATTTCTGCTTCGTGAAGGAGCCGGAGGCCACATCCCACTCCCGCCTCCCAGTTCACTCAGGAATGGGGGTCTCAGGAACAAGCTCCCTCAGGATTGTTCCTGGCCAGGGCTGCCTAATCTGGGGTCCCCCTGACCCCCAGTGCCCTGGGCAGAGCCTCTGTCTGGAATGCCAGGAGCCAGCCCTGATTGCCCCAGCCTTGGCCCTTTCTGTGCCAGAGAAATGCTCAGCCTGGCCTCTGGCCTTCGGTCTCTGCTCCCCCGCCCCGACAATCCACCCCTCAGACGTTCCTCAGGGGACCACTTAGGAACTGCGACATGGTACCCAGAAAGTCTAACAGCTCTACCAGGCACTTGCCCTGCACACAGCTGACTTTGGCTCCATCCCTGGCACCCCATAGGGTTACTGGAGCTCCCTCCCGGAAGTGATCCCTGAACTCAGAGTTAGGGTGTGTCCCCTCAAATAGAAGAACGGGTAATCTGAGGCTGGGGGCCTGGTTTGCTTGCACAAGACCTAATGTGAGGGCATCTGGATCAACCAGGCTCTGTCCAAACCCCGGCCTGCTTCTGAGTCTGGCACCAGACCCTCTGTCCCCCTGAAGATCTTCTGGGGTCTTTATATTTTTGGGTCACACCTGGAGTTTCTCAGGACTTACTGCCCTCAGTGCTATTGCTTCAACCAACCGAGGATTTTTTATTTTGGGGTCAGACATGGCAGTGCTCAGGGGTTGCTCCCGACTCTGTACTCAGAAATCACTCCTGGCAGGCTTGGGGGACCATATGGGATGCCAGGAATCGAACTCAGGTCCATCCCAGGTCAGACGCATGCAAGGCAAACACCCTACCACTGTGCTCTTGCTCCGGTCCTGAAGTTTTTTTAATTCCACAAAAATGTCCCCACCCTGAGGACATGGGGATCACCATGGGTGGGGCCAGGGGGGTCTCGGCATCTCTCCGCTTTGCTCCAGAGGAGGTTGGCACAGAGGCCAGAGAAGGAGCTTTTTCAATCCCCCAAGTTCCTGTGAGTTCTCCTTGTGTGGCTTCTTAAAGGGACCAAGAGTGCAGGTCCCCAAGTGACAGCGGCTTTGTGGGGTGCAACTCTCTAGATTAGCCCTTTTTGTACCAGCCTGGTGGCAAATGGCAGCGCCCCGCCCCCTCCCCCCCTACGTTGCAACAAACACACAAGAAAAAGAGAAATTCCTCTTTTGCAAGACACGAAAACCCCGTGGGTCTCTAGTGTCCCCAATGCCTTCCTCCTTCCTCTGCCCGGCCCTGAGTTGTCTCCATGGGGGCTGCAGGACCAATGAAGGCAACCCACGTTCACACCACAGTGACTGGACTCATTGCCACCAGCTGTACCTTCGGGGGTGGGTGTGCAGGGGACAGTGGTGTACTCGGTCCCTGCAGCCTGGAACCTGAGCCCAGGGCTCTGTGCGGGGAAACTAGGGGACAAAGCTAGGCACCCCAACTCCAGAGCTCAGAAGCCTCAAGGCTGTAGACCCATGTACTGCCTCTCCGCCTTCCCCATCAAGTCTTCTGTCTTTTCTTTGCTTTGAGTATTTTCTATTTCCCCTCTGTCATGGCGGATGTGGGGTTCACCACTTCCCTGGCTGTGGTGCTCATGGCAGGGGGAACCCACACTCTGGGAGTCCCAGACAGTCAGCAGAGCAATAGGGGATATGTAGGTGGCCCCACGGGTCAAACTTGAGGCCTCATGCTTTCATGGCAGGTGCTTTCAGCTGCTGAGCTACACTCTGGAGTTCCCAGAAGGCAGCTGGGCAGTTCCCTGGTTGGGCAGAGGAGGAAGTAGCCACAGTTGGGGTGCTAGGCTGGACCAGAGGTGACAGAGCCAGTTTAGCTACCAGAGGCAGGGCTGGGGGACCCAAGTGCGGGATTTGGGGTGATGGCAGGTTGGGTCTGTGCCAGGGAACAAATTTCTGGGGCATGTTGACAGGCAGAAGCTTGTATTAGAGCAGGAGGAGCTATAACCTCAGCCCTGAACCCTTTTCCCAAATCCTGCCTTCACCCCCATCTGGGGACTAGAACCCCTTTTCCAGACTCCCTTCCCCTTGAAGAAAGTGCTCACGGCTGGGCGGCTGACAGGAGCAGTCAGGAGTTCCTCCTTCTGGATCCTTCCTTAGTTTCTGGACTCTTCTGAGTTTCATTTTGCTCATGGGGGCATGGGAAGAGGTTGGAGGATCAGAGTTTATTTTTGTTTTGGGGACTACATTAAGTGGTGGCCGAAAACCCCTGAGCACAGAGCCAGGAGTGATCCCATCCACCTTGACGCTCATTGTCTTGGCTCAGAGCTGGCAGGCGTGAGGGAGCCAGTGCTCCCAGGCTGGGGAAGGATGCAGGCAGGTGGGGTCAGGGAGCTGTGGCCACTGCCTGTCCTTCCTGCCCATGGGGACCCTGGGGTTCAGCCAAGGGCTGCCTCTAGCCCTGAGCTCCTCCAGTCAGTCTGATTCTAGCACAGAGCAGGATGGTGGGATGAGAGCCTGGGGCTGGGGTGGGGGGCACTCTGTTACTGCTCCAGCATCCCTCCCCCCTCACTGCGATCACCCCTGGCAGGCACAGGGCTGAGGAAGCAGAGCAGGAAGCAGTCTGGCCGCTGGCCAAGCCTGAGCTTGGCTCACAGTCCGCCCCCCTTCTTCCTCCCAAACAAATCAATCCTGCAGCTCCCAGGAGCGCCTCCAGTGCTCCATCTTCTCTCCATTAACAACCTGGCTCTCCTGTCCCTGCAGCTCCCTCCATTCCTGTCTGGGACACGGGGGTCCAGGGAGACATTGGGCCCCAGGTCAGTAGGGGCCTCAGACCCTCCCTTGCACCCCTGAATCTCCCCAGCTTCCTTGCACGGGTCACTGCTGGAGATCCTGCCTGTTTGTTTTGGGAGGAGTTCAGGGGTCCAGCAGACAGGCCCTGTGCTCCAGCCCCTCCCAACCAGCTCTGAGCCTCTCTTTGGGGATCTTCAAAAGGGTTTCCTAGTGGGAGGCAGTGGGTGGAAGAGGGTTTGCAGAGCTTTCTAAAGGGGTCCCTGGACCTCTCAATCATCCCATGGGGCAGCAATAGAGATGGGGGAAGGAAGGAGCCTGCTAGGAGGAAGGTGGGGGATGAACCTGGATTTCTTTCCTTCCTTCCTTCCTTCCTTCCTTCCTTCCTTCCTTCCTTCCTTCCTTCCTTCCTTCCTTCCTTCCTTCCTTCCTTCCTTCCTTCCTTCCTTCCTTCCTTCCTTCCTTCCTTCCTTCCTTCCTTCTTCCTTCCTTTCTTTCGGATGCTGGGGATGGAATCTGGGTCAGCTGTGTGCAAGGCAAGCGCCCTCTCCACTGTCCTATGTCTCCAGTCCCTGACCTCATATTTTCTATTTGGGGGGGGGTTTGGGCCACACCCGTTTTGACGCTCAGGGGTTACTCCTGGCTTTGAGCTCAGAAATCGCTCCTGGCTTGGGGGGACCATCTGGGACGCTGGGGGATCGAACCGCAGTTCGTCCTACGCTAGCGCTTGCTAGCGCCACCTTCCCGGCCCCTGACCTGGTATTTTCTGTACTGACTGGCTTATTTCCCCAGACTGAGGGGTTCTCCCTCTCCTGCCTCAGGGCTTTGGGAAGACCCAGATCTAGCATCCTCCGTACTCCACCACGGTCTGAAAGTGTCTCTTGGTTCTATTCCTTGCCTTCTTCCTCTGGATTTTGTACTGTACCAGTGTGGGTGGGTTTTTCTCAAACATGTACTTTTATTTTAAGTTTTTTGTTTTTTGTGTCACACCCAGCAGCACTTAGGGGTTATACGCTCAGAAATTGCTCCCAGCAGGCTTGGGGGACCATATGGGATGCTGGGATTCGAACCACCGTCCTTTGCATGCAAGGCAAACCGTTACCGCTGTGCTATCTCTCTGGCCCATTAAGTTTTTTTTTTTTTTTTAAATCTATACCCAGCTGTGTTCAGGGCTTACTCCTGGCTCACTCAGAGACCATATGGGCTCAAAACTGGGTCGGCAGTGTACAAGTTAAATACCCTCCACTGTATTCTCTGTCTCAGACCCCTCAAAACCCCAGACCCCTGCTTTTCTCCTTCACAGCTTCCTGTCTTGGGAAGGAGACTTTGGGAGTGAGAGTTTGGAGTTTTCCAGCCCTAGGGATGAGAACTGCGAATAACTCTGACTCTTGATCTCTTCCTATCAAACAGTTAGTCCCCTGGTATGAGGGTGACCTGGGTTTGAATCCTGCACCCTAAATGGTCTCCCAAGCACTGCCAGGAGCCACCCCTGAGCACGGAGCCAGGAGGCATCCCTGAGAACTGCTGGGTTCTGCTGGATGCACTTGGGAGCACAGAGCAGAGGGTGCCCAGCCTTGCCTCGCCCCATGCTCAGTGTGTGGGTAGGTGGCGGGACTGACACAGCCCTTGTCCCCCACTTCCTTGGCAGGAGGGCTGTCTGTGATCCAAACCGGTCCCCCCATTATGGTGTCTCTGGCCAACGAAAAGGTGATGTTTGGCTGTAGCATCACCTATCAGTACAAGCCGCAGAAACCCAAAGTCAGCTACTTCTACACCGACCTGCAGGGCCACACCAGTTCCATGGAGGACACAGGCTGCAGCCCTGGCCAAGGCATCGAAAACCAGACCTCCACGTACCTTTGCAATGTCACCCCCAAGCTGCACAGCGCCAAGGCCACCGGCACCTACTATTGCTCGGTGCTCAGGGAGTCACAGTCGGCCCAAGGCAAAGGCACCTTCATCCTGGTCCGAGGTGAGGTGGGCGAGGGCCAGGGGCCTCCCACGGCAGAACTGAGGTTACAGCGCGCGGGATTATGAAATGGGGGTGTGTGACCTCGTCAAAACAAACTCGGGGTGTTTAGGGCTCCGGGACTGTGTCCAGTGATGACAGGTGATCGAGACAGGACAGGGAGGCCCCAGCTCCCAGCGGGGAGGTGGGTGCAGAATGGGGAGCAAAGAGCAACAGTATTAAGATTTCTGCCATGTACTCCAAGGAGTAGGGACACCCCAAAAGTTAGGAGCAACCACCAATTTAGCCAGGAAGTGACTCTGTGATAAAGTGCAGATCTCCAAATATATATATATATATTGGGACCAGAGCGATAGCACAGCAGTAGGGCATTTGCTTTGCACACAGCTGACCCAGGAGGGATCTGGGTTCAATCCCCAGGTGTCCCATATGGTCCTCCAAGCCAGAAGCAATTTCTGAGCACATAGCCAGGAGTAGTAACCCCTGAGTGTCACCGGGTATGGCCCAAAACCAAAAATAATAAATAAAAATATAAAGTGCATATTTGCATATATTAGACTTGGACTAGAACCCCGGAAACACCCCTCCAAAAAAACAAGAACCAAAAAAAATAACCCCAACTAGCCCCCAATTTCCTGAGCTGACTTTGTGTCTTGCCCCAGAAGGATCTTGAACTTCAAAACCTCACAGGCTTGGGTTTGGACCCCAGTTTAGCTGATTTCCAGGATACGACATTGGCCAACCCTTATGTACCTAGTCCCCCAAAGGATCCTTTTATGGGAGGAATGGGGGGTTGAACCACATTCTGCCATGCTCAGGGATCACTCCTGGCTAGGCTCAGGGGGGCCTTATGTGGTTCCGAGGCTGGGAAAGGCTTTCAGAAGGGGCTAGAGCTCCGTCATGGATGTTGGTGGTGGTCTGTACCTGAGTATCAGAGGCGAACATTCTGGCATCTGTGGACATGCTGCAGCGCTTTGCCAGTCAAAGTTGAATGGAGGGAAGGAGGGCTGGGTGGGTGTAGGGACCAATGATGGATGGACAGAGGGAAACGGACATGTGGTGTGTGTGTGTGTGTGTGTGTGTGTGTGTGTGTGTGTGTGTGTGTGTGTGAATGGATGGGAAAGGAGGGGGTGGATGGTTGGATGATGGATGGTGGGTGGATGAGTATATGATAGAGGGAAGGAAGGCTGATAGATGGACAGGCGGACTAGTAGGGGGATGGAAAAATGGATGGGTGGAAAGTAGGAGGAGAAGACAGAAAAGGAGGCACCAGGGAAGATGGTTGTGCCCCTTGATACCTGCGTGCCAGCCCCCACTAGGCCAGGCACAGACCCTACCCCCAGCCCTGCCCTCTGACCCCTGACCTCTGCCACACACCAAGGCAGGACAAGCTGCTCTCTGAGGCAGACCCCTTTCCAGAAGCCAAGCCTGCCCCGAGTGAGGGTTCTGCAGCTAGCAGAAGCGATGGGGGGCTTAGCTGACGAGATGGGGGCCTATCTTGGGGAGGAGAGTAAGTGGGGTCCTGGGACAGGAGGACATGGGGATTGGGATCTAGGGTGGTGTGGTGGGGAGAAACCTCTCTGAGGTAACTGATCATTCTGCTTCCTGCCCTTCTGCTAGACTCAGGGTACCATGAGCCCCCCGAAGTCTCCCAGAAGACACTCCTCTTTTGTTGCCTTGGTATCCTATTGGTGCTGAGTGTCCTGGGCACGGCCTTGCTGCTCTGGAGGAAGGTGGGTGTCTTTTCTCTGTACCCCCTTTTCCCAGGCTGCCTGCTTTGACAACGGGGGCCCTGGGGGTTCCTCCTGTCCCCTCCCCGATGCTGTGACAGGCCTGACGTCCCTAAGGCTACCCTGGCCAGGAACCTCTAACTCCTCTCCCTCCTCTTCTGGGTTCAGGGTCCCCTCCATGGTGTCTGATGGGGACACTGGGTCCCCCCTTGCCCCTTTTAGCTCTCTTGGTTCTGGGGCTCCATTATAGCCTCTGAGCATCAGCCTCCCAGCAGTTCTGGCAGGGAAAGTTTCCTCCCACTTGATGGCTCTGGAAATGAGGTGGTCCCCCCCACCCCACTAGCTTGGACAGGCCCGACAGGCCAGTGCTTGCCTAGTTTACTCCAGTTCTTTGCACTTACTTGTGGAGGGGGCTTCTCTATGGGGTCCCTTCTGCCTTCCTGCTGGCAAAGATGGTTTAAGAATAACCTTAGTTGGGGCCAGAATGATGGCATAGCTGTAGGGCATTTGCCTTGCATGTGGCTGACCCAGGACAGATTGTGGTTTGATCCCCCGGTGTCCCATATGGTCCCCCAAGCCAGGAGCGATTTCTGAGCGCATAGCCAGGAGTAACCCCTGATTGTCACCAGGTATGGTCCAAAATTCCAAAAAAAAAAAAAAAAAAAAGAATGACCTTGGGGCTCCCAGAACTGCTGGGGTTGAGATGAAAGGGAAGAACTGGGGAGCATTCCAGCCCAACCAGCGGCTCCTGTACCCTAAGAGCCAGACCCTCTTCATAAGTTGAGGGGGGGATTGCCCCTTCATTCACATGTCAGAATTCATAGACTGACTCCCCCGCCCCACTGGGGTACTAAGGGCCTGGGCTTTCAGGAGGAGCAAAATGAGCTCAACTGAAGAAAGAGAGAGTGTGGCCTGAGAGATAGCACAGCGGTAGGGCATTTGCCTGTCATGCAGCCAACCTGGGATGGACCTGGGTTCAATTCCAGGCATCCCATATGGTCCTCTGAGCCTGCCAGGAATGATTTCTGAGCCAGAGACAGGAGTAATCGAGAGCTGCCTGATGACCCAGAGCCACAATAGAAGCAGGGGTGAGAGCTTAGTGGGAGCTGCCCCTCAGAAGAGGCAGCTATGAATGTTGGTTCTTTGTTGTTGTTATTTGGGGGGGGGGGGTTGGGTCACACCTGGTGGTGCTCAGGGGTTCCTCCTGGCTCTGGGCTCAGAAATTGCTCCTGGCAGGCTTGGGGGACCATATGAGATGCCGGGAATTGAACTGGGGGTCCGTTCAGGGTTGGCTGCAATCAAGGCAAACGCCCTACTGCTGTGCTGTTGCTCTGGCCCCCAGATGTTGGTTCTGGGACTCCCACTCAGTTTGAGGGGTAGAGGGCTGCTTCCTGGGAGAGAGGCAGCCTGCAGGGCCTTCCTCATCCTCAAATACTCCCCCTCCTCCTGGGAATGTTCCTTTCTTAGGTTTTTTTGGGGGGGCATGCTTGGTCATTCCCAGCACCCAACCCAGGCTGGATGGGACACTCCCCAGCATGCTTTGCTCCCCCTTCAAGCCACCCCTCCCTAGTCTCACCTGGGGCAGTGAGTGCATGGATGAGGGCAAGTGGGGAAAGCTCAGGGGGGTAGTTAGTGCTGTCCTCCTCTGATGCTCTCCCTGCCCACAGCTCCTGGGGTCCCTGTGGCCCTTGGTGGCCCTTGGTGGCGTGCTGGCAGCACTGCTGGGGCTGAGATGAAGCAGCTCTCCATGCTAATCCTGGGTAAACGTGCTTGGCAGGCGGCCAGGCTTTTTAATTAGCTGCTGCCTGGCTGGTGTGAGAACCTGGAAGCTCCACTGCTGGCTGTGGGGCCTGAGATGGGGCATGGGTGTGTGTATGTGTGTGGAGGGGGGCAAGGCCTGCTGGCTGCCTGAGGCTTTTCCTCAGCCCTCCCCCCTGGGACCTCCCCCCAGGACTGTGCTCACCCCTCCCTCTTCTCTCCTTCCCTGAATACTCACTGAATTCCTGAAGCTGCATTTCCACCAGTGTCCCCATTTTCTCAGTGTCCCCCACTCTGGCCCAAATCACCTTAACCCTCCCCTCAGCCTGCTCTGGCCTCCCTGGGAGGCAGAAGGTCAGCTCCTGCCACTTTGGTCAAGAACTTTGCCTCAATGCTTCTGGTCACCCACGGAGGACAGGACTAGTGTCCCTGGAAGGAGGGAATGGGTGAATAGTGAGGGATGGTCAGGGTGGGTGGCTCCCCAGAGCCAGATACTGGATGCTTGGTTCTTCTAGAGTGGTGAGGCCGGGGGTGGGGGGTGGGGTGGGGTGGGGAAGGGCAGATTGGGGAGCCCCAGGGTGGAGGACCTTGGATCAGGAGCTCCGGCCCAGTTCAAACTACTCCCCCCCCAGCTTTGGCGGGTCTCAGCCCAGCAGCTCCTATCTCAAAGCTTCCTGCACCCCAGGTCTGCAGAGCTGGGGGGCTGCATCCCTGCTGGTGTGTGGGCAGGAAGGGGGACACATGCCCTCTGCTTCAGCCCTGCCACTGTGCCCCCCAGAAACTGGTGAAGTTTCTGCAGAAGCCGCCCACCCGGAAGTGCTGGGACCCCCGCTCTGCCAGCAGCTCCCAGCAGCCAGCTACCACTGACTCCATCTACACGGTGAGTCTTGGGGATCTCTCTAGGGCCAGCTGTGCCCCTGTCCCGGCCTCAGGCTCCCCACCTGTAAAGTGTGGCTGCACGGGCTTATGTCAGAGATCACTTCTGGCGGGCTCAGGGAACAAACATGGGGCCAGGACTTGAGCCTGATTTGGCCATAGCAGAGCAAGTGCTTCTCCCGATCCGTCCTGGCAGTCACCTGGCTAATGGTTGTGCTTTTCCCTTCACTACATACTGAGTGGGACCCTCTCCCCGTCTTCTGGATCTTTGCTGCCAGAGGACCCCATTTCAGGCCTGCCTTTCTGTAGGGGGGGGGGGTTCTAACCTGGGCTCCTTCCCACCCTGTCTGAATCCGTTCTCCAAGCATGCTCCTGGTCATCCCCATATGCTTAGGGTAAAGAGAGCAGAAGTTCTAGAAGTGAGGAGAGCAGGAGGGTTTGGGGGGACAAGGGGCACTGCCACCGGTTGGCCTGGACCTCAGAGAAAGAAGGACAGAGTGTCGTGGGTTGAACAGCCTGCTACGGTCTAAGGTCCTTCAGAGCCATGTAGGGGCTGCAGTGTCCACACTCGCCGTGGAGAAACCCCAGGAGAGGATTGGAGCAGCATCAGGACCATATCAGAACCTCAGTAGAGTCCCTGTCAGAGCCCCTATTAATCTCCCTCAAAACCCTCAGAGCCCCTTCAGAACCCTCTCAGAGTCCTCTCAAAAAACCCTCAGAACCCTGCAGAATCCGTTTAGAGCCCCCCAAACCCTCTTAGAGCCACCTTAGAAACCCTCAAAACTCCCTCAGAGCCCTGTCAGAGCGCCCTCAGTAACCCCTCAGAGACTCCTTGAACTCCTTCAAGAGCCCCCACAGAGCCCCATCAGAGCCCTTTCAGAAATCCCTCAGAATTCCCCCAGAATGACCCAGTTTAGAACCCAATCAGGTTAGGGACTTTTTTTTTTTTTTTTTTTTTTTTTTTGGGCCACACCCGGCAGTACTCAGGGGTTACTCCTGGCTCTCTGCTCAGAAATAGCTCCTGGCAGGCACGGGGGACCATGTGGGACACCGGGATTCGAACCAACCACCTTTGGTCCTGGATCGGCTGCTTGCAAGGCAAACACCGCTGTGCTATCGATATCTCCGGGCCCAGGTTAGGGACTTCTTTCTGCTCTGCCCCAGACCTCCCAGTCCTGTCTCACCCAGTATTGTCCAGTATAAGCCAGCCCATCCTTGTTCAGACCCAAATAGCCCAGACCAGACCAGTATACACCCAGCTCAGACCTTCTCCTATTAGCCCAGACTAGCTCAGACCAGTATAGCCCAGCTTAGACTAGTCCAGGCTAGCTCAGACCAATTCAGACCGTTACAGCCACTAGCTTAGCCCAGTTCGAGCTAGCAGACCCAACTCAGTCCAGTCTAACCCAGCTTAGCCCAGCAGGCCTGGCCCTGCCCACTGGGAACCTCCTGGCAGGCCCAGGTGAAAGGGGCCCCTCCCTGTGCTAGCAGAGATGACCATCAGGCCAGGGTGCTGTTGTTGGCTGCCCTGCTTCTCACCCGCGATGCAAATGCCGCCCGGCAGGTCAGGCCTTGTCAACAGCTTCTCAGCAGCTGCTAATCGGCAGCCACCTCTGCAGGGCCCCTGCATGCGCAGGGCTACAGGCTTGATGCCCTCCCTGCTGCTCCCCACACTCCTGCGGGTGCCAGGACCAGGGATGGCAGCGAGCCAAGCTGGACTCCAGCCAGGAGGGCTGTGTGGCCCAGGGGGTGTCACCACGGTGCCTCTTTGGGTTAATGTGGGGCAGCCAGCATGTTCTGGCCAGGGTTGGGGGAAAAGAACCATGTCTGGGTGGGGACTCCCAGGTTCAGTCCCCTACAGTGAGGGAGACCCAGCTCTGGGACCCAAGCCAGGGGGGGGGGCAGAGGAGTTTCTCATGTCAAGTGCCAGGCTTCCTACTGACTGTGGTGCTGCTTTGGACAAGCCCCAGGGACCCCAGCGGGCCACCATGCGCCTCTGAAATCCATGCCCTGGAAGCTCGGGGTTCTGACTCAGAGGCTCCTGAATTGGTCCCTTGCCATCCCTGAGTGTGTGACACCCTTGCAGCGAAGGTCTCTAAGCGCCAAACGGTTTATTACACGGCTTTCATGCCCTGCCTCCTCCTGCACCACCTGGATCTCTCGCCTCCCCACCCGCCGAGTGAGACTCCTGCTTGCCTGTTGCCCGGGAAACCACCTCCTTGGCAACCGTCCTGATGCCTTGCTCGGGCGGGAAAGAGAGTTGTGCCTCTGGCTGGCAGTGCAGACTGGGGAGGACTCTCCTCCGGCACCCCTAAGAAGCAGTCCAGGCCCCCCATTCCCCAGGAGGAGACCTGAGCAGGACAGAGTGAGCTAGGGAGCTTTCAGGCTTATGGGGTGGGATGGGCGAGGGAGATGACACGCTAACCCTCCCCTAGGTTAGGTGGGTCCTCCCCACCCCCCGTGTGATTATCCCCAAATTTTAGATGAGGAGGCTGAGGGGTTCCGGGCAGCTGTCAGAGCCCAGAGTCAGTTCCATCTTCTCAGATATCTGAGTGACATGGGGTAAGGTGGGTCAGTGGTAAAGCACATGGAGTGAGGTCCCGGATTTGATCCCTGGCACTACCAAAACAGAAACCCAAACCCAACAAACAAACAGTGAAAAAAACATCAAACTCCTGTGTCAGGAGTATCCGGAGGGCACTCTGGTGTCTGGGCAGTGGGTGACTTGGGGAAGCCAGAAAGTGTGGCTGTGGGGGGCATTATCAGGGGTCTTGGGAGAGGTAGGGGTGTCTCTTGTCCACCTCTGACCAGCACCCCCTCCCGCAGGACCTTCAGCGCCAGGACACCCAGGTGTATGCCTGCCTGCAGAGCCCGACCCCCTCCCAGAATCTTCTTCCCCAGGTATGTTATGGTTAGCAAGCTGGGATCTGTTTCCTCCCACAGGCTCCTCTTCTGTAAAGGAGGGGTTTGGTGCTATGTTGGGTGGGAGACCCACTGGGCCCTACCCAGTCCCCAGGAACTTGCCACTGCGCTGAGTGCCCAGGCCTCCTGCTCAGACCCTCCCGAGGTGTGGATGTGTGTGCCGTGTCTTCATTGACCAGTTGGATGGCGGCTGCTGGCTAAGCCAGAGGCTCAGCCCTTCATTCTCACGGCTCTCAGCCTTTGGGGCCCATAATCTCACAAGGGTTCTGCAAGTTGGAAGGGGCCCAGGACTGGGAAGAGCCTCCAGGAAGAGGGAGACCCCCGCTCTCCCCTCATTGGCGCTATCGATGCATTTTCTGTTCTCGAAGCTCTGGGGCTTCTCAGAGCTCTGGCATCCCCAATCCCAAGAATGCCTGGGCTGCCTTTGGTGGTGCCCGCAGTACTGAGCCATCTGGGGTGCTAGGCAGGAAGGTGAGGTATATTTTTGTTTTTTTGTTTTTTGTTTTTTTTTGGTTTTTGGGCAACACCTGGCGATGCTCAGGGGTTACTCCTGGCTGTTTGCTCAGAAATAGCTCCTGGCAGGCACGGGGGACCATATGGGACACCGGGATTCGAACCAACCACCTTTGGTCCTGGATCGGCTGCTTGCAAGGCAAACACCGCTGTGCTATCTCTCTGGGCCCGTGAGGTATATTAAAGCAGAAGCCTCATGGTCCAATCTCAAGGGATTGTCAGACATGGGTCAGAAGCAAATGCCAACACAGGAAATAATTCACGCACAGTTATGAGATAAAACAGGTTCAGGGACTTCCACTGCAAGCCTTCCTTCCACTCCTAGTACTAAGATCAGCAAGCAGAAACTTCAGTCGTGGAAAACCAAAACCACAAGCAATTTTCCCCTGAAACCCGGGGGCATTATTGGGAACCAAAGTCCATATGCAGGGGAGGAGAACAGTAGTTTAAGGCACCAATCCGAAAGGTCCTTCCCATCCAATGAATGACAAGCACCACAAAAAAATTATTCTGAAGAGTGAAGTCCAGTTATTTCCAACAGTGCACTCCAACGTTCAGAAATAAAAATATTGTCTCTGGGGCCCACAAACTCACTGGAGCAACCTCTATTCGGGTTCATGTTCCCATTTCTTTAGTTTTTGGCTACCCCAGGTGGTGTTCAAAGTTTATTCCTAGCTCTGTGCTCAGGGGACGCCTATAGGTACTCAGGGGACCCTTTGGGGTTACTGGGTCTTGCACTCAGGTCAAGGCAAGCAAGCACCCCATCTATCCTTATGATCACTTTAACTCCTGTTTCTTTTCCACAGGAGAAGGCACGTGGCTTGGAGAGGGACAGCGACGGGCAACTGGTCTATGAAAATCTCTAGGACATATCCCTGGTCTGCTGTGCTGTCCCCAACTGCCTCTCCAGGCAAGGACTTGGGCTGGACCAGCAGGAAGTCCCAGACCTCCCGCTTCTTCTTCTTCCATTGTCAAGACTTCTGCCTCAGCAGCCCCTGGCCTCCTCTGTACCAACTGCACTGTCCCTCTTGTGTGATGCCCTCTGCCAGGCGATGATGTCCTAGATGCCAGCCTTTCCCCATGCCCTGCCACCTCCTCTGAGCCCAGGCAGACTGAGATGAGCCATCTCCAGAGGGGCCTGGAGGGACACATGTGTCCCGCTGAGATGAAAGCAGCACCTGGACCTGTTGGCTGTTCCTCACCTACCTGGCCTGGCAGCCTCGAGAGGGGTGCAGGAACTGGCATGGACGATGTGGGTGTGGTCTGGGCCAGAGCTGGGTGGCAGGCAGGGACTGAGGGGCTGGGACCGCAGTGCAGAGGGTCGAGACAGGTACAGGTGAAGAGGAGATCTGGTCTTTTGGTTATTTTGAGGGTCGCTGTGGCTGTGCTCAGAGGCTGTTCCTGGCTCTGTGCTCAGGGAACCCTACATGGTGTCAGGGCGAGCCAGATGAAAGCCAGTATGTGCCCTGTTCTATCACTTTGGGCCCAGATCCAAGTGCTTTGGGGCAGGTGAGGAGGAGAAATTGATAGTTCAAAATTCTGCCCTCCTCCAAGTGGATCCCCTTTGCTCCCAAATTTTGACCACTCTTTTTATTTGTTTTTGAGCCACACCAAGTGGCACTCAGGGGTTCCTCCTGGCTCTGTGCTCAGAAATCATTCCTGGCAGGCTCAGGGAACCATGGGATGCCAGGAATTGAACACGGGTCTGTCCTAAGATGTATGCATGCGAGGCAAAAGCCCTACCTCTGTGCTATCACTCCAGCCTCATAAATTTGTTCCACTCTTGGCGCTTCAGTTGTTCCTCTGTCCACAGCAAAGGTCCAATTTCCAATCCTAAATCTTGGCCCAGAGTTGGCTCCAGGAACCAAGGTCCTTGGGGTTGGGTGGGCTGTGGGGTTCCTCTGGGCTGGGCAAAATTCCTCATCTCACCCCTGCAGCCTTGCTAAGGGAGCCAGAAGACCCTTTCTAAGACTGGCTGGGAAGGCCCAGGTAGTGGTCCCCTTGCCGGGAGACTCAGATGCTTTCAGTCTTTTCTTTCTTCCCTTTCAGTCTTCCTGATCTTCCCTATCCCCTAGCAGCCCCACATCCCTGCAGTGTACTCCCAAATGTAGGGGGGCAGTTTTGGCATTGGCCCTGGACCTGATAGCATCAGCCATATCTTAATCTTCCCCATAAGGATAAGGAAAGGGATTAACAAGGGGTTAATCCTGATGGGTTTCCACAGGCCACCACCACCACCCCACTTGGTTCTGGACCAATTCTGAGCATGCAAAAGGCTGTGTTTAGGAGGGACCCTATGCTGAGATCTTGGATTCTGGGACAGGTTTCCAGGGGGACCTGCTCCTAATTCCTGGGAACAAGGAGGCAGTGAGTGAGCTGGACATGGCCTTGTTGCCTGGTTCTGGCCTTGTCCCTGGACCTCTGAGAATTGGGGCTAGGACTCCTCAGTTTCCAGTTGGTTCTGGGGGTGGGGTTGTGGAGACCTTGAGGTCTTAGCATGCTCCCTTAGCATGCCCAGGTCCCACAGTCTCTCCCCATGCTTGCCACACTGTGCTCAGACTCTGGTATGGGTTCTGTCTCATTCCCTGTGGTCTGGGGCCTCACCTGTCCTCCTCTTTGGAGCACAGACCCTGGAAGCCTGGTTCCTAGGTAAGCAGGGAGGCCAATAGGTTCCAACTGGGGGTAAGTGGGGTTCAGGGAGGCAGGCAAGACCCCCCCAAAGGGAATCTGAGTCAGGAAGGGCTGGGAGAAGCATCCCAGGCTGCAAGCATGGAGGAGGAATTGATCAGTGTTCAGGGCTAAGATGCAAGCAGAACTTGCAAAAGGGGCCTGCAAAAGCACTGAGCCTATAGCTGGGGCTCAGGGGTTTCCTCGAGGGGCTGCTTCGAATGAGACAAAAACAGCTGTGGGGTCCTTGAGGTTGTGGGCCTTGAGCTTGGGCTCCTGGCTACATGTACCTGAGCCCCCTCACTTTGCTGGATCCTGCAGGGTCTCTAGGAAGTTCCAGTGTGTTTCTTTCTGGAATGTTTCTTCAGGAAAGGTGTCTGGTGGGGGAAGATGAGGCTCAGAAGCAAAGGAGGCTTTTTTTTTGGGGGGGGGGGTCACACCCGGTGGCACTCAAGAGTTACTCCTGGCTCTGTGCTCAGAAATCGATCCTGGCAGGCTTGGGGGACCATATGACACCAGGATTCTAACCACTGTCTGTCCTGTATGCAAGGCAAATGCCCTACAATTGTGCTATTTCTCCAGCCCCAAGAGGCTTTTAAAAAGGAATTGGGGGTTGGGGGCTCCCAGCAATATTCAGCCAAGCAGACAGACTGGTCAGTCCCATACTAGACCCAGTGGGCTTTTGAGGCAACCAGGGCCATGCTCCGCATGAGGTCAGGAGGGGGATTGAGATGTCAGACATCACATTTGGGGCCTCTGACTTGTGAGCTATTCCTCAAGCCCCAGGCAGGAGCCATAAACCTAAAGTCAGGGACAGCTGTTCTAGGGCCTTCCCAGGTTTAGGCATCTGCTACCTCCTGTCCTGGCACTCATCCCCTCTCCACAGATGCTTTGCTCACTTGACCTCTGCATTCCCACCATCTCCCCTGTGCCTGCCACACCCTACCAGGAACATCCCCACTGCCTCTGACACCACCAGACACACAGCCTCACTGGCCAGGCCATGCTAAGAAAAGTCTAAAAAGTTGTTTTTGTTTTTGGGTCACACCCAGCAGTGCTCAGGGGTCACTCCTGGCTCCATGCTCAGAAATCGCTCCTGGCAGGCTTGGGAGATGCTGGGATTCAAACCACCATCCTTCTGCATGCATCCTACCTTCATGCTATCTCTCCAGCCTCAAGTCTAAAGGTTCTATTTGTTCTGTTTATTTGTTGTTGTTTTTGTTGTTGTTGTTTTGGGGCCACACCCTGTGGTGCTCAGGGTTTCTCCTGGCTCTGAGCTCCTGGCTGGGCATGGGGGACCTTTTGGGGTCCTGGGGATCGAACCAGAATCAGGCGCATGCAAGGCAAACACCCTCCCTGCTTGTATTATGGCTGCAGCCCCAAAGTCTAGAAGTTTTGCCCCACATACTTCCTTCCAGCCATCCCTCCTGGCTTTTCCCTGGAGAAGAGAGAACCAGCCCTTAGCACACATAGTGGGAGGGAGAGGTGGTCCTCTCTGGCTACAGCTTCCAGAAGATTCTGCAGAGCAAGTTTCCATGGGAACATGCATTGACTCCTTGGGAGCCCTGTGGGACACTCTCGGGACAGGGGCCTCAAGGGTGTGGCTTGGCCAGGCTCTGTCCTGGGGCTGGGCCACCGGCTCTCACTCGCCAGCTGAGCTGCAGTTCCGGCAAATCTGCCTCTTTTTTTCCTCCCTTCTAATTTAAAGACCACGCGCCATCCTAAGGGGGCCTCAGGGAGCTCCAGGATGGATTTTTATGTAGTTCAATAGTTTTCTTGGCAGACTGCTCAGCCAGCAAGGGAGGCTGGGGCCTGGGCCCAGCCAGGCTGACAGTGGCAGCGCTTGGTCCCTCCGGCTTGTCAGGGGACACCCCTCATAAACTCTAGGGGCTGTCCAGGCCCTGGAAGCAGGACCCAGAAATCTGGGCTATGAAAATTGACATAAAACAGAGACCTTATTTGCTCTTGGGTTCCTTTCTGCCATCCTTTCTCTTTTTCAGTTATTTTTTGAGCTTTTGGGTCACAGCTGATGATGCTCAGAATTAACTCCTGACTCTGAATTTAGGGATCACTCCTGGCAGGTTCTGAGGACTATATGGGAGACCAGAGATTTAACCTGGGTCAGCCACATACAAGGCAAACAACCCATCTGCCATACTATGGCTCCACCACTTATTTAGATAAACAAACCTTTTCATTTTGGGGGGGGGGCACACCTGGTGATGCTCAGGAATTACTTCTGGCTATGAGCTCAAAAATCGCTCCTGGCTTGGGGGACCATATGGGATGCCAAGGATTGAACCCAAGTCCGTCCTGGGTCAGCCGCATGCAAGGCAAATGCTCTACCACTGTGCTATCACTCCGGCTCAAACCTTTTCCTTTTTGGACAATCCAGTACCTGCTCTTGCTGAAAGAGAAAGACATTTTTTGGGGTGTGTGGGGATGATATCCCAAAAGTGCTCAGGACTTACTCTGGGCTCTTCACTTAGGGGTTACTCTTGCTGGAGTTCTGGGGTCAAGCTGGGTTGGCTGTGTGCAAGGCACGCACCCTACCTGCTGTGCAATTTCTCTAGCTCAAGAGGGAGAATCTTTTTTGTTTTGGGGAAGAATGGAGGCACTCCTGGCAGTACCTGGGGATCAAGGATTGAACCTGGGGCACCTACATGCAAAGCACGCCTGGACCTCTGAGCAGCTCCCCTGCCCGGAGGCTGATCTCTTTTGGCAATTTCCTAGAAGTGCCTCATTAGCCTGAGACACTTTTTCACACACAAACCTTGACACCTGGCAGGTGGCTGCTCCTGCCATCCCCAGAGCCATGTTCTGGAAGGCTGGTTCTTTTTGCCTAATCAGAGGGGCAGGCTGGGCACTGGAGCCTCTCACTGTCCCTGCTGCCTATGCCGCTGCCAGGGGTCCTGATGGATGAATGACGTGTGCTGGGCTTGTGCAGCCTGTCTGCCTGTCCTGGGAGGCTGGTTCTGCTAACTGGTCCCAGAAAGCCTGGAGCTGCCTGGGAGGGCTTGACTGCTTGGTTCCCTCCTTTCAGTCCCCACTGTCTCCAGGCTGGGGGATCCCCTTTGAGCTGCCAGTGGGGCTGAGCTGGGAGATGACACACAGTGAAGTCCTCTCCAAGGGATCTCCTGTGGTTGTCTCCAATTCCTCAACAGCAACTGGCTGGACTAGAAAAAAAAAATCTCTGTTCTCGGGGCCGGGCGGTGGCGCTAAAGGTAAGGTGCCTGCCTTGCCTGCGCTAGCCTTGGACGGACTGCGGTTCGATCCCCCGGTGTCCCATATGGTCCCCCAAGCCAGGAGCAACTTCTGAGCACATAGCCAGGAGTAACCCCTGAGCGTTACCGGGTGTGGCCCAAAAAAACCAAAAAAAAAAAAAAAAAATCTCTGTTCTCACTCAGCACCATTCAGGCTTCAGCTCACTTGGGCTGAGAGGACAAGCCTGTGCATCGAGTCTGGGGTAGGAGGTTGATGATAATGGGTGGCCCTTGAGCCTGGGGCTTATGACTCCCCACTGCTTGCTCTGAGACATGCCTGCTTCTCGGGGTCCAGTGAAGAAGTGGGGTGCAGAGAAGGGAGCCTCTTCCCTCCCCTATGGCACCAGGATGCAGCTGGTTTCTCTCTGTGCTCCCAGCTGCAAGTGGATGGGAATGAGAGTACAATGTGAGGGCACATGCCTTGTAGACACCTTAGCTGGGTTCGATTCCCCACATCCCATAAGGCTCCCAGGCTAAGCCATCAGGAGTGATTCCAGAGCACAGAGCCAGGAGTAAGCACCAATTCCCACCCCAGAAAAAAATAAATGGATGAGGGAGAGAAGTTGAGGCTCTTTCTAGAAGCTTTGGTGGAGATAGACTTGCCATGGGGTTTCCTTATAGGAATGTTCTGGAATTAGATCACTGTGCTTATGCAAACTTTGGACATGCTGAAAATCATGGGCTTGGACCCTCTACAAGGGTGACTTTCCAGAAAGGTCTTCCAAAGACTAAAAAAAACCCAAATACACCAAGGAGATAACTTAAAGGGCTGGAGCACATGCTTTGTACGCAGGAAGCCCTTGTTAGATCTCCTGAGCACCCCCAGAAGTGATCCTGGAACACTACTTCTAGAGTAGCCCCTAAACACCACTGAATGGTCCTTAAACACTAATATACAACCCCACCCCAGATCAGAGCAAGAGCACAGCTGGGAGGGTATTTGTCTTGCACGCATTCTACCAGGGTTTAATTCCTGGTATCCCATAGGGTTCCCCTGAGTCCATCAGGAGTGATTTCTGAGCGTAGAACCAGCAGTAATCCCTGAGCACTGCTCGATGTGGCCCCCAAACCAAAATAAGAATCTCTCTGATGTAACCACATTCTGTTTGTCCATTAATCTCACGACAGAGCGTGTAGGTAAATGCACAGATCCACACACATACAAACACACACATGACCATTTAACCATGGTCCAGTTGCACCCTCTCCTCTCCACCCTCTACCCTCTCTGCCAGTTCCTTTCCTTTATAACCTTCTCTGCCTCTTTCTTTTGTTAGTTTTGGTGCCACACCTGGCAGCACTCAGGGGCTACTCTTGGCTCTGTGCTCAGAAATCGCTCCTAGCAGGCTCAGGGTACCATATGGGATGTTGGGGATCAAACCCGAGTCTGTCCCAGGTCTCAGCTGTGTGAAAGGCAAATGCCCTACCTGTTGTGCTGTTGTTCAGGCCCCTCCTGCCTCTCTCAACTTCCAGGGGCAGATGCCTGCAGCTCCCTTGTCACAGTGAGAGTTAAAGCCAGTCAGGGTCTTCCTGGTCTGGGCTCTGCTCCCCTTTTACAGATGAGGGTACCCAGGACTAGAGAGAGAGTGCACAGTGGCAGTGGAAGGAGGAAGTCAGGAAAGGGGTGCTCAGAGGTGCTCAGGACACCTGTGGCCAAGGGGCCCTGGGTCCCCCTGATGTGCCGGTGGCAACCCTAGGTCCCGCCTGGGCCCCCTATGGAAATGGACCTTCCCTGCTAAGTTCCACTTTAGGGCAACCCAATAGCAAATTCCAAACCAATGAGAGCAAATAAATGAGAGATGATTACTGACAATAGGAGAGGGTGCACCACGGGGTGCCCCGAAATAGCATCTCCTCAGCACGTTTTAAGTGCTTTATAGGTCATTAACTACTTGACAGAGAGAGCCTGACACTTAATGCGAAGAATTCTGCGCCTCTGCCAGGGAAAATCAATCAGAAATGAAGATAGAGCAGAGGCCGCGGATCTACTGGAGAGCGAGCAGGGCCGCCTGCGCGGGTGGGGCCAGGCGCACTGGGACTGGACGGGAGGCCATTTAGAACCCCCAGCTGGATTTTAGAAGTCCTTGCACCTCATTCCTGCCTTTCTGTGGGTGCTGTTGCTGCAGTGTTTGGAAGCAAAAAGAAGGCAGAGAAGCACTCAGCCCAATGCCTGGTTGGACCATCCGCTTTTTTAGAAAACGCCTTTCTGTCTGTGTCTGTCTGTCTGTCTGTCTGTCTGTCTGTCTGTCTGTGTCTGTTTCTCTCTCTCCTTCCCTCCTGTCTTTTCAAATCCCTTTTGCTTCCTGGCTTCCCTTTCTAGGAAGACCTCTATTGACCACCAGCCCAGTTCCAGACATCTTTCCTTCCTGAAATCCAAACATAATCACTCCCTCTTTATTTTGTTTATTTTGTTTCCCTTTGGACCGTGCCTCACAATGCTCAAGGGTTACTCCTGACTCTGCAGGCAGGAATGACTCCTGGTGGGTCTTGGGGAACCATAATAGGGTGCTGGGGATGGAACTCAGGTCAGCTGCATGCAAGGTAAGTGCCCTTCCCATTGTACTGTTATTCGGGGCCCAATTACCGCCTCTTTAATTAACTTGTCGATTAATCACCACCTGTTTGTGAAAGAGCTTCTATTGTCCTGGTTCAGCTCACAAATGCAAATGTGGGGTGCTGGAGGGGGCAGGAGCCAGGCTGAGAGAAGCAGGAACAGCTAGAGGCTGATTCCTCTGGGATGAGAGTGGGGGCTATCTGGTAGGAATGTTGAAAGGAAAGGTCTGAAAAGACCCTCCCCCCCAGACTGTTTGCTTCCTCCTGTCTATTTATGCGGCAAACTGGTGCTTGGAACCCAGACAGCGGCCTTCAGGGTGGGATGAATGTGCAGGGCATGGGGGGGCAGATGGACAGACAGCCTCTGTCCGGCCAGTCCCTTCTCCCCAGTTGATTCTTCTCCCCTGAGCTTTGCTCTGTGTGGAATTGTGCGTCCCAGAAGTTGTGCCGATGTCTCAGTCCCAGGTAGCTGTGATGTCCCTTGGTTTGGAAAGAGAAAAGCACCCCTGAGTAGGAGGAGGTGAATCCCTCAATTTCCACCACTGGGCTCTGCCTGAGAAGTCTCCCACGGTGAGGTGTGTAAGGCAGTGTGATGACAAGACACAGGGGATCTCACCTGCTGGCTCTGAACACCTGGGAGCACCGCTGGGCTCTCAGACAGCACTTACGGCTGACTGAGCCTCTTCCTCTCACTCCAGTATCTTTTCCACACCCTCTTTCCCATGGCTCAGTCAAAAGGGTCTGTCTGGGGGCTTCCCAAGGTCTGCTCTGCCCACCAGAACAGCAAGCCTGATTGCCAGTTTATTTGATAACTTGGAAATCCTCCCTCATGTCCTTACATTCTCAGGAGCAGGCAGTGTAGCCTGATTTGAGGAGATAGCATCTGGCATCCCTGAGGATTTGTAGGGGAATTGGTCCCACAGTGGGAGAGGGCTCAGTGGACCAGCAGGATTGGGGCATGCGGGTGAGGGCCGTCTCAGACCCGCCAAGGCAGCACCTGGCACAACACACTCCCGGGAATAACTGATCATCTTTTGACCCGTCGCTGCTCTCAGGCAGCTGTTTTCACAGATGGAGCCCTAGGTAGGCCCTGTGCAGAGATGTGCTGTGCCCCAGGTCAGCTGTCCCCTTGGATAACCAGGAGATCTGCATTTCTCTGCACTCCGGCCTCTCCTTTCTTGAAGAATAGTCAAACCAACTTTGGATGGGGGTGGACTCCCTAACCAGCCTAAAACTAGCTCTAAAAAGCTGCCTATGAACCCAGGCAAGGGCGTCCTTTTGGAGAGGCACCCACTGTGTGTGCCAGGCCCTAAGGGCTCCCAGCTTTGTTGAAAGGGACAAAGAAAAGCAGATACAAGCCAGGTTGGTTCACTGCTGTGACAGAGAGCACGGAAGCAGCGAGGGAGGAAGAAGGAGAAGGAGAAGGAGAAGGAGAAGAATAGAAATAGAAGAAGAAAGAAAGGAAAGAAAAAGGAAAAAGAAAGGAGAAAGAAAAGAAGAAAGGAAGAAAGAAGGAAGGAAGGAGGGAAGGAAGGAAGGAAGGAAGGAAGGAAAGAAGGAAGGAAGGAAGAAGAAAAAGAAGAAAGGCTGTAGAGAGCTCAGGAGGGCCCTAAGGAGCAGCAGCTCAGCAGCCGCTGCAAAAAGGCAGAGACTTGAGAGCGGCGGCCCCGCCCCGCGTGCGTCTTAACCAATCATATGTCAGCGTTGAAGCCCGGCTCGTCCAATCAGGAAGCGGAACCGGAGCTCCAGGCGCAGACCACGGTTTTCCCCCAGGGGAGGGAGGCAGGGAGCCATGAAGCCACGCCCACCACCAACAGTCCTTATCTACATGCCACGCCCCCTAATCTACATACCACGCCCCCGCGCGTCCAGCGGCGTCTGCCCGGAGCCCCCGACCCGCTGCCACGCATTGTCCTAAAGCGGGGAAAAACCAAAACAAAGCAGGGAAAGTGGGGCGGTGGGGGGGGGGCAGTCGCGGGGCCCGGAAAGGACCGATGACATTTTAGACCCTTTTCTGTCGACCATGCTGCAACATGCATGAAAGACGCGGGGCACAGCCAGGAGCCGGGCGCCAGCGCGCGCTGTCAAGGTAAGGAGCATGTTTTGGGGTGCTCGGGAAGGTCGCCCCGAGTCGCTGTCAAGGGGATCTGCGTCCGGGTCTGTGATCCCAGGGGTTGCCCTGGTCTCCTGGGACGGAGATCGGAGCTGGTGACCGTGCCAGGATTTGGGGGGCACTGGGGTGATGACGGGGTGCCTCGGAAATCCCCAAGGCTGCAGCCGGCCAACCCAGCAGGGCTCCAAGCAAGTCTCCTCCTCCAAGCGGCACCCCAAGTTCCCGGAGGCCCCGAAAGAGGGTGTATTGGACAGATGCGCAAAGTTGGGGGGGGCACCTGCTCACCCCAGACTCGGTCTGGACCCAATTGGGAGTTGGGAAGGGAGCTAAGTTCTGGAGGAGAAGCAGAGGGGTCCATCCTGAGCCCGTCACAAGGCTACCCGCCAGGTAGCAGCCTGTCCAGGCAGGAGCCCCGGGCATCTCCTGGTCCCCCCATAATGAGTCTGAGAGGCAGAGTTTGCTGGGTGCAAAGCCAACAACGCTGGAAACTGCCCAGGCCTGGAGGGAAGCAGCCACTCTCTCTCCCTCCTCTCTACCCCTCCTTTCTCCCTCTTTCTGCATCCTTACCTCCCTCCTTCCTTCCTTCTTTTCTCACTTCCTTCTCTCCTTCCTCCTTCCTCTTCTGCCTCACGAGGCAGGCTGGCAGTTGGGGGTACCGATGGGGTCTGGGGCACTGAGAGGCACTGGAGCCCCTAGATTTCTGCCTCCTCCCCCAGGACCACTGTGTCTGGGCCCAATAGGTGGGGTTACCCATGAGGCAGGAGGTGACATGGTGTCCAAGCTTGGACTCTGCCTGCAGGCGTCCGGCTTGATGTCCGTGTAGTTTGTCTCCTGAGGACTACTCAGAGCCACGTCTTCCCCTCCAGCCACTCAGCCTCAGGGAACCCGTGAGCACTGCCTGGTGTGGCCCCAAAGCAAAACAACCAACAATCAAAAAAGTGGGGAAAGACAAGATATTGGGGAGGGGAGCAGAATTGGGACTTCTCATCTTATCTGGGGCATCCTGGGGCGGCTTTCTCCTCTGTGCCCTCAGCCTCCTGCTCCCTACATGCCCTCCTGCCACAAGCCTTTGCACACGCTGTTCATTCTTTACTCAACCAACAGTCATGGGATGAAACATCTGCTCTGGCCCAGCATGGTCTGTTCAGTGCCAGCAGGACGGACCTGCCCTCTGGCCATGTGGGGCTTCCAGACCAATGTGGGGACACAGTTCTGTAGGGGAGAGACTGCAGAGGGCTGGCAGCCCTCCCTTTGACGTGATCATGAGTCAAAGGGATTGATGCGCTGGGCCCCTATTGCCAGCGCCCTCTCCTCCAGGAAGGCTGCCCTTGAGCATCCCAGCAACTTTCTAACAGTCGAGGATGTTTCTGTCATTACTGGGCTAATGTTGGTCTTGCTCTGGGCAGTTAATTGTCACTGCCGTGGGGATAACGCTGGAACCTTCTTCTAGTGGTAGGCAGAGGAGGGAACATGAGTCTCCCCTGAGCACCAGGGAGTGTGGTCTGGCACATGCTCTGCACATGGCTGACCTGAGTTTGATCCCCGGCAACACAGAGGGCTCCATGAGCACCACTAGGAATGATCCCTGAGCACAGAGCCAGGAGTAAGCCCTGAACACCTCAGGGTGTGCCCCACCCCCACAATTATTATAAAGTAGAATAATAATGATTTCCCCAAGTGGATAATAAAATAAATCAAACCCAAACATGGTAGTTGCCCACCAGGCCATTCACCCAGATGGCAGAGACTATTCTTTCCCCCACTAGCCTCGGTCCTGGATTCTACAGCTCATTTGTCCTGGACTGTTCTGGATATTCTGGACTCCACAGCCCATTTGCCATTTGCTCACAGGAGCAAAGTAAGAGACCAGCAGGCTGGAGAGGACAAGGCCAGAGATGGAGGTCACAGATGGTTACTGGAAGGGACAGGTGTGTAGCTTCCTCTGGCTCAGACCCACCTGGTCCTGATTTCTGAGTCCCTTGATGTTCCTTCCCCAGGCAGCGTCACACACATAAGGCCATGGCCAGCAGCCAGCAGGCCTTTCCCTGACCCAGGCCAGTTTCTCTGCTCAGTTCTTTTTAAGTCTGGCCACACCATTGAAATCAGTCCCGAAGGACCAGCTCCTTCCTCTTCTGCCTTCAGGAGTCATGGAGCAGGTTTCTCCCTCCCTCACTCCATTCTGCCAGACCTGGGCACCTTTCCTGGGGGCAGTTGATGCTCTTGAGGTCCCACAAAGCTTTAGCGTCCCCCCAGAAGAGGAGAGTGGGTTGACTTGCAGAGGCATGAGAAAGTCAATTTGCCAGCATTCCCTCCCTTCTCTTCTGTAGGGATCATCAGCCTTTCTCGATTAAGTATTGCAGTCAGATGGCTGGCTCTGGGTGGCTGCAACAGCACCCCGTCCCCTCCCGCTGCTCCCCTCTTCCCAGCACGAGCACTGGATGGAGAGTCAGCCATCCTTGGCGGAGGCCGAGCCCTGCTAATGAGAGGCTGTGTGGCCTGGGCCCAGGCGTTAACCTCTCTGGCCTGCTTCTCTCCTCTGGCAAAAGAGGTTAATGATAATCCTCCCCTGAAGGGGCTGTGCGGATTAAATTCGAGAGCACTCGGGGAGGAGCGCGGCCAGCCGGGCGAGCCTCCGATTCCCCACCACAGTCTGGTGCACTAATTAGCCCGGTGACCTTGCACAGCCCACCCAGTCATTCTCCACAGCCTGTTTCCTCCTCCGAAATGCACAGGGGGGTCGTTCTAGGCGAGGAGCCCCACTCCCCCCGCCGCCCTTCCCAACCTCGCTTGGCCACCCCGCTTCTTGTTATCCAAGGGCTCTGCACACACCCGTTCTAATTGGCCCTGGCCCCGGCCCAGCTGTCTCTCAGGCTCCCCCCTGGAGTCCTGGGGTTTGAGCCCCCAGAGCCCGCCTGCTCTTGGCTCATTTATCGAAGCAATTAGCTGTGATGTCATAGGCCTCCGAGGTGGCCGCAGCGGGCGCGTGGCCAGGTCACCTGCAGGCCAGGACTCTGCTCATCTGTGGCCGGAGGGGAGTTCCCAGCAGTTTCAGCTAGGGGGACAGGATGGGACGGGACAGGGGTGCTGGGGTCCCACCGGACGAAGCCATTTCCATTTCTGTCCTCCCCGGCTGCCTGGAAGCCCCCAGTCTGAGTGTGAATTAGTTCTGCCCTGTGCTTTTGTTGGCAACTGTCTCTTCTTGGAAGCAAGCGAGGGGCTTTGTCAGGGAGAACAAAGCTGTTTGGTGTTTGTCTGCTTTGGGGGACGCATGGGGGGGGTGCGGCTGAAGGGGGGTGCAGTTCCCCTCCCTGTCAGCAGCCAGTTCTCACAGCTCACACTTGCTGGTTTTGTTTGGGGTTTTTAAGTCCTGTGGCTTCAGAGCCACAGATGTTTGTGTTGTTGTGAGTGTTTGTGTGTGGTGTGTGTGTGTGTGTGTGCGTGCATGTGTGTGATTGTGTGTGAGTGAGTGTATCTATGTGTGGTTGTGTGTGTGTGTGAGAATGTGTGTTTTTGTGAGTGTGTGAGCATGTATATCTGTCTGTGTGCATGGATGAGTGTATGTTAGTGTGTGTGGGTGTGTGTGTGTTGGCTGAAGGAGTTTTTCTCCCCCCTCTCCTCCTTTCTGGCTCACAGAGCTACGGGAAGCTAATTCCAGAGACTGAACTTTTCCAATCCTGTGGCTCCCACAGCTTTTGGAAAAATCTGGACCTCATTGCTCCTGTCATGCTCCTGCAAAGACCGAGCGTGCTCCCCCAACCTGAGGGGCTCGGGCTGCCTGTGGCAGAGCTCAGGTCAGAGCCCAACTGTGGAACCCCCTGAGCTGAGGTGGTCGGTCGGGGGCTGGGCCGCAATCTCTGGCTGCAGACATCTGGGTGGCTAGAAAGCATCTGGGGGGGCTGGGAATTTTAGGGTGCAGCCTGATATTTAATAGCACCAACACTGAGCCTGCCTCTCTCCTGTCCCCCCTCCTCCCCGCTGGGTCCGCACCATCCATCCATCCATCCATCCATCCATTCATCCCCTCCAATCCCCCAGCATCGCCCCCACCCCCACCCCCACCGGAAATCTGACGGCTCGACATCATGGCTGGCTGCTGATGGTGGAGGATGGAGATTTGTCACAAAGGGATCCGGCAGAGCTGACGGATTCCCCAAATCAGATCCCGCCCTCGGCTGCAGCAGGCCGGCCTGAAGTCCCGGGAATGTGAGCGACCACTGCAGAAAACAGTAACATACGTAATTAAAAAATAAAATAATAATAAATAAAGCCAACCTTGCCCTGGATGAAATGCCTTTCAAAAAAAAAATCAACCCAAACCTTCCTTTTTGGACAGTCTCTGCTTTTCAGAGGTTCTGGCTGCCAGGAATGAAGAACAGCTGAGAAATGTGAGCAGGCGTTGCCTGTGGCTGTTCCTCTTAGTTTTTATTGGGGGGGGGGGGTGTCCTTTCTCTGCAAAGATGGGCTGGAGTGGTTTCTACTTTTATTATTCATGTGGGATTATGTTCCTCTTCTTTCTTTTGGCCAATAAAAATTCCCCAGCATTTTGATTCCCCCCACCCCCAGAATCTGTTTTTATGGTGTGACTTTGCCCTCACTGATCTGTAGACATGTGAACTTTTCTTGGCAGTGACCCTCTTCAGGACACAGAGGACACCTGTTCTTCCTGGCTTCCTTACCCAGGGGTCCGTTGGGCAGGGCAGGATGTGTGGGTGAAGAAGGTTCTGGGGCAGGAACACTCTCTCTCTCCTCTCTCTCTCCTGTCCTCTCTCTCCTGTCCTCTCTCTCCTGTCCTCTCTCTCCTCTCTCTCTCTCTCTCTCCTCTCTTCTCTTCTCTCTCTCTCTCTCTCTCTCTCTCTCTCTCTCTCTCTCTCTCTCTCTCTCTCTCTCTCTCAGGGTTTTACTCCTTACTCTGCATTCTGGGATCAGTCCTGAAAGGCTCGGGAGACCATATGGGGTACAAGGGATTAAACCCAGGTCAGTTACATGCAAGGCAAATGCCCTCCCTGCTGTCCTATCGCTCTGGCCCCTGATAGTCTTTGAAAGGATAAACTCCATGAAAAGAGCTCATGGCCCAGAACATGGATGGGGAATCACTGTCTCATAGCCTCCCAGCACCCCCCCCAAAAGAAGGAGCGTGAACCTAAATAACTGCTGCAGGCTGAGGGGTTCCTTATTGCCATCTCACTCCTGAAGGTCCCCACACCCCCGAGATCCAGCTCAGAGATTCAGGCAGGCTTCAGGTTGCCAAGCATCCAGTGTGTGGACAAGCTGGGAGGCCCAGAGCATGGCTCCCCACATTGTTGGCTCAGATGGAGCCACTGTCCACCATCCTGTGTGCCTGGGGTCCCCACAGTGCCTGCTGTGCACTTGGAAGGGCCCCAAGCCAAGCTCACAGAAGAGAGAGTCTTGTCCACCCATGGGCATAGTTCAGTCATAGTTCAGTCCCCCCCAACCTGTCCTCTGCAACTGTGGTGATCTGTGGGTTCCTGCCTCCCTCCTTACCTGTGACAGTGCAACCCCACGGGACCTGCACAGGCCTAAGCTGTCCTGAGCTGGAAGGAGCGAGTGTGTCTCTTGGCATTTATGTGAGATGTGTCAAGGTCCAGCTGGAGGTGAGCTGGTGAGGGGGTGTCTGGCTGACAGTGGGGTGGGGGTAATAGTCGGTGACAATCAGAAATTATAGGGAGCCTCATACTCACTGCATACAGAACTGGGGTGCCCAGTTAGCCTATAAAGCCCCTCCTGGCTGGGCCCTGGTGCCCATGCCTTGAGCTTCATACTCTATTTTTATCTCTTCTTCCAGCTTGTCTGTCCCCCGACCACAGGGCACCCGTTTTCTGGAAGGCATGTTCGCTGAGCACCTGACTTCACTTTATGTTTTTTTTTTTCTGGGGGGCTGGCACTCGGGTTCCTCCTGGCTCTGCACTTGGAAATTGCTCCTGGCAGACTCAGGGGACCATATGGGATGCCAGGGATTGAATCTGGGTCAGTCCTGGATGGGCTACATGCAAGGCACATGTCCTACCGACTGTGTTATCACTCCAGCCCCAGCCTGTCATATTCTGGGCATTTTATTTTATTATTTGTTTGATTTGTGCCAGGGAGCCCCATTGGGTGGCTCAGGGCTCACTCCTGGCTCTGTGTTTAGGGATCACACCTAGTAGGGCTGTGGGACCCTATGGGGTGCAGGGGATGGAATCAGGCTGACTATGTACAAGGCAAGTGCCTTTCTCCTGTCCTATCTCTCCAGCTCTTGTTCTGAGCATTTTGTGGGGGCTGGACCACTGGGCCCTCAGCTTGGATAGCTGGGAAGGGGCGTCTCTCAATCCAGTGTCATTTTAGAGGTAAAAAGGTACAGGGCCGGGAGGGGGTGTGTGACGAGGTATCTTACCCAAGGGACCAGAGTCTGGATTCCAGAAAGTGCTCACACACACACACACACACACACACACACACACACACACACACACACACACACACACACACCTCCTGGCTCCCTTGGTCTCTTCGGTGGTCTTTCTCCTCCTCCCCATCAATCACCCCCATGGATGGCAGCTAGAACCCTTGACTCTACATCATTCACCCTTCTCTGTCTGCCATGACTTTGAGACCATCAAGGCGCAGGAGATGCCCTTGCAGTTAGGTGTCCAGGAGGCCATCAGGGGCTGCCCTGAGGCTCAAAGGAAGGGATTGGAAGCCTGAGGTTGGGCCCGGGCACCTATGGGCGAAAGGGCTCGGACCGTTCTACAGATTAGAATGGAGACCCAGGCCACGCAGCACTTGTGCTCCATTATCAGGACTCAGCTGTGAATCCAGGGAGAAGAGATGGGGTCAGACCAGGGACCAGCTGGGCCACAGCAGGCCAGACCTGGTTTTTTTTTGCCCCCTCTGTTTGTCCAAACACTTTCTGGGGTGCCGTCCTTTTCTGGGCTATTCTGGGAGTCACTGGGGTGAGGAGTCTTGCATTTTGCTTCAGAGCCTATGCCCTATAATTCATTGTTTGCATATGTCCCTGTCCCAGCTCAGTGGTGGGATTGTCACTGCCCTCCATACTGTGACCCTTGGTCCTGGCTGTCAGCTCTGGAGTGGCATCTGTTCCACCTTCACCCTTACTGCCTACAGGGCTGGGCACTGGGGTCTCAGTACTGGGCTTTGGTCCTGTCCAGGGGGCATCTGGGGCCCTATAGGATGCCTTGGAACCCTTGTTCCACAGCCTCTGGAGACCCCAGTTTCCTTGTTGATTGCCTCTGGTTTCTGAAGTGGCAGGAAGGTCGTGAGAGCAGCCACAGGGCAGGTGGGACATGAGCTCACTGGTCCAGGTGTAGGCAGACCTGTAGGGAGTGAGCGGGACCCAGAGGCTTATTCATTCATTCATTCATTCACTCATTCATCTGAACATAGTTCTCTAGATCTCTCCTCAGTACTACTCGCAACTCTAGTGCTTCGTGATAGCCCAGATCCTGTCCTCACCAGCTCACACTGGTAAGGACAAGCCACAGAACTTAGGAAGTAAAAAGCTCCATGGCCCCAGGTGATTGGTGCAACACAGGTTTAACAGCGAAAAGAGAGGAAGGTGAGGAAGGTGCCTTGAGAAATGGACTTATGAGCACTGCTGGCTGGACTTGGGAAGAAGACTTAAAGCACCGTGGAGTGAGCTAAGAGCCATGTTAAAGAAAAAAGAGCCGGGGAGGGCAAGGGAGATGATGGGGAAGGAAGGAGGGAGAGAGAAGGAAGGAAGGAAGGAAGGAAGGAAGGAAGGAAGGAAGGAAGGAAGGAAGGAAGGAAGGAAGGAAGGAAGGAAGGAAGGAAGGAAGGAAGGAAGAGAGGGAGGGAGTAAGGAACAGAGGGAGGAAAGGAGAGAGGGAGGAGGGGGGGGAAGGAAAAAAGCAGGGACAGGGTAGGGGAAGAGAGTTTACACATGTTAGGAAAGAGCTGTTGGGGGACTGCAGTTCCACAGGGAAAAGGAAAGGGCGGAGGGAGAGGCCCTTGGGCCCCTGGGAAGCTGGGGAGGAGAGTTGGTGCAGATAAGCTCAGAGATGAAAGGGGGGGGCAGATGGTGAGGCTCTGAGATTCACCCCTCATGAACCCTCTGGCTGCTGAGTTGAGATAGACAGGGGGAGGGGCCCAGGGCCCCACCGCAGAGGCAGATCAGAGGCTGCTGTGAAAATCATCTAACAGGATCTGATGAGGGATTGGCTGGAGAGAGAGAGAGAGGAGGGGGGGAGAGAGAGAGGGAAAGGGAGAGAGAGAGAGAAAAAGAAGAGGGGGGAGGGAAGGAGAACAGGGAGAGAGGGAAGGGGAGGGGAGGGGAGAAAAAGAGAGCAGGGGAAGTAGGAGGGCAAGATATTGAGGGGCAAGGGTGGGAGATGGGAGGGGAGCTGAAAAGGGAAGAGGGAGAGAGGGAGTGGGAGGAGGAGAAAGGTAGAAGGGGGAGGAAGAGAGGGAAGGGAGGAGAGAAAGCAAGAAGAGAATGGCAAGAGGGTGAGGGGAAGAGATGGAGCTGCGATTGGGAGGGAGGGAAGGTGGGAGGGGGGAGAAAGGAGGGCGGACTGGGAAGCAGGGGGAGCGGGGAAATGGTGCTGGCGGGGCCTGGGCTGGCGCTGGTGCAGTCTGTGCTCTCAGCACTCAGTGCCACTTGGCAGGAAGGGGCCACTTAGAGCTCAGGGCTTTGTGTTTTGGACTCTGCCTGCGGATGGAGGTCCTCGTTCCTTTCCCAGCAGCCTAGCAGGGGACAGCAGGGCTCTTGGGGCACTTAGTACCCCCTCAAGGCTCAGAAGTGGGGTGTTCTGCAGTGC
This sequence comes from Suncus etruscus, assembly GCF_024139225.1. Classification (NCBI taxonomy): domain Eukaryota; kingdom Metazoa; phylum Chordata; class Mammalia; order Eulipotyphla; family Soricidae; genus Suncus; species Suncus etruscus. Next base: position 3,105,311 of record NC_064851.1, read on the forward strand.
ATGTCTGAGCACCTTCCCGTGGGCCCAAGACCAGGCATGCAGACAGGAGCAGCCGTCACTGCACTGGCTGGTTTTCAACCTTTCAGAGGAGGGGGCAGAGAATGGAAGGTGACAGCGGGATAGTGCTGGCCTTGCACCTGGCTGATCTGGGTTCTGTCTTTGGCACCCCATCTGGTCTCCAAGGACCTACCAGGAGGGATCCCTGAGTACAGAGCCAGGGTAAGACTGAACACAGCCAGGTGTCGCTCAAAAGCCCAAACACTGTGATGCAATTTCATATGTCACTGTCACCTCCTAATTTGGGGTTCCAGAAAATACTGGCAAGAGGTCAACTCCTCCACAGGTTGACTGAGGCATGGGAACCCTATTATTTTTTTCCCTTCCAGAATCCAGTTTAGTGAGACAATCTCTCGAAGTTATAACTTGTGACATACTGAGACAAGGTATAGTTATAAGGCTATCTAGTCATCATGGCTTCCTCATTCCAGAACATTCTTTTTTGTTTGTTTTTTTGGTTTTGGTTTTTGGGCTACACCGGTTGACGCTCAGGCTATGTGCTCAAAAATCGCTCCTGGCTTGGGGAACCACATGAGACGCTGGAAATTGAACCGTGGTCCGTCCTAGGTTAGCATGTGCAAGGCAGATGCCCTACCACTTGCACCACCACTCCAACCTCTCATTTCAAAACATTCTTACCACACTTGAATTTCATTGTGGTCTCACTCTCTTCCCTTCCTCCTGACCATTCTGGACAATTCATAGAAATGGAATTGGGGGTGGGGTGGGCGCAGAGCAACAGTAGGCCGTCTGCCTTATGCGCAGCCAACACAGGGCAGGTGGTGGTTCAAATCCAGGCATCCCATATGGTTCCCCTGAACCTGCCAGGAGCGACTTTTGAGCGCAGAGCCAGGAATAACCCCTGAGCTCTGCAAGGTGTGACCCCAAAACCAACCCTCCCAAATCGAATCGGTCTTGTGACTTTTTGTGTTGTTTTTAAAGATTCATATTGTGGAAGGAATGAGCACTTCCCTCCTTTTCAGAGCTGAATAGTACTCCACTGTGAGGACTGACCAGGGGGCTCACAGGCTCTTATTCTATTGTCCATTACCACACTGGTGGACTTTTGGGCTCTTTTCTCTGAGGCTGTCCTGAAAATATGCCAAAATAAGCATCTAGGTACAAGCGGGCTGCAGGGGCCTCCCTCTGGCTGTGGAAACCACCTTTGCAAAGAATCTATTCATAGCCTTCACCTTTTGTTTACTTATTTTGTTTTGGGGTACAGTCAGTGGAGTCAGGGCTACTACTTCTGTGTTGACACACTCTTGTGTGCAGGGGATCAAATCAAAGATCTCGGCAAGGCAAGTGCCTTCTCTGCTACACTATTCATTGCATTTGAAAATCTGGCCAGTGGGCAGGGGAAATTAGTCAAAAGGGCTGGAGCATGTGCTTTGCAGGTGGAAGCCTCAGATCCAATTCTGTGGCACCACACAGTTCCCGGAGCTCTGCCAGGAGTGATCCCAGAGCACTGAGCCAGAAGTGAACCCTGAGAGCACAGCTGGGTGTGCCCCAAACAGGGCTCAAAAAAATAAAATAAAACCATCAGAACAAAATTAACATCAGGTAATCCAGATGCTTGGGGGTCCCCCTTGGCTGTGTTCAGGCTCCCTTTGAACCATCCTCTGGCCCCAGGTTTATGTGTGAGAGCTCTCTATCCCAGATCTGGGGTTTTGTGGTGCTATTTGGGCGTTGGCTGAGGAGGAGCCCATGTGTGAAGCATGTTCTGTCTGCCGACGCAGCCACATCTGGATGGATCAGGGGAAAGGAGCAGTGAGCCAGGCCAGGGATCTTGAGGCTTCTTTGAGCCCCATCTCTAGGGTCCTGGGGGTTTCCGGAGTCCCCTGAGGGGGGCAGGGTGACCATCTGCCACATGAGCCACCCTCAGTACCCCCAGCTCTCCACCATCCTCTACTGGGCCCTACTTGAGAGGCCAAACGGGGGTGTGGAAATATGGTAGGACACCCCACTTGCCCCAGCAGCTGGTTTTCATATGGACTAGGAGAAACTCCTTCTGAGGTGACCTCAGGGACACTGCCACCTGTTGGTGCTATTCATGCTACCAGAGCCTCCAGAGGCTGAGAACCAATGTGTGTGTGTGTTGTGTGTGTGTGTGTGTGGTGTGTGGTGTGGTGGTGTGGTGTTTGCGTGCGCAGCTGACCTGGCTGGGCCTCTTGGCAGCTCCCCTGCATGAAGCCTCCTGGGACTAGATCCCCCTGGCCCTGCTGTTTTAAAACTTTCCTGAACTTTCCACGGTTGTAAATTGAACTCCCCTAACTTGGAAAATGGAGCGAAATGTATGAAAAAACAACAACAACAACAACAAACCAAAACCCAAGTGGATGCTGCATGCTGATGTGTGATTGGGCTCAGGCATTTGGCTATAAACACAGACACCCACCTTCCCTCCTAAAAAGCGGGCCCAGGAACAGCTAAGGGGCACAGAGGTGTCTGGGGAATTATGATGTACAAGGGAGGTGGTTCACTGTTCCGGGAGGGGGGGCAGGGGGCCCAATAAAGGTGGGGCATTATTTGGAGGAGGGGTCTGACAGTCCCTGAAGATGCTCCTGTCCCCCTTTAAACCCTTGGGATCCTCCAGGAGCTGCTGGAGACAGAAGCATTTCTTCCTCTAGGCTTGCTACCCAGCAGGGCGCCTCAGCTGGGCCCTCGCACCCGCCCACGCAGCGCCCCCCTCGCCTCGCCTCGCCTCGCCCGGGCTGGCTGGCATCGCTTTGGCAGCGCCGTGCCCCGAGGCCCCGAGCGCCCTCCCCGAGCAACGGCAGCAGCCGGTGGGCGCCCGAGCCAGAGCGTGCGATTTATTGTGGTTTTTAAGGGGGCGTTTTAGGAGCCGAAGTGATAATGTCTGCGAAGGCACTTTGTAAACTGTCGCGGGGGAGGGAGTGTGCATGTGCACGTGCGTGCAACGGGCTCAGCACCCCCACCCCAGGGCATCCGGGGGCTCAGCGGGGGGGGGCCCACTGGGCCTGGGGGTGCCGAGGCTTTCCCAGGCAGTGATTGCGGGGTCCCTGAGCCTCGAGCCTCTGACACCACAGATGGGCCACAGGTTGCCTGCCTGGCTCAGCCTTGGGGTGAGGCCCCACGACGGCAGCAGGGAGGAGGAGGAGGAGACAGCAGCTGGGCTGGACCGCCTGCCAGGGGAGCTGCCCCCCACGGGAGTGCGGGGGTCCCCCGCCTTGAGATGGACGAATGTTCCAGGGAGTTTTCTGCAGCACCTGCTATGGGGCTGGTCCGGCTTCAGCTCCGGGGGAGACCCGGCCCCAGAATCCTCCGCGGCCCCTAGACTTGTCTGTGTCCTCCCAGAATCCTCCACTCGCTGCCAAAGTTCTCTGGGTCCTCCTAGAAACGTCCATGTGCTCCCAGAATGCTCCTCGGTCCCCAGCATTCCCCCGCATGTTCCCAGAATCCTCCGCGGCCCTCGACTCGTCTGCGCCCTCCCAGAGTCCTCCACGGCCTCCCAAAATCCTCGGCACATCCCTAGAATCGTCCACTGTAGTCTTACAGCCCTTAGGATGGGCTTGGATGGTGGAGATGGAGGCCTTTGTCCTTAGGCCCCAGGCACGTGGCTCCGTCCCCCATTAACTGGCAGGCAGGTCATCATCTTCAGGTGGTCGCGGCGGGAATCAGACTCACTCAGACAGGCTTCAGGAAGTATCAGCTTTATTCATGCCCTATCCACCACATGTGTGGTCAATCTCAACCATTTACGCATGCTATCCTTAGCTTGCCCTGCGTCTTCACTTCTTTCAGCCATGTCTCCTCCTCTTACCTCTCCATCCAGGCAAAGACCCTCATCCCTTGGGTCAAAGGCCTTTTCTAACCTTCCCAAGACCCCTCCCAGGAATGGGCGGGGTCCTGCAGGTACGATCAAGTTGCACAGGAAGAATGGGGGCATGGGGCCACAGTCCACATGCTCTCAGAATCCTCCGTGGTCCCCAAGACTCCTCCGCGTGTTCCCAGAATCCTCCGCGGTGCCCAGCATCCCTCGCACGCTCCTAGCATCCTCCAGGGCCCCAAGCTTGTCTGTGTCTTCCCAGAATCCTCCACGCGCTCCCAGAGTTCTCTGCGTCCCCCTAGAATCGCCCACGTGTTCCCAGAATCCTCCATGGCCCCTACACTTGTCTGCATGCTCCCAGAATCCTATGTCCCCCGTAGTGTCATCCACATATTCCCAGAATCCTCAACGTTCCCCCCAGAAACTTCTGTGTCCCCTCAGAATCCTCCCTGGCTTCCCCGAAACCTCAACACCTCCCTAGAAACGTCCACAGGCTCCCAGAATCCTCCGCGGCCCCCAGCAATCCCTGCGTGCTCCCAGAATCCTCTGCGCCCCCTAGACTTGTCTGGGCCCTCCCAGAGTCTGTCACGTGCTTCCAAAGGTCTCTGTGGCCCCCAGCATCCCCCGCGTGCTCCCAGAATCCTCTGTGGCCCTCAACTTGTCTGTGCCCTCCCAGAATCCTCAGCACAGCCCTAGACTCGTCCGCGTGCTCCCAGAATCCTCTGCGGCCCCCTAGAAACTTTCATATGCTCCCAGAATCCTCCAGGGCCCCTAGACTCGTCCGCGTGCTCCCAGAATCCTCTGCGGCCCCCTAGAAACTTTCATATGCTCCCAGAATCCTCCAGGGCCCCTAGACTCGTCCGCGTGCTCCCAGAATCCTCTGCGGCCCCCTAGAAACTTTCATATGCTCCCAGAATCCTCCGTGGCCCCTAGACTCATCTGTGTGCTCCCAGAATCCTCTGTGGCCTCCTAGAAACTTTCATATGCTCCCAGAGTCCTCCGCGGTCCCCAACATCCCCCCACATGCTTCCAGAATCCTCTGCGGCCCCCTGGAAACTTTCATATGCTCCCAGAATCCTCCACGATCCCCAACATCCCCCCACGTGCTCCCAGAATCCTCCGGCCCCTAGACTCGTCCACGTGCTCCCAGAATCCTCTGCGGCCCCCTAGACGTTCACATGCTCCCAGAATCCTCCGCGGCCCTAGACTCATCCTTGGCTCCCAGAACCCTGGACATCGGACTCCCTGCGAGCGGGTCGTGGGCGGAAGCGATCCACTCCCCGGTGACTCTCAGCGGATCACAAACTGGGGGCCTTGAGGAGCGAGCGCAGCTGGCGATGCTCCGCTCTGCGCTTCTCCCCGACTCTTCGCTCAGCAATCGCCCCTGGCAGGGCTCGGGGCCCATTGAACTCAGCTGGCTGCGTGCAGGGCAGGCCCGCGCCCTCCCCGAAGGTGAGTGTCCCGAGGCCGACTGTCACTCAGGCCGCCCTAGGGGAAGGTCGGAAGGGTGGGTTCTGGGGGCTCAGGGTGGGGCTCCCGGGCGGCCCCCCTCTCTCTTTGCTGCAGAAACACTCCTGGGCCCCGAGGGGTTCGGCCTGTTTCCCTGACAATCACACTACCACGGCCTATGGGTCAGGCAGCCTTGGGGCTCCTGCATCAGCCACTCCCTGCGACGGAGCCAACAAACTCAGGCCAGCTCACCCCAGAGCCCCAGCATGGGAGGAATCTCCTGGTACTGCCCTGGGCCAGGCTCCCCTCATCTGGCTCTGGGGGCATCTACACACATAACCCAGGGGTTGGGGACCTATGAGCGTGGCTGCCAATCGTGGGGGAACTCTCCACTCCCATTTTCCACCAGGCAAACTGAGGCCTGGCAGGGGTGCCTCCTCTGAGTGTGCCCAGGACGAGACAGGGATGGAGGGCTGGAATTAGGAAAGCTGGAAGCTGTGTTTGCTCGCTGGATGGAAAACCACACCCGTCGTCTCCTGGGAATAGTGCTAAGTCGTTCTCCTTCCCTGCTGGCTCCTCTGAGGGATTTTGAGAAAAGTGCAAAGCCTTCCACAGATAGGCAGATGGATGCACGGACACCGCTTAATCTGGTTCTGGACTGTAGTCAAGCCTCCAATTCCATCTCCAGCACCTGCAACCCCCTAACTTGAGAGCCATCCCAGATAGGCCTATCTTTTGTGGACCTTGTACTGTCACGTGCTGGGATGGGACCCTCCCGGGCTTTCTGGGTCCTTCCAAAGAGTCCCCAAGGCCCGAGTGTCAGGATGCCGGTGGAGCCACTCCCTGTGATGGTGCCAACACGGGGTCTAGCTAAAGAAATGAAGGCCAGGGCCGGAGAGATAGCATGGAGGTAAGGCGTTTGCCTCTCATGCAGAAGGTCATCGGTTTGAATCCCGGCGTCCCATATGGTCCCCCGTGCTTGCCAGGAGCGACTTCTGAGCGTGGAGCCAGGAGTAACCCCTGAGCACTGCCGGGTGAGACCCAAAAACCAAAAAAAAAAAAAAAAAAAGAAATGAAGGCCCAAACTGGGCCGTCCAAGTGGGGACATTGAGAAGTCAACATTTAAACTCAGGTCAGTTTACCCCAGAACTCCAGCAAGCAATCTCCTGGTACTTTCCTCTTTGTCCACAGTCCCATTGGTCTCCCCAATGTTGCGGATAGATGTATTCAGTAGCTTGTGCAGTGGCTGGCCTGTGAGCAAGGCTGTGGCCCGGGGGCTGTGGGAGAGTTGGGATCCAGCTCCAGCTCTGAACATCTGGGGGTGGTACAAGGTGAGCAGAGTGTGGGCTCGGGCGCTGCGTCTGCATGGTCCTGTGGCTCTTGGTTCCACCCCCAGGACTTAGCTCTGCATCCAGCCCCCAAGAGGTTCTTACTGTCTAGGAGGGCACTGGACCTACAGATTCCTGGAGCAGTGCCCAGCATCCTGTGACCTTTAGCAAGGTCACCCTCTCTGAGCCTGCCCCTTTCCTGTAGAGTAGGATCCTGGCTGAGCTGGCGACACAGAGTTATAGTATCCTCTGAGATAGAGCTGGCAGCTGGAGCAGGAGGGCTCTGGGCTGACTCCTCAGGAGGCAGTGAGGTGATGGGTGATAAAATTGCTGCCCAGGGAGAGGACACAGCTGTGCCAACCTGGGGCATTCCTCAGCAGTACTCGGTCCCTCCATAAGGGACCTCCATTCTGCAGCCCTGAGACTCTGTGGTTCCCAGGCCCTCCCTGCAACCCCTTGCCAGCCACTCCCCCAGGTGGATGGCACCTTCTGGGATGGATCTGTGCCAGCGTGAGGACGGCCGCAGCAGCCCCGAAGTCTTGGCAGTGAGATTATTGCAGAGAAAAATGAAGCGTGGAAATCATTAGCTGCCTTGGTTGGTGGGAACCTGCCCGAACGAACATTTGGAGCTTTCAAATGAACATCCGCCATGGGGACGGGTGCCCTGTGCCCACCATGGCTCTAGTGGCCCGGTGCTATCTGGATTCCAGTCACTGTGGTTGCCACCCTGCCAACACTTGCCAAGCGTGCCTACTGTGGGCCTGGCAGAGCCAGGCGGAGGCGAGCCAGCCCGACGGCAGAGCAGAGGCCTCTGTGCCAGGTGCCAGCCAGGAATTGGCCAGGCAGGCCGGGCTGTCATCTCCTAGGGCTGAATGGGCTTATGGGCAGTGCCGGGGCAAGGGACTCGTGGAAGTGGGGCCTCCATGGGGCTGGAGCAATAGTACAGCTGGGCAGGATGCTCGCTTTGCACGAGCCTAACCCCTGAGCATCTCTGGGAGTGATCCCTGAGTTGCACAGCGATGAGTAAACCCTGAGCACCATAAACTTACAAGAAGGGGAAAGAAGTGAATTGGGGAGGCCCGGCTGAGATGCCTGCTGCCTTCGGCAGGGACCAGGAGACCAGGCTGGTGGGCCTGGCACCAGCCGGACTCCAGCAGAACAGGCCAAGCTTCTGTCTTCTGTGGCAAAGGGCAGCCAAGCCAGGGGCGCTGCTGGCTTGTGGCGGGTCACCCAGTGAGTGTCCCCTTTTCCAAACTCAGCTGTCCCTGTGGATTTTCCTGGGAAGAAGACTCCCCATTATTGTTTTTTTCTTTTCTTTTTTAGATTTTAATGATGGGGATCGATTTTATACCACCGAGCGAGGCTGGGGTCACCGAGGCCCGCCTCTGCCTGTCATCCGGGGGGTCCCCAAGGGGGTCCGGGGCCGGGGCCGGTGGGTGGGCAAGGGGGAAGCGGGGCGGGGCGCGTCGCCTCCCGGGTGGGCGGGGGCTGCCGCGGGGGGCCCCCCACCCCAGCCCTGCGCGCCGCGGCCGCCCGCCGCCTCCATCCGGGGCCTCTCCCCACCTCCGCCCGCCCGCGCCCCTCCTCCGCCGGCGCGCACGGCGCCCGCCGCCCTCCTCGCCTGCTCTCCTCGCCTCTCCGCTCCTCTCCGCTCCTCTCCGCGCGCGCCCCTCCGCCTCCGCCTCCGCCCGCCCGTCCTGTCCTCCGCGCCCGCCCGCCCGGCTCTTAAGTGCCATCGAGGGGCGCCGGGAATTGCAGCCAGTAAATCGCGCCCCGCCACTCAGCAGCGGGGCCACCGCAGCGGCGCCGCCCGCCCGCCCGCCGGGAGCCCGCCCGGGCGCCTCTCCAGGGCCCGCAGGCCCGCCCCCGCGCGCCGCTGCGCAGGGCCTGCCCCGGGCCGGCCGGGGCGCGCGGGGCCCGCGCTGGAGGCGAGGACGCGGCGGCCGCGGGGCGCCCGGCCCGGAGCGCGCGGCCCGCGCCCCCGCGCGCCCTGCCCGCGCCCGCGCCCCGCGCTCCGGAGCCCGGCCCCGCTGCCCGGGCTCTCCTGCGGGCCAGATGCCGGCCCTCCGGCCGCCAGGGTAAGGGGGCAGCGCGGGCGCGTGGGCGCGGCGGGCGGGCGGGCGGGCGTCCGGGGCGGGGACGGCGCCGGCCCGGGGCGGGGACTCAAGTTCCCTCCTTCCTCCCTCCCGGGGCCGGACAGGTGGCGAGGACGACGCGCGGGGGGCCCCCCGCCGGCCGGGGCCCCATTGTACAGATGAGCAAACAGAGGCCGAGCGGAGCTGGCTCAAGGGGCGCCCCCCGCCCCGGCCCTTCCCAGTTGCTGCTGCTGCTCGGGGGTCTCCGCACACTGCCCCCCCCCCCCAGTGAGGTCTGGCTGTTTCATTGTGGGAGAGAGACACGGGGAAAGGAAAAAAAAATAAAACAGAAGCAGCTATTGTCCCGCAACCAACCGCCCCGCAGCCCCCCACCCACCAGCAACGGGGTTCTGACCCCTCGTTCCCCCGCCTTTTTGTACCTCTGTGCCTGCCCAGGTCAGCCCACCGCTGCCCAGCCCGCTTCAGCACCTCAAGTCCGGTCTCTGAGCCAAGCTGGCCCCTGAGAGCCTCCGCCTGGCCTGGGAGAGCACCCCCTCTTTGCCCCCCTCTGCCCACAGGTTCTGCAGGAGCCCACCCGCCTGCCCTGCTGGGGTCCTGCAGGACGGGGTGTATGGGAAGGGCCAGGACCCGGGGACCCAGAAGTGACCCTTGCAGAGTTCAAGGGATTTTGCAGCCCACGCAGTGCAGGCTCTGCCCCCTGTGCGTGCCCCATGAGGGTCTGCTAAGCCCCCTCGCTGCCGCTGCTCCTCCCAGAGGCCTCCTTCTTCATCTGCTCAGGAGGACTCCCAGATTGGGATTGTGCTCCCAAGAGCCAACCTTGGGGCCTCTGCCTGCTGTTGTGCCTCAGACCTGTGTTGGGCCTGCGGGGACTGTCCCCCTTCTAGCATCTGTCCAACGCCCAGGCTGACCGAGGGCCACCAAGTCGTTTGCCTCAGCACCCAGACCCTGCACCCTGTGACCCGCCCATCTGCCCACCCAGTCGTGGGGTTCTGGGGCTCTGCACTCCAAACCTTTCTTCTCACCTCTCCTGCTGCCCTGCTGGGACTCTGTGGCCTGAGCGTCCATCTCCCCGTCCACAGCTTCTAGTTTCTGAGCTCCTGTCCCAGGCCGGTCTGGACCACATTCCTGAGCTGTGTGGTCCCTGCTGCCCACTGCGGACAGTGTCAACTCTGGGAGCTTAGCCTGCACCCCAACACCTGCCGGCCCCACCCCTCCGTGGGGTCCTGCCTGACCCCCAACTTATTAAGCCCTGCATGGTCCGAGCGGAACCCCCAGCTCTGGGTGCAGCCTTGGGCACAATCCACACGCCTCTGTGCCCCCTTTCTTGCCCCTTTCAGACTGGGTGCCACAGGGGAGCAGGGAGCAGGCCTGGACACAGAGGGGCCAGTTGGGGCCCAGAACCTCCATTCGGGGCCCAGAACCTCCATTCGGGGCCCAGAGTTGCCAGCCTGGGTAATCTTGGAGGAATCTTTCCGCGGGCATAAATGGCCCCCATGCTTCTTAAGGGGGACCCCTCAGAGCCCCTCTGTCCCCCTGGGGACCCTGACCCCAGGGTCTCCCACTGCTGACCAGGTGCCCGGGACTGTGGCTCAGCCGGCCTGACGGCCCCCTCCTGCTTCGAGGGGCCGGGACCCAGGTCCCACACGGAGATGTTGGGCCCCTCCCTGTCCTGTCCCCGCTGCCCCTTGGAGCCCACCCCTGACGTCCCCCCGGGGAGCGGGGAGAGTTATGTCAGGCCCTCTGGCTGCGCGCCAGCGCTCCCCACGGAACTATAAATTGACCTGTCGGGGAGGGAAGAGATTAATGTCGGCCATCTTCATTAGCGCGTCCCCCGGGGTGACAGCGCTGCCCTGAGCCGGCTGATCGCGGAAGGGAGGAGGCGTGGGGGGTGCTGGGGAGGGGTCTGCTCCCCCCACCGCAAGGGGCAGGGGCCAGGGCCTGCCCGGGAGCCGAGGCCTGCTCCTGCTGGTAGGAGGCCGTCCCCCCGGCCTCGGTGCCTGGCAGCAGGCCTGGCCTTTGATGGAGGACCTGTGTGCTAATTGGGAGCAGGGATGCGGCCCCGCGGCTCCGCGGGCTCCCAGCCTGCCACCGCCAGCTCCGCTGCATCTTTGGGGCCTTCATTAGAGGCCTTATCCCTGACCAGAAAGGAGCCCGCTGCGGGCTGAGTGTGTGTGTGTGGGGGGCGGGCTCCCCCTCCTTCCCTCCCCTCCCCCTTCTGACTGCGTTGATGGAGGAGGGAGGAAGGGAGGAGGCCGCGTGTGCACCAGGAGGAGGAGGGGGACTGCAAGGTTGGTGGGGCTGCTGCACTGCTTCTGCAGGCCCTGACCTTGGCCAGCCCCCTGCCCTGCACCCAGATAACCTGCTGCAGGCCACGAGGGTGAGGGGCATACCTCTGGAGGGGGGAGCAAGGCAGCCCCCAGGGTCCAGCCACAGAGGGGCCTCAGCTCCCCGCCTTTAGACCTGGGTGTTGCCCTGGCCCCCAGTTTCCAGACTGGTCTCAAGAGGTGCAGGAGGCATTCATTCATTCATTCGTTCGTTCATTTCATCCAGAGTGGCCTGTACTCGCCCTGCTCCCTGGGGAAGCAGCCCAGGAATGAGGGGACATAGTGAGAGGGGGAACCTCCCCCAAAGCATGTCCTGAGCCTGGGCATTCTGGAAGGCTCTGTGGGTGAACCAGAGCCGCTGGGGGTTTCCCTTACAGATGGTGCTCGCACCCGGCTGCATCGTGGGCACTTGTGATGCCCCAGTGCTTTTGCTCCTCAGACCCCTGCACCTGGCTGCAGGGAATGGGGCGCAGGGGTACTGGGACCCCCTTTCCACACACTCCCCTGTGTCCCAGCCTTTCCTGAGGTAGGCTTGAGGCTCTGGCTTGGTTCCTTAAGTTGGGTCTCAGGAGCACCTGGCTGGTAGTTTGGGGAGGCAGCAGCTGGGCCCAGACCTTTTTATGGGGCCTCTTAATGGATTTGGGGGAGCCGCTTGCAGGTGAGGGCCCTCGGAGGCTGTGGCGCTGCTCCCTGCCTGGATTTCTCAGAGTACAGCGAGGTGGCACCGTGCCAGGGGCTGGCACATGCTTGGCGCTGAAAAGATGCATTGAGTTCTGCACAGGACATGCTGGTTGTTTCTGCCTCAGGCATCCACCCCTGTGGCCCAGGGAGCCCTGGTGAAGTGAGGTGTAGCTTCTTCCCAGCCCCTAGCCTCAGCCTTCAGGGTACCAAGCACCCACTCTGCAGGGGGAGGGTTCTGCTGGGGCAGGAAGCATGTGGTTTGGAGTGAGGGGTGAGTAGCTTTGGGTCTCTGCCAAGGTGCTGTGTGGTCTTGGGCACTTTGCTAAACCTCCCTGACCTTCTGTGTTGTCGTCTGTGTCTTGGTGGGGTCGGTTGGGGGGGCATAAATACCCCCTCATGCGTGGGGGGGTGGAACTTCTGCTCCCTGGGGTGGGTACATTTATCGGTGGGGGTGTCAGCTCTCCTGAGTATAAAGAACCAGGGGGAAGACGGGGTTGGGGGGCAGCTCTCGGCAGCCGGGCCTCAAGGGCTAGAGGCTTTTCTGGAACAACGTGGCCCCTGGGCGGCTGGTCTCCCCGATTCCCGTTTGGAAAAGGGGACCAGAGCCCCCCTCAGCTTTGCCCCCGCTCTGTGACGGCCACAGTGGCGGGCTGCTGTCTCCAAGGGGAGCTCTGTGCGGCCCTGGCACGGCTGCAGCCGGCGCTGCCACCCCACCCTGGCAGTGCCCTTCAGGACGCTGGGCCCGAGGCTGCTGATGGAGAGGGGTCTTTTGTGCCAGCCCCGTCCCGCCTGGCAGCCTGGCAACATGGCTGTCTGCCTCCGCCCCCCGGCAGGCAGGCAGGAGCCGCTAACGCGTTAGCAGTTTCATTAAGCTTCGCCAGCCTCCCGCCCAGGCCTCCCCGCTAATTATTTTCCCAGCCCTTCCACTCGCAGCCCCTTAGCGTGCACTTGGGGAGCGGCCCTGCAGGCAGGCCAGGCAGCTGGGGCCTGGACTCTGCCCAGGCCCCCCCCACTTCTACCCCCCCATCCGCTTTCTGCATTGCCATTGAAGCTTTGTGTCCCCCTGAGGCCTCCGTGAAAATGCAGATCTGCTGCCTGCCAGGGGTGATGGTTAACCCATTAGTACTGGCGGGTCTGTGCAGCTCCTGGGCGCGGCCACCCCCCCCCATGCCTATCTAGCAGCCTGTCCCGGCTGGCCCTGGGTGCCCACTACCCAGCTGGGAGGGCACTGAGCTTTTCTTGTACTGCAGAGTTTTGGCAACCAGCGCCCCCTTGGCCTGGGTGTGGGCTGGACCTGCTGATATGGGGTAGAGGCGCCCTGCAGAACCCGTTGGCCTGGCACCCAGGAATCCCGGGTTCCACCCCAGCCTCTCAGGGAGGGAGCCAGAGGTGGGGCTCTGGGCCTTGTGCAGGGTGGGAGGCTCCAGTAAATCGGTGCATGGAGGGAGGTAGAGCTGGGATGGCTGTGGATCCAGCTGTGCCTAAACCCATCCCTGGAATGACCAGATACCTAAGTGGACATGACATGTACCCGTTTGGGTTCCTTTTCTTTTGAATAGGGTTTCTTTCTCTGGTGTCCAGCAAGAGGAAAAGACTCAGGCAGGCTCTTCCGAAAGGGATGATATTTTCGTTATTGGGACTTGAAGGATGAATAGGAGTTTGTGTATCAGAGGAGGGAGCAGAGTGAGGCAGGAGCCTGGCATTACACCAGACAGGAGGTGAGCAGAAGTGCTGGCAGTGGGGATGTTGCAGGGGAGCCTGGGGCTGGATGAGGACCATGTGGGCCAGGCAACCAGGGCAGGGCAGAGGTCTGGGAGTGGAGGGAAATGAGGTGGCGGCACCTTGACACTAGGACGGCTCCCCCTGAGTGGGGCTGGACCCTTGAGACTGGGCTGCGGGGCCACTCTGTTTCTTTCCCTTCTGTTTCTTTCACAGTGTTTCTTTCCCTTTCTCTGCCTCTCTGTCTCTCTGTCATCTCTCTCTCTCTTTCTGGGCACTTACTCACACGATCACATGGGAGGAGCTGCTTCCTGTGGTCACCCAGGTCCCCAAGCCCGGTCCCTGGGAAGAACCAGCCAGAATCTCTCTCTCTCTCTCTCTCTCTCTCTCTCTCTCTCTCTCTCTCTCTCTCTCTCTTCCTCTCCTCTCTCTCCTCTCTCTCCTCTCTCTCTCCTCTCTCTCTCCTCTCTCTCCTCTCTCTCTCCTCTCTCTCCCTCTCCTCTCTCTCTCTCTCCTCTCTCCTCTCTCCTCTCTCTCTCCTTTCCTCTCTCCTCTCCTCTCTCTCCTCTCCTCTCTCTCCTCTCTCCTCTCTCTCTCCTTTCCTCTCTCCTCTCCTCTCTCTCCTCTCCTCTCTCTCCTCTCTCTCCTCTCTCTCTCTCTCTCTCTCTCTCTCTCTCTATCTATCTATCTCTCTCTCTCTCTCTCTCTCTCACAGTGTTTGGGCCATACCTGGCAGTGCTCAGGGCTTATTCCTGGCTCTGTGCTCAGAAATCATTCCTGGCAGTGCTCAGGGGACCCTATGGGATACCGAGGATCAAACCCAGGTTGGTCGTGTACAAGGCAAACACCCTCCCCGCTGTGCTGATCTCATTCAGGCCCTGTCCCCACTGTCCTGTACTTAGTTGAGCACTTCTCACTCTCCCACTCCAGTAGCCCCTTCCAGCTCTGCTTCCTTTCTGTGGGATGTCACCCTCCCCTGTCCTACCAGTTCTGCCCCTGAGTCTGCTGTGGAGACATCCCTGTTCACACAACTTGTGCCGGGGCCCCTGAGTGTCCCCTCTGAGGATGTGCTGGCCCAGAGGGCAAGCCAGTGGCCTGTGGATTCTGGCTGGTTCTTCCCCGGGGACAGGGCTTGGGGACCCGGGTGACCACAGGAAGCAGTTCCCCCCATGTGAGCGTGTGAGTAAGTGCCCAGATCCTCCTGTATGCCCAGCCCCAAGTTCAGGCATCGAACGAACCATGTGGGGAGGTGATGCAGCTGAGCCTGATGGACACCCTTGTGCTGTGGGTCCCACCTGAGCAAAGCTCCAGGGCAGGGCTCAGCAAGCCTGTGAAGGGAGAGTGCACGGTTGTGGAGACAAGTGTCAGGCTGGGGTTCTGGGGCACTCAGGGGGCCTCTGGAAGGAGGGGATGGGCAGTGGGGCTGGGAGACCCCAGTTTCTGGAGACCAGAGGCAACTATGTGGGTGGAGTGGGTGCTAGGTGCTGAAAACCCTCCACCCCTGGGCAGCGAGGCCTGTCCCCAAACACCTGGTTGTGTCTGCAAGTTTGTGAGCTTTGCTGCTTGTGCCTGCCTGGTTCTAGCAGCTACATGTGCCTGCCTAGTCCCAGCAGCTACACATGTGTGGCAGCCCCTGTGCCAGTTTCTCACCAGCTGCGGACAGGGCTGAGGTGTGGGGTGGCCAGTGGGGACCTGTGCCAGTCAGTCCAACAGTACGAGACAGCCTGGGCTCCGGGGGTGGGGGGTTGCGCTGCTGGGGATAGTAGCCCCTTTAGAGGGAACACAGCCCACTGGGTGGGCGTCTGGGGCAGCTGGAGGGCCTGTGAACACAGGTCTGCTCTGGCCGCAGTGCTGTACATTGGGACGCCTGCCCCCCCCCATCCGGCCTCCCCCCAGCCAGGCTGTGCCCCAGTTTGCAGGCGCAGAAGCAGAGCCTGGAAGGCCAGGCTGACGGAGCAGGAAGTTTGTGTGCTCAGGGGACACATTTCACAGACACGCATCGCCGTGGCCTCTCCATGCAGAATTGTGTGTGACAGGCCAGGGGACACCCCAGAAACAACCTCACCCCCTACAGTCTTCATACCCTGCCCTCCCGCCGGCCTCTGGCACCTTTCCCACCGAGGGGCCTTCCTGTCTTCCTCAAATGGAAGTTGGAGCACTGGGGCTCGAGCCCTCTCATCGACTGTCCCCACAATGCCCAGAGCTGCTTATGGCCATGGAGGCAGGACTGAGTGTGCCTCAGTTTCCCCATCCCATCCTCTGGTTCCCAAGACCTGAGCAAGTATGTGATTCAGAGCTTGTTCTGTGGGTGCCAGGATTGAGAGGCCTAGTTCTCTTTCCATGACACTCCCCGCTCTGATGCTGATGGACTCGGTAGCCGTCAGCCTTCATTTCCCCTCTTGGGGGACCCGTCCCTTCTGCTTGGTTCTCATGCTGAGCACATGACTCCCCTCTCTGGTCTGGAGTCTGGATGGTGCTGGCCACGGTGCTTATACCCAGAGCCTCTGCTGTCCCTTTTGGGGCTCGAGGTGGAGGAAAAAGGGGGTGGCTGTCGGGTGGAAGCCAGGGTGTGGGGGTCCCAGCCTGCCCCCGCATGCTGTGTTGTGGCCATGGCCGCATTCCCTTCTCGCGGGGAACCTGCTTATCTCAGCATCGGCCACCGCTCGGACTGCATCGGGATTCCCCGGTCCTGCCTCACCCCTGAGGCTCGCCCGAATTGGGGAGCACGCGCCCAGGGCCCCCCCGGCGGCGGGCCGGTAGCGATGCTCCGCTCTGCTCTGCGCGGCGGCTTAGCGGCTTGTCAGGCGCGCGGGCGGGTGTCCCGGGGCCGCGTTTGATTAGTTCGGGCTGACAGTTGCGCTCCGTGGCGCTGCCGGGAGGGGAGTCCGTGATTACCCTAATGAAGCTTGAACGCAGTTTGTCATCCAAACAGCTGGTTCGGAGCCGCCGCCGCCAGCTGCCCGGCTCAGCCGCGCGCGATGCTGTTCACCCAGCGGAGACTCAGCCCCGAGCAGCCAGGGTCATGGGGGTGACAGGCGGGGGGCGGTGGGGGGGCGGCCCAGGGGGCTCCTAGGGGCCTTGGGATGGGCTGGATAGACTCCCACAGATAGGGGAGCTGGCAGAACCTCAGACAGTGAGCAGAGCAGCTTCTGAGGACACGAAGCAGGCAGCTCCCAGGCTCTGGGGCTCAGTTTCCCCATCTTTCAAGTGGGTGTCAGTCCCTTGCTGCTCCAAGTCTCTGGTTTCCGCCTGAGCTGCGGAGCTCCTCGCGGGCTTCTCCCCAACTCTGGCAGGCGCTCACCGTCCTCAGTGTGGGTCCTGCCACTGCTCCATGGTGCTGGGCTCGTCTGGAAGCCAGGAAGGAAGGTCGCCCTGTGCTTTGCTGGTGTGTGTGTGTGTGTGTGTGTGTGTGTGTGTGTGTGTGTGTGTGTGTGTGTGTGTGTGATGGTGGGGGGTGGGGGGTTTGCCTTCTGATGCTGGACATTTTTGGGGGGGTTTTGGGTCACACCAGCAGCGCTTAGGGGTTACTCTACGCTCAGAAAATGCTCCTAGCAGGCTCAGGGGACCTTATGGGATGACGGATTCGAACCATCGTCCTTCTGCATGCAAGGCAAATGCCCTACCTCCTGCTAGCTCTCTGGCCCCTGATGTTGGACATTCTTATCTGGGGAGCTGACAGGGACACCCAGAAGGACAAGGAGAGAGAGACACACATACAGGAACAAAGGCAAAGCCCGCAGTGCAGCGTGTACAAAGGCCCTGGGGCCTGTGTGTTGTGCCGGACAGGAAGTAAGTCTGCTGGTCATGCCTCAGGTCGGCTGGTATTGAGTAGCTACAGGTGGGGAAACTGAGACTCAGTACAGAGGGGTAATCAGCCCTGAGAAGCCTGGAGCAGGGACTCTGGGTACAAGCTCCTGGGCCTTCAGGCTGGGTGAGCCATGGCCCGTGTAGGCAATAAGTCTTTTCGGGCACTGAAGGAGAGGGTGAAGCCAGTGGACACCTGGGTTTTCCCCTGGACATTGAGGGCCTCTTGTCACTGTGGGTCAGGGCCTGCATTTCTGCCAGGACCACTGAGTCTTCTCTGAAGCCTGGAAGGGGAGTGGGGAGTGCTGGCCTGTCACTCCCCCCCCAGAACCTTTGGCTTTCCCCCCCACCCCGCGTGTGGCCTGGCCCCACCCCACCCTCCTGCCTCTTGGCTGTGCTTGTGGGTGGCTCTGTTTATGTGGGGGCTGTGTTTGTGTGGGGGGCTTTCCTGTGTCTGCTTTCACACCCTGTATGTCCTATACTGGAGGGTAGCCAGCTGTGCACCCCGATTTGAGGTCCCTTACCCTCGTTCTCCTTGCTCAGCCCCAGCCTCTTCCTTTCAGAGAGGGCCACAAGGGCAGGGGATTACGAGGTCCCCACTGCCCTCAGAAGAGCCAGACCACCGGGCTCAGCAAGAGTGGAGCAGCAGACAGCCTGAGCTCTAGTGAAGGTGGCTTCTGGCCTTGAGGTGGGAGGGCCGCTCCCTGAGTTGCTTATCGCTGGTGTGACCGTCACCTGCTGCCATTGCCGCAGCCTCGCTGGAGAGAGCAGCTTATCAGAGTCCTCACCTCTGGGGAACCCTCCGGCTTTGCCTTGGGGGGCACAGAGCAGGGCTGGCAAGTGGTGTGATACACCTATCCTGCCCCTCTGGAGCCCCCTTCCCTGCCCAAGCCTGGCTCCCTCTGAGGCTGGAACAGGTTAAATGGACTTCACTGGCTGAATCTGACAGGTGAGGCTTCAGGCTCTTAACGGGAGCATCCAGATGGGCCTGGGCAGCCCAGCGGACCAGCCAGGGCAAGGTTCTGGGGAGCCAGCTGAGCTAGAGGCTGGGCCGGGCTGTGTCCTCAGATGTCACAGGCCTGGAACCACCTGGAGGAGGGGAGCTTTTCTACTGTGCTCGAGAGGGATGGTGGCCCAAAGGATGAGGCCAGATGCGGGGGAGGCCTGTACAAAGGCCCTGTGGCAGTCAGTGGCAGCCTCCCCCCCAAAAAAATTGTGACTGGAGTAAATTCATAGGCCAGGCAGGTGTAGGGTTTCTGGGACTGTCTTCGAGCTGGGCTTTCAGTGTCAGATGCGCTGTCAGGTCTACACTCAGATTTTGGAGTCCTGGGGGTTGCCTCTCTGTCTTGGGCCTGGGATCATGGCCCAGTAGCTCCTTTTCCCCTCTCTGCTCCCTGAGCACAAAGTGTCTCTCTGGGCCTTGGTTTTTCTAAAAATATCAGTGAAATGGACTCTGAAGGAAGCATGGGCGAGAGGGGGGGGGGTCATGGGAGCCCCTCAGCCTTGAGGGAAGGCCCCTGGGGAGCTGAGTGGGCCCTGCCCCTCCTGGGCTTTCAGCCCAGTGCTCCTTCCCCTAGTGTGGCAGTAGACACTTCATGTCTGTCCCGGGAGTGGCTCAGGCAGAGGCCAGGCTGCACTCAGTCAGTCTGTGTGGGAGCGCTATGGGGGTGCCCCTGCTAAGACAGTTCTGCAAAAATGTCCTGAACTGCCCCTGGGGTGAGGAGGGGATGCTCTTCCCCCAGGCACGCCACTGTGAACCTTTGGCAACCCAGGACCCCTTAGCTAGGGAACCACACTTGGACCCCCAAAGGGAGCCTGAGAGTCCCCACAGGTGCCCTGTCAATGAAACGGATGCGTCCAGGCCTCGGATCCCCGCCCAGGCCTGCTGCTGGCGCATCCAGCAGGGCTGGAGGCCTAGTGGGGGAGAGAGAGGCGGGCCCCATCGTGGACCCACCGCAGATGCTAGGCTCTATTCTGGGCCCAGCTCTGCCTCGACCCCCCACCCCGGGATCCTGGGCTTCCACACCGTTCCTGGAGCCTGTTCTCGTCCTACCCTGGGACCCCTCCTGGGTGCCGCCCACCTGAGGCTTCTGGCACCATGCCTGGGCCCTGGCGCCGCGCAGATACCAGCAGGATTGGGTAAAGCTGCAGCCCGCTGGGACCCGCTGCCAAGCGAGCGAGGGCAACTTGGGTCCCTGCCAGCCGCGGTGGAGATGCCGGGAGGAGACAGCTCTGCAGGCAGGAGTGGGTGCGGCTGGGCCTGGTGGGCCTGGCTGACCAGAGGCCTCTGCAGAGGGACTGTGGGGCCACTTCCTGGGCTCTGGGTCCAGCTTGGGCAGCGGCCACTGGAGCCAACACAAGTGCGGTGACTGGTCCAATTGCCTCCGTGACCCATGAGGAGACCAAAGCCAGGACTGGGGCTGCCTGTGGGACAGTGGGACAGTTACAGCAGACTTGCATTTGCCCAAATTCACTTGAATAAGGAATAGTTTATTCCTTGCCTGACTCACCTTTATTCCCTTGCCCGTTCATTAATTTATTCACGTCACCCATTCCCTCTCTTCCTCCCTCCCTCATCCATGTAACTCACCACATCATTCATTCCCTCACCACTTCACTCATTCCTCCATTCAGCCACTCAGCCATTCATGTATGCATTCATCGCATCACTCATTCCCTCACCGCATCACTCATTCCCTCACCACATCATTCATTGCCCCACTTACCCATTCATTTCTTTACCACTTCACTCATTTTCTCAGCATCATTCATTCCCTCACCACATCAGTCATTCCTCCACTGATTCATTCATCCATTCACCGCATTACTCATTTCCCCCACTCACCCATTCATTCATTTGCCACGTCACTCATTCCCTCCCTCACACATTTATTTATTCACTGCATCATTCATTCCGTCACCACATCACTCATCCCTCACCATTTACTCCTTTATCTACCCATTCACCTATTCATAGTCACTGTGTCCCATTCACTCATTCACCGAATCACTCATTTCTTTACCCTTCATTCACTCACCCATTCGTCAGTCACTCATTTATTCATTCCCTTCCTCCCTCTCTGATCACCAGCCATGCATTTCTTCACGTCCCCATTCATCCAGACCTTCACCTCGCCTGTCAAGTCACTCACATTCATTCCCGCACTCGCCCGTTCATCCAAGTGGTCACCTGCTCTTTCGCCCATTCACGCGTCCACTGGGTCACTCACTTACTCATTCTTTCACTGAGTCACTCACTCATTCATTCCTGGACTTCCTCTAGACATCCATCCCTCCAGATACCGAGGCCCTCACTCATTCATTGCTGCCTCATTTCGTACCCCCGTTCATCCTTGCACTCACTCGTCCATTCACACCCCCTCCTTGTCCCTTCCTCCCTCTCCCCCAACTGGCCGCAGGACTCTAAGAGGGACACCTGTCCGCTCTTGCCTGCCCAGTCTCGCCTCCCTGTCCTGTCCTGCCCCTGCCACAGATGTTTCACCTTGATGTCATAGTCAAGAAAGAGGCTTGTGGGGCCGGAGCCAGAGCAGTAAGGCATTTGCCTTGCACACAGCCAACCTGGGAAGGACCTGGGTTTGATCCCTGGCATCTCATATGGTCCCCCGAGCCTGCCAAGAGCAATTTCTGAGCGCAGAGCCAGGAGGAACCCCTGAGCGCTGCTGAGTGTGGCCCCAAAACCAAAAAGATAGAAAGAGGCTTGTCGCTCTGTCCTAGTTTAGCTGAGCTGTCCTCCCTGCTTGTGATGGTGTTGGGGTGCTCCGGTCTCCCCTGGACAAACAATATGTCTGTGCTGTGTCTCCTTCCTGGCTCTTGCATCTCTAGTGAATTCACTCCAAGACTGATGGTGAGGGACCCTTAACTCTGTTTCTCCTGCTTCAGAGAAAGGGGCTGGGAGGAGGGGGCAGGACACCCCTCACATGGGAGACCCCCGGTTCCATCTCTGGTGCCACAGAAACACAGACAAACCGGCTCTGAGCCGCCATGTCGCTCTGCCTGTTCCGGTCACCGTGTCCTGCTGCTCTGACCACGGAGATCCCTCAGCGTGTGGAGTGTGGCGGTGCCAGCCTGGTGGGGTAGACTGGTGCTCTGTGGTGCCCAATTCCGGGCACCCACTCACTGCCCGGTTCCGAGTTCTTTCCGCTGCTATTTCTGTCTGGGCCTGAGCTGTGTCAGTTTCCTGGTTTTGCAGAAGTAAAGCGAGGCTGAAGTGAGCCAGTGCTGCCCCCTTTGGCCCGGAAAGGTGCCAGTCGGGGAGAGCCCCGTGTCCACTGCTGGAACCTGGGGTTCTGTGTTGGGGCCCACTATGCTGCAGACAGGCCTGGAGGCTGGGTGCTGTCCTGTGGAGTGGGACATCAGGCATAGGCCTGAGCCTGGGGGAGGAACCGGATGCAGCTTGGAGCTGGGCTGGACATGAAGCTGAGCGGTTGGGGCCCTGGGTCAGGGTCTCCTGGGGCTCCCCTCAGATCCCCACATGGGGACTGGCCATCGAGCCTGAGCTGTGCCTGCTGCCCAAAAGGTCGTCTCTGAGCTGATGACCATCCCTGAGTTGGGTCCTGGTGACCATCCATCCCCAGCCTAGCCGCTACCGTGGAACTGCCGTTTACAACTGCTCGGGGACCTGTAAGTCTGTGCGACTCGACTCCTGTGTATTTAAATTCTCGGCCGTAATGTTATATTAACTCATTTTTTGCACTTTCCTGGGAGGCCGCATGTACATTCCTGTGGTGGGGAGGGGACAGTTGGCCGGGTGCGTGGACAGATGCAGCTGTAAGGGTGCTCAGTTGGTGGGGCTGAGTGGGGGCCCTTTGCCTTCAGCTGCCCCCCAAAAACGTGCTTCCTGCTTGGAGCACACAGGCTCCTCTCCAACTTCTGGGTGGCTGTGGTGGTCCTGGACGACATGGCATGGCAGGCTCTGGGGGCTGAGGGTCTAGCCACATTTATTGTTTAACTGCGTGTGGACAGGGCAGGAGCCAGGTGGGGGGGGGGGCAGTACCCAGGGTTGCGTCCTCAAGTGCTCTGATGAAGACTTGGAGGTTCCTGTAGCAAAAAGAGTGGGTGGGCCACACTGTAGCAAAAAGAGTGGGGCAGGACCTTGGGGTGTCTATGGGGTGGGATGAGATCAGGGGGACTCCTTGGGGGGACATGGCTTCCGGGACAGGCCCAGAATCTTGGCAGGGTGAGACAGGTGAGGTTGAGAGTTAGGTTTCCACACACAGTCTTTTTTTTGTTTATTTGTTTGTTTTTGGGTCCCACCTGGCAGTGCTAAGGGGCTACTCCTGGCTCTATGCTCAGAAATCGCTCCTGGCAGGCTCGGGGGAATCATATGGGATGCCAGGATTTGAACCACCGTCCTTCTGCATGCAAGTCAAATGCCTTACCTCCCTGCTATCTCTCTGGCCCCACACAGTCTTGGCATTTGCCCTGTCACTCTTGCCAGGTTCTCGGGGCTCACAGGATGTCCCTGTTCTGTGGAGGAAGCGGAGGGTGAGGGACTTGAATCGCCTGGACCCCTCTGAGTCATCTCTCACCTATGAGATTCCCTGGGCTTCTCCAGCTGCCCAGGCAGGGGTGGACCCTAGAGTCCCAGCTTAGGACAGGTGGGCAAGGCCAGAGACATGAATGCACTGGCCTTGGTCCCTGCCACGTCCCAGCTCAGCAGCACCTCCTCTAGGAGGGCTTCTCAGATTTTTCCCTCCAGCTGTCATTTATCATAACTCACCTCAGGGCCTGACACTCTGCCAGGACCTGTGAATCAGGGGACCTCATAACACACTCCCAGCGCCAGACTGTGGCCACTGGGGACAGCTTCTGCTTATCAGGACCCAGGGACATTCTAGTGCCAACGACATGGCAATGCCCCCCCCCTCCCCCGTGTCCAGCCCCTGGGCCATCCCAGATGGGGTTAGGAGAGTCAGTCTGGAGCTAGGCCAGCGGTGGGGACTGGGCAGCCAGAGCCTGTGCCCTGGAGTGGGCCCCAAAGGTCTTCATGAGTAAAGCGGGTCTCCTCCCTTCAATCCCCACTGTCCCCTCCCCCGCAACCTCTACTCCCTCCCTCCCGCCTCCCCCACAGACAGACACCCTGGATGTTATTGTGAATTTTAGCCGATTGTTCCCCAGAAGCACCAATCTCTTTGGGGTGGGGCCGGGGGGAGGGAGAGTAAGTAAATTATATATTGAACTCCTAACGGAGCCGAGGCCTTGTGGTTGCCATGGCAGCCGGGCTGGAAATAGCCCGCGTGACATCAGCAGCACAGGTAGAGCCAGCCCAGCCCAAAGCAGCCTTGGGATCTGGGGGCGCGGCCGATTAGCATGTGCAAACCTGGAGGGCGGGGCAGCGGGGGTGGGGGGGAAGGGGTCTTGGCAGGTTGGCGGCCAGGATGCTGGGGGTCAGCCTGCTGCTCCCCCTGGCCCAGGCCTTGGAGCTGGGGCAGGTTGCCACCTCTAGTGTGGCCCCAGGCTGCCTGGGCTTGCCCACCAGGTGGGCTCTGGGAGCAGAGCCAGGTGGGCTCCTGGGGCCCTTTGAAGCCAGCACCTATGGGGCCCCAGCTGACGGCACCTCTCAGGCCTGTGAGGAGGGCACCTCCAGACTGGATGAGGCCCATGGCCCCACCCAGAGGTTACCTTTAAACCAGCCCTCACACCCAACCCCACAGGAAGGAGGAAGAGCTCACTGTCTTGGTGTCTACTCCAGTAGGTGCCATGGGCGGGGGGGGGGGGGGGGGGGGGGCAGTGGGAAAGGAGGAGGAGGTCTGGATTCAAAGTCTTGCCACTGCCCTCATCACACACCCTCACACACATATACTCATGCAGCTGACACACATAAAAGTCACATACAACTCGGGGCCTGGAGAGATAGCACAGCGGCGTTTGCCTTGCAAGCAGCCGATCCAGGACCAAAGGTGGTTGGTTCGAATCCCGGTGTCCCATATGGTCCCCCGTGCCTGCCAGGAGCTGTTTCTGAGCAGACAGCCAGGAGTAACCCCTGAGCATCGCTGGGGTTACACGACCACAGACGGACACGCCTACATGGCATACACATGCATGACACACACACGCCCAGTGTGTGTCCAGTCCATGCCCACTCACATACACACCGACACACACAGAACTCACACCACAGTTTATGTCACACAAAACACACAAAATGGATAGACAAGTCCTACACATTCTGACGCCACATGACACACAGTCGCATACTTGCACTGACACCCACATACACTCACACATGAGCCGAGGTGCCTCTGGTCTTCGGGTGCACCTGCAATGGACGTATTTCCGCTGGCCGCTCTGGTCTTGCCTGAGCTGCGGGTCAGGTAGGAACTGGCTGCTCTTGGTGGCTGCCTGAGCTGGTTGTTCCCCTGTGAAGACTATATCCAGAGGGGGTGATGGCTGTGAACCCCAGGTCTGGGGCTGTGAGGGTCAGGGCAGGCTGTGGGACCCAGACCTCAGGGCTGAGCCCCCTGAAGTATGGAGATCTAGGCAGGCTATGAGCCCTCTGGCTGCCCATCCACATGCAGTGGAGCAGACAGAGTCTTGGGGAGAGAATAGGCTGGTGCAGTTTCAGGCGGAAGGGCAGGGCGCACCCCACATTTGGGGGGGAAGGGTTGGAGGGAGGAGCTAGAGGGACCTTTGTGGGAGGGGGCCAGTGCCGGGAGCCTGGGAGTGAGGCCTGCTGAGGCTACAGGAGCCTGGATGGTGCTGGGGTGGGCAGATCCTGGCTGGGTTTCAGAAAGTTGAGGGTGGGGTCCTAGGGCCAGTGAGAAGGGCTGGAGCACCTGCCTTTAGCAGAGACCCCAGTTTATCTCTGGCATCATGGAACTGACCAACCTGTGAGCCCTGCTGGGTGTGGCCCCCCAGGAAAGAAAGTGGGGCTCATGAGGGCAGGGGTGGGGTTAAAAGCTCAGATGCCCCGATTTCCTGTGTAGACCCCGAGCTGAGAGCTCCTCTTCCTGGACACTCCTGGTTCACTGGGGGGCAGAGAGTGTGGGACCCCCATATCGGGGATGGGCACAGCAGCTGGGACCAGGCACTTGTTTCTCACTGGGACTGGGTGCTCCTTTGCTCTTGGGGCACCCCGCTGTTGCCGCTCTACAAACCTTTCCTCTTGAATTAGATCAGGTTGGACCAGGCACATGGGACAGCTAGGTTGAGGGACAGTGTCATTCTGAGAAACAGTGACCCCATCCAGAGGGTAATTGTGACGTGGCAGTAGCTCCAGGGATTAAGGGAGCCTGGAATAGACCCACCTGTACCGTGGAATCAAGGATAGCTTCCTGGAGGAGGGGCATTTGGGCTAGGTCTTGCGTCACCTGGCATTTGTGCCTGGAAGGTGTGGCCTGGTAGCTGCTCTGCTCTTGGTGCTCAGGATGGAGCCTGAGCTTCATCGCTTCTTGGCCTTTTGGCGAAGATCAAGCGTGGAACCTGAGCTTCCTCCTGGGTCCTCTTGTCCTTATCTCTGTCCCTGCGGTCCCCTGTACCTGCTCACTGCTCCTGCCCCCACCCACTACCACTGGCCCATCAGCCATGCTGATGCCAGCCCTGGAACATCCTCCCCAACTGGCCTTGTCCTCAGGTGACCCTTGTGGTGGTGGCAGTGCTCATGTCTCGGCCAGCCCTGGGAGCAGCCCTCAAGGATGGGGTCTCCTGGCCCTGTCAGCTCGGAGGCAGAGGCAGGATGTTGAGTGACTGAGTGAGCAGGGGTGGGGTCCCTCCCACCTGTCTGGTCCGTGTCCCTGACCCTGTGCCTACTGTCCTTTCCTCTCCTGGCCCCTGCTTTCTGCTTTCTCTGCTTGCTCAGCACCAGGTTCTGGGTTGGGCTTGGGGTACAGCGTGAACAGGAGGATCCCTCCTCACAGGCCCTGGGTGCCTGCCTGGGAAGCAGCAGCTGGTCCAGGGGAGCCCCCTCCCCCTTCCCCACTCCCCCAGGAGGTGTCTCTGGCCAGGCTGGGACGCCTCGTGGGAAGCCTTCTGCTGACAGCGGCCATCAATTTCCTCAAGCCAAGGGCCCCGGCAGCTGGTTCGTGTCAGGCCCTCAGAGTTCGATGACAGGAATGATCCTCGGGAAGTGCCTGCCCCGAGCATGCCCCAAGGAAGAGCAGCCTCCAGACTGGCCGCTTTATGGCCCTCTGTGGCCCCAGGGCCCACACTGGAGGCCACCTCCTGGCCCTGGGTCAACGACGCAGCCCATGCAAGCCCGAGGCTGGGTGTCCCTGTCTGGCCCAGGCATGGGCTGATGGGTGCGGCAGGGACACAGTGGACCCCAGGGCCTGCCCCTGCCATGGAGAGTCACTTGTAAGGGGGAGTCACAGGCAGGGAGGAGGAGGGAGGGCGGAGGATGGAGCACGGATGGAGCAAAGACCCTTCAGGTCTGCTAAAAGAGTGACAGCGAGAGAGACAGACACACATACACAGAAACATGCTCCTAGACACACTATACACATTCACACAGATACACATACATACACAAACATACACTCATAGACTCACAACACACATACTCACATGAACACACACAAGCATACAGACTGTCATACGCTCTGACACACTCACACTTGCAACACTAGTAGAGTTGCTCGTTCTTCCCTCCGAATCAGCAGCAGCCGGGAGGCCCCGGGGCCTGGTTCAGGGCGGAGTTAGCCCCGCTGACCACAGCCTTGAAGCACCTCTGGGCTGGGGCCTTCAAGCGTTTGTCTTGTGTGTGGCCCACCTGGTCTTGGTCCCCGGCATCCCATAGGGTCCCCCAAGCACTGCCAGGAGTGTTCCCTGAGCATTTTCGGGTGTGGCCCAGAAACCCCAAAACAAACAGCATCATTTTATGCTGATGCAGATGGAGGACACAGCTTTTGGGGTGGGGTGTTCTGTTCTTGTCTTGCAACACTCCCTCCACTGGTCTTAGAAAATGCTGGCATGGGCCTGGAGAGATAGCACAACAGCGTTTGCCTTGCAAGCAGCCGATCCAGGACCAAAGGTGGTTGGTTCGAATCCCGGTGTCCCATAGGGTTCCCCGTGCCTGCCAGGAGCTATTTCTGAGCAGACAGCCAGGAGTAACCCCTGAGCATCGCCGGGTGTGGCCCAAAAATAAAAAAAAAAAGAAAAAAAGAAAAAAAAGAAAATGCTGGCATGACGCCATTCAGCACTTTCTAAGGATGATTCCTAAGCCCAGGCTCCAGGGAGCACCCTAAACTTCAGCTTGTTCTCCAACATCTGGATTCGAACCCAGAGCTACATGGAAAAGCTGTAAGAAAGCGGGACCCTCCCACACATGCACTCCCCAGACACAGGAAGTAAGAACATGTTCTTGCAGGCAGATGACAGGGGAGAGGAGGAGGCCAGGGTAGGGCTGCAGACCTGAGGGTCTGAGCCCCTGGACTGGGGGATCTCAGGAACTTGCGACCCCCAGGGAGGTGTGGAAGAAGCTGGACTGGCCCTGGAGAGGGATCGACCCTCAGGCGTGTGGGCTGAGACCTAACAGATCCGGCCTGGAGCTGCGGTGGGCACAGGGTTCTAGCAGTCTCCTTTCTGCCCTTCACTGGGGGCTGCTGGGGTGTGGGGCTCCTCCCTGTCCCGTAGAATCCAGCCACTCTGCCCAGTCAGTCCTGGCTTCATCTGGCACAGGAGACCTACACCCCTTAGAGCGAAGCCCAGCTCGGCTGTGCTGTCTTGGCTCCTCTGTACCAGCCCTGGATCCCCTGTCGAGAGCTTGGTAGGACAGAGGTCTTGGGTGTGAGCTGCCCAGAATGCTTCCTGGCATACAGCAAGCATTGCCTTCTGGGTCCCCTTCTCCAGGAAGCACTCTTGGGTTCTCCAGCTTCTTACGTGCGTCTCACCCTGCCCCACGCTCCTGCACACTGGTTTCCTGTCCCGTTGGTGGGCTCCCCTGGGTCCCTCGGGGCTGGACCTGTTGTTTACACACACACACACACACACACACACACACACACACACACACACACACACACACCAGGAGCCCCCTCTCCCCACCTTAGCTTCCAGACCAGGCCTGTGCACATAATAGACACTTAATACATGTTTATGGAATTGAATTAACGATAAAACGAGATAATGGCCTAGAAGGAGCCCGAGTTGTTAGGCAGGAAGACACAGCGTAAAAAACTAGGCCTATTTTTTTTAAAGCAGATTAATCTGGTCTTAACTCATTCTAATAGCCGGCGCCCCTATTGGCCACGGCCGTTATAATAATCTATGTTGAGGGCCGAGCCTCGGGGGTGACGCCGGTGTCTGAGCTCCCTGCCACCTCCTGGCTCCCCAGGCCGAGGTCCAGGAGGGCCGAGGGATGTGCTTGGGGGATTCACAATGCCAGGGAGGGCAGAGTGGGAGGAGCCTGAGAGGCCTTAGAGAGGTCTCAAGTCCTGCCTGGGCCACACAGCTGCGGGTGAGCAGCACCCCAGGTCCTTGCGGTCCAAGCATCCGAGCCTCGGCACCCTCCACCTAGGGGGCTCCCGGCATGGTCCTGCACTCCTGGGAAACACCACTGTAGTGGTCCCCATTGGTGCCCCAGAGATGACTTTCAGCCCATTACAGGAGGAGCTGCCTGAGCTGTGCTGGGGGGACCCCCTCACGTGGTGGGAATCACCTGTGCGGTGTGTGGGGGCTGGAGAATCGAACCCAAGTCAGGGCAGGCCCTGTAGGTGCCAGAAGCCCTGTGCTCTCTGCTCCATCTCCAGCCTTATCCAGGCCCAAGGGCTGGGAGTGGGACCCGTTGTCCAAGTAGGGGCTGTGACGTCACTCACTCCTCGATTTAACTGAGGGGCTGTGGGAAGGGAGATGGAGCGGGCCTGGCAAATGGACCACCGTGGTCTATTGTCCTGCCCACGGGAGCAGGCTAGGGAATTGGGGGGACTGGGCACGAATAGAGAAAGATGGCAGGTTCCTCATGTGCTGACTTCACAGATCAGGCGCAGGGCAGGGCAGGGCAACTCTGTCTCAGCAGCCTCCTTCTGGCGCTGGAAAGTTCCCCAAAGCTACAGCACAAGGCAAGAGCCTTCCCAACCCCCCCCCCCCCCCCCGCTATTGGAACCCGCTTGGAGGGGGGGTGTTCTATGCTCCTTACCCACTGGAGTTTCGGGACACGCTCCTATCCTTATAAAACACACCGGGGTGGGTTGGGGAGGCCCAGTGGTGCAGGAGGCCCCAGCTCCGGGGTCCCTGAGGCGCCTGGCTCAGCCTGGAGCCCCCCCCCCCCGCCCCCCCAATTGCTTCCACCTGTCTCCTAGAAGAACAGGGCCCTCAGCTGCTGGCCCAGCCTGGCAGGGCGGCTGCAGCTTTAATCAGCTGTCGTCCCACTTTCCCTGGAAGTCGAAATTGCAGGTGGCACCTCGGAATTTCCCAGGCTTCTCCCTTTCATTAATTTCTCCTGCAAAATGGAGGCTTTTCGCTGAGCCGGGGATTGGCAGCGGCGCAGACGCTCGCTCTGGCTCTGCTCGGCTGGCTGGCTGGTGGGGTGGGTGCGGCAGGGGGGCTCGCTCCACTCCTCCTCCTGCCTTTTGCCCTCACACAGGCCAGAGGTTTAGTCGCATTCAGATTGGCTCTTGAGCCCCACCAGACCTGGAACATTGCTTGGTTTGCCCTGTGCTGGCTGGCGGCACCGCCTGGGCAGAGGAGGGGACAAGGGGGCTCTTCTGGGTTCTTGAGCATCTTCTGTGCACTGGGGAGGCCCAAGGGGGGTTGTGCCCCCCGGACACCCCTGACTGGTCCCCTTACTGCCCCAGAATAGACTAAAGCCTTCATTCAGCCCACACTGCTCTTGCTCTGTGAGCACTGCTGGCCTCACATGGACATCAGGCCATCCTGAGGCTCTCCAGGGAGAAACTTGGTCTCCCTCTGCACCTGGGGTTCTGACAGGCAGTTTTGGGGGCTTCTGTTCGGGGAGGATCTCCCCAGGCAGAGGACGATGCCATTTCCTGGTTTTGTTCCCTTTTTAAGAGGGGGCTTTGGTGAATACAACAGGCAGCATTTGGGGGGGCTCCTGGGGTGCCAGCAAACATTGGGAACCAAACCTGGGCCCCTCCTGGAGGAGCAGTGTTGGGTCAGGAGGGCCCATGTTTGCTGATTTTGGGAGGCTACTCATTGCTCAGCCCCCTCCCTGTGTCTGTCTCCCCACTGAATATAGAAAGGTTCCCCCAGTTTGTGCATTTACAGTACTAGGGCCTTTCCAATTTCCATCCTGCACATATAGGGGAGACCTACAGACCTCCCAGAGCCTTTTCAGGACACAGGGGACCTCTGGACTTGGCAGGGGCTCCAGTCCCAACACCCGAACCCCAGAGCCAGGTGCTTCGTTTATAGCAGTGGCTTTTGCATGCCCAGAGTCCATGACTGCTCGCCACCCTGAGGCAAATTCTGCAACGGCCTGCCTCAGTTTCCCCACCTCACTGCTCCCTCCCTGTGTCCTGGCATTTGGCCTGACTGAGGGGACAGTGGGGGACTCGCTGATGCCTGCCTGGACATGCATCCCAGGGCCCAGGGAGGGAAGGCGCACCAAGCAGTGCAAGAGGCCTAGGGATGGGGGTGCTTGGGGCCAGTGGCCAGGTGGCAATGGGAGTGCAGTTCCCAGGTGGTTCCCCATGGCTCTCCCACTCCTGCCCCAGCCCTGCCGTTGTGTTGTCCAGCCATGACCCCTTTCCGGCACCCCCAGGATCCCCTGCCCTGTGGTCACTGCCCGGTGAGATAGGGGTGTTTCTGCTGAATTGTGCCCCCTATGGCCCAGAATGGGGGTGTCTCTGCCTCCCCTTCCTCCCCCATCATTCATCCGCAGTTCCTGCCTTTCCACAGGGGCCTCCAGCACGGCTTTGATCTGCTGAGGGACGCCTGGCCCTCTGCAGTGTGTGTGTGTGTGGGTTTCTGGATGTATTTCCTCCCCTAATGGAGTATTAGGTAGACAGTCCAGATGGGGACAAGGGGGGCCAGGGCCGGGTGCAGCCTGCCTGTATCAGCCTGAAATCGGCCCAGACCTCAAAAGTCACTTCCTGAGGACTGGAAATCCGTGCTCATGTCTGCACCCAATGCTAGGTGCCCTTCTCTGTCTCTCTGTCTCTGTCTGTCTCTCTCTTTCTCTCTCCCTCAGCAATTTCTCTCTCTCTCTCCTCTCTTCCTCAGCAATATCCTCAAACCCCTTTGTTCCTTTTCTTTTCTCTTCTCCCTCTCTTCCCGTTCTCCCCTCCTTTCTTCCCTTCTCTTTCAGTCTGGGCCACTTAAAAACTGTGTATCTCCCCACCCATGTACCCCCCATAAGTGCTGGTGGGGTATGAACCCCACTTTCTTCTCCACCAGGAAGCTCCTTCTGTGTTTTCAGGATGGGGTCGGTCTAGAAAGCGGGGGGTGTAGGAGAATCCACCTCCTGACAATTTATTGTGTGATATTATTGTGTGATTAGTTATTGTGATTTAGTGTGTGTGTATGGGGGGGGGACCTGGGCAAAGCCTCACCCTCTTTCTGTCCGTCTGGGTCGGTTCTGGGCTGGGAAAAGGGGTGTGTTTGTACGTGTGTGTGTGTGTGTGTGTGTGTGTGTGTGTGTGTGTGTTCCTCATGCAAGGGCTCCAGGTTTGATCGCAGATTGTTTCAGACCCTGGAGCACTTCAGGAGTGAGCCCTAAGCCATGGGAGTGGCTTCAGGAGTGAGGGCCCTCAGCCCTCTCCATTCTCTCTCTCTCTCTTTTTGGGGGGGGCACACCTGGTGATGCTCCTGGCTTGGGGGACCATATGGGACCCGGGGATCGAACTGTGGTCTGTCCTAAGTTAGCACATACAAGGCAGATGCCCTACCGCTTGCACCACCACTCCTGCCCCATGCCCTCTCCATTCTCACATCTGGCCCCAGCACTATGGGCTCCTGAACTGGGCACTGGGCAGTTCCCAGAGCAGCTTACCTGAATGTTAGTGACACCTGCAGAGCCCTGTCACCCCTCCAGGGTCAAAGGTTGACTGTGGGCGGAGAGGGAGGCCCCATGACCTGACCTGGCCGGTGCAGGGCACTGGCCCCTGTTGGCCTCACATGAGTCGGGTCCAGTGCCCCCCTCGCTTGCCTTGCCTCTCCCACCTGGAGCAGGGAAGTCCTTCGTGCCTTGAGGTTTGTGGGGACCCTTTGAAGATTAAAATGCCCCCCCAGCTGCCTGCACAAGTGAGGTGCATGTGATGCAGCTGGTGATCCCCTCTGTCCCCATCATCATACCCACTCAGAACACTCAAAAACTTAGAGTGTTTTTTTGTTTGTTTGTTTGTTTTGGTTTTGGTTTTTGGTTTTTGGGTCACACTCGGCAATGCTCAGGGGTTACTCCTGGTTCTGTGCTCAGAAATCGCTACCATATGGGATGCCGGGATTCAAACCACCATCCTTCAGCATGCAAGGCAAACGCCCTATCTCCGTGCTATCTCTCCGGCCCCTAGAGTGTTGTTATTGGGCCTTTGTGGGGAAGCCCCAAGCTGCCTGCCTCATGGGGCAGCCTGAGCTGGGACAAGGTGGGGCCCCAAAGCAGCCCCTCTGCCAGGTGCTTTCTCCTGGGGCTGAGGTCAGGGGACTTTCCTGCAGTCATCCCTTGATAGAGGGGGTACTGGGCCCCGACTGCAGGACCCAATTTTCCCCCCATCAACTCCTGTGGCTGCCCAGTGAAACCTTCTCTCATGCTGGCCACCCATGTTTCCAGGTTTGATCCCCGGGACCCCATATGGTTCCCGGAGTGAGCACTGTCAGGGAGTCCTGAGTGCAGGGCCAGGCCAGTCAGCCTGGAGCCCAGTGCTACTGGGTGTGGTCCCCAAAACAAAACAAAAAAAAACCCGAAACAAACATCTTGGAACCACTGTCTGGGTGGGTCTCTTGCCTCTGGTTGCCCTGACCCTCTGGGGAAGGGAAGGGAAAACCTGCCCAGAGATGAAGTATATAATATCCCCCACCCCCACCCCGTTTTGAGGTTCTGCCTGTTTCCAGATTCCTTCAAACAACCCCAGGCCCAGCTTCTCCCTGTGCTGGAGCCTGTGCCACGTGACCAGCTCTGGGCGGCTGCGGGAAGCTGCTTTGATGTTGCGGGGTTTCAGGGCCCCTCCCCCACCCTGCTCCCCCTCCTCTCTCCTCCCTCCTCCTCCCTGCAGTTCTCTGCACCCCGCCCTTCCAGCTTCCTGCTAATCTGCCCTGCTCCAGGCTTAGGGGACCTGCCTGGCCTGACCACAGGTCCACATAGGGGCCGACCTGCCCGAGACGAGGACAGGAAGAGGATGGGAGAGGGGGTTCCTCCCCAGGTGACCCCGTCACCTCCAAAGCCACCAGCATATTTGACGAATGAGGCTCCAGGCTGAGGCTCAGAGTGGTGAGCCTTGTGTGTCCTGGGAGGGAAACTGAGACCAGGTGCATTTGAGACCCTCTGCTGGGAGGGAGGGGCGGAGGAGAGAGAGGGAAGGAAAGAGAGACAGAGAGAAAAGAGGCAAGAGAGGAGAAAGGACAGAGACAGGGAGGGGAGAGAGAAAGAGGAGAGAGAGCACTGTCTGGGGACTACTCTGGGCTCTCCGCAGTGCTGAGCCCCTGCCCATCTGTCACCCTCAATCCCTGTCCCCTCAGAGTCTTCTAAATGTGCTGAGCCCCCAGGACCCACATCCAAACTGTTTCCAGGGCCCAAGGGATGCCCAAGAGACAGTGCCCAGAAATGCTGCCCCCCACCCCTGTGCAAGGCCTCCTGGGAGGCCGGCTGGAGTGGGGTCCAGGGCCTGGCTGGCTGAGTCTGGGGGTGGAGAAGGACCTTCTAGTTCTGGGCCCCCTCCCGCTGTGGCCCAGCTTCACTTTCCGCAGTGAAATTAGTCGGGGCAGGTGAGTGCAGAGAAGCAATTAGGATCCAGTCCTGGAACGACCCACTGGGCTCCTGGGCCAGAACTTCCTGGACTGAAGGGTGCCAGCCGTGGCCCAGGCAGGGACTGGATTGGTTCCTCTGGCCTCAACCCTGCCCTGCTGGGCAGCCCCTCTTGCGGGCTGGGGCACAGGGCAGACTTCGGGTCCATTTGAGCAGGAGGTCTGGGCTGGACCCTTGGTCCTGCCCGGGTCAGGGGCTGTGCTGTGTTTTGCATCCCGACTGGCAAGTGGCCTCGGCTCAGTCCCCATTCCTCTATGGGCCTGTGGGATGTGGCGAGCATGGTCCAGCTCCTCTGCCAAGGTCTCCTCTGGCTCTGTGCTCAGGGTCACCCCTGGTGGGTTCGGGACTGAGGGTATGAGTGGACATAACCTACATGTGAGAAAGTGACTCACCATTCTACCTCGGTCCCCAGGTGTGTGTGTGTGTGTGTGTGTGTGTGTGTGTGTGTGTGTGTGTGTGTGTGTGTGTGTGTTTGGAGTTGTATGAGGAAGATGGTTTGGGGGAAACAGTCCTGAGGACTTGCACAGATGCAAGCAGCTGGCACCCCCACTTACCCTCTCACTGGAAGTAAGTCTGGCTCCTCTGGCCAGCCTGTCCTGAGCTCTCTGTGTCCAGGCCTGGGAACTGGAACAGGCCTGGGTCCTGTTAGGGCCTTGCCATCCTGGGGGTGGGCCCTAGGAACTGCCCTGGTTCCCCAGAGTGAGCATTTGCTCCCCCAAGCCTGACCCAGGATATCCTATGTGCCCTTTTGAGAAGGGCCAGGTCCCTGGCAAGCTTGTGGGCAGCGGTGGGTCTTGAAGCCTGTGTTTGGAGCCCGAATCCCCCGCTGTGTGGCTGTCAGGGCCAGCCAGGGAAGCCCCCTCAGGATGAGCCACTGTAGAAGCCCGCACAGCCCGTCACGGCGTGAACACTTGCTCGATGTCAACTGTAGTTGTTGCTTTTTTTATTATGATTCAACTCGAAAATTCCCCCCAGTCTACAGGCTGTGCTTGCCATGGTGAAAGGCTGAGCAGAACACCCGCTCTCTGGCCCTGCAGGGCTCCAGCTCGGAGCCTTGCCTGGAGCCAGCATTCTTGGCCCCCTGGGAGCAGAGGCCTGGCTGGGGTCCCGCTCAGGGGCCAGGGGGCTTGGCCGCGCCTGGCCTGCCTCCTGCTTGACAGCTCAGGCCCCGGGAGCTGGCTGCCAGCCAAGCTGCCTCCTCTCCCGGCTGGCTGGTATCCCGGGCCCGGTGCCAGGGGGCCGGCTGGTGGGCAGCAGCTCGGACGCCGCAGGGCTGCGATCCCTGCCAGGAGGCCCCGGGCAGGGCTGTGTGGTGGAGTGTCCAGCCACCCGGCACAGCTGCACGGGCACTCTGTGCTGCCCCCAGATTGGCACCGCTGCAGAGCTGGGCAGAGTAGAGTCGCAGGGGCGGAGGGAGAAGAGCTCGGTTGGGCAGTGGTCTCTGTGCACTTTCTGTGTCCTGGTTCCCATCCAAAAACAGGCCACGTCTGCCTCCGGGAGGAATGACAGTTGTCACTGTGGTGGTGGTGGCGGTGGTCGTGGTGGTGGGCATGGTGGTTGGCGATGATGGTGATATGGTGACGTGTAGAATTAATTAATTAATCCAGGGTGGAGTCACAGTGACGGTGGTGGCCATGGTCATGACCATGGTGCCAAATAACACCAACAGCCCTGCCACCCTTCTCTCTCCCCTGAAAGCTGCCGTCTCTGCTCCCATCTTCTAAATGAGTCTCCGAGGCTCAGAGTGCAGGTGGCTGAGATATAGTGTAGGTCCCGCAGGCTTATTTGCAGGCCCTGTCCCCCAATGTTCCTGTGCCTCTGAGCCTGAGGGTGGCCCACATAGTGTGGGGAGCACTGCCTGGAGTGTATGTGGGGAATGTTTGTGGGGGGCGACATGCAGACCCCAGTGCATTGCTGCTGGTGTAGGCCAGTCCAGGTGGGCTGCTCAGAGGCAATGTCCCCTGGGTGGGGCAGCTGTGCAGAGCTGAAGGGACGAGCACCCTGGGAAGAGGGACTCAGGGCTGGGACTTTGGCAAGAGCAGGCTCTGCCTTGGGCAGGGGTGAGGGGAGGCTGGTCTAGAAAGAGAGGCTCAGGCGTTGGGATGGTTGGGACAGAGATGATGGAGGGAGGGGCCAGGGAGAGTGGGAGGGGGGATTTTGAGCACTTGAGTGCCATCCCTGCCCGTGCCACCTCCACCTTGCCAGTCCTTCCTGTCCACCTCTTCCCTCACCATCTCCAGGGTATTTTTTGTGGGGTGTTTGAACCCCCTGCCCTGTGTGTGCTCAGGGTGTTCCAGGCTCACTGCAGCAGTGACCTCTGGCCCCAGGCTCTAAGGGGACCTTCCACCTTCCCTCTCTAAGCACTGCCCGCGGTTTGCACCCCGCCACCATCACCACGTCCCCCTGCAGACAGCTGGACTGTCCAGGCCAACATAAGTCCCCCCAGCACACCTCTGTCCCCTCCCTCCAGGCCTCACTTCTCCAGCGGGTCGGAGGACACCCGCCTCCTCGGATCTCTGCCTCGTGTCCACCGGCCCAGAACCCTGGACAGCAGCAGCAGCTTGGCTCTATCCTCTGTGGCGTAGCCAGGGCTACCCCCACCCCCTGCTCCCACGCTGCCCCGGTGGCCTCCCCGGCCTCCTCCTGCTCCTGGAACCTTCCTTGAGTCTCAGGCACAGCTTGGTAATTAAAAACCTTCAAGGGACGTTATTGAGTCGACATTAGTTATTCTGTCAGGCCGGGAGGGCGAGAGCGTGATCAGTCCTCAGGGACTCAGGGTTGGGCTGAGTGGGGCTGACTGGCAGGTGTCCTGATGGTGCTGAGGTGCCTCTGCCTTGCTGAGGATCCCAGTGGGGGGGGGGGGGGAATCCCCAGCAGGAGCTGCTGCCTGCCCGGAGATTCCTGCTTCCCAGCCCCTCTGCCTTCCTACCTGGGCTACGGTTCCGGCTCCTGCCTTCCAGCCTTCCAGAACCAACCCTACCAGAGCCGCCCGGGGGGGGGGGGTGTCAGGGGGGGTTCTTTCCTGGCTGAGGTTTGGGCAGGCGGCTTCTCGCTTCTCTGGAGCAGAGAGGCTGGGCCAGACCCAGTTTCCTTGGAGGGACCCTGGTCTGCCTCCTCCAGGCTTCCCTCAGGGTGCAGGACCCTCAGTTCACCTGCTTCTAGCTCCTCTGTCCTGCCTCTCCCCCCCTCAGACAGGATCACGCCAGGCAACAAGGGGGGATCCCTGAGGCACCTCTGTGGTTCAGAGGGACTCCTGGAGCAGGGGCCTGAGTGGGGAACCGTCACAGTAAGGGTGCCCTGGAGAGAGACTGCAGGGCTGGCAGCTCGCACAGGCCTTCTTGTCCTCTGGGTTGCTGCCAGAAGCTCCTCTGGTGTTTTCCCAGGCAGGCCCCCTTCTTGAGGCCAGAGATGAGTAGCAGAGCACTGCCAGGTTGGGGCGGGGGGAGCTACCTCCCTGCAATCTTGCCCTAAGGGGCTGTTCTGATAGCCATGGGGGCGGGGCGGGGCACAGAACATGGCCTGAAACGTGTCCCCCTGTCCTTTCCCTGTGGCTACTCCTGGGCCCATATTGGCACTGCCCGGTACTCATCGACAATCACTGGCACAGATGGACACATTGGCACATGTGGGCATGCCAGCACCGACTGGCATTCGTTGGCACTGGTTGGCAGTCACAAGCATATGCAGGCACCGACTGGCACTCGTTGGCACCTACTGGCAAAGACAGACATCATTCGGCACTGACTGGCACTGATGGGCACCAAAGGGCACTGGCTGGCACACATTGATGTTAACTGGTTGGCGCTGACTGACTCATTGGCACTAGCTGGGATATATTGATTGGTACACGCCGACTGGCACACCGGCAAGATTGGCATGGGTGGGCACACTCTGGCATTGACTGACAGGCTGGCACACCAATTGGTTATGTGGTATGTGTACATGTACATGCCTGTATATATGTGTGTGGTGTGTGTCTTTCTGTCTCTGAGCCTCAGTTTCCTCTCTGAGAAATAGGCTCTGGAGGTGCTTACGCCTGTGCAACTGTCTCTGCATGCCAGGGCCTGGAGCTGGGTTGGTATTCCCTGGCCCAGGCCTCCAGCCATCCGTCTGTCCTTCTTCCCTGTTTCTGGGTGTGTGTGTGGGTCACACCCAGCACTGTGCTCAGGAATCACTCCTGCTGGAACTTGGAGAACCAGCTGGGGTGCCGGGATCAAACCCAGGTTCGCTACACACAGGCCTGGGCCCTGCTCACTATGCTGTCACTCTGGCCCATCACAGCTCCTCTTTGGCCCCTGGCTTGTCTGTGGGTGGTCCTAGGGATCAAACCCAAGGTCTCGTATGTGCCACATACACTCCGCCCCCAGCTCCACCCTGGGCCCAGCCTTGATTCTCTTCATGGGTCCATAAGGGAGAGGAATTGGCTCTAACCCCCAACCCTTTGCTCTCCTTGTAGGTTGGATCTTGTTGACCTTTCCAGGTTCTGCCTGCCTGTTAGAACAGGACTGGGAGTTGGAGACCCAGGTTCTAAAGACCTTAGGGCCAGTCTAGGCAGCTCCCCTGAATCCTCGTGGCTCCCACAGCCCACTTCGCTATGCCCTATGTACCCCAACTATTACCTGCATTCAGCTCCTTTCACCATGCTTCTCTTAGTTTTTGCCTCGTCCAGGAAGTCCTCCCTAACTTCCAAGGCCCAAGGAGACTGCTGCTTTCTCCAGGGCTCAGGGAGCCGTGCTTGAAGCTTTACCGGTGCTTTTCCCCATGGTGGAGGCATTTCTGCACACAGTCGGTGCTCAGTAAATACTGTTGCTGTGAGAGGAGTGAGAGAGCTGGCTGGGGTCGATGGGCTTCATCAGGGAGGAGGAGATACAGCCCTGGAGCTGGGCTGGAGGGGCTGGAGTTTGCTTGGCCTTGAGTTCAAATTCTGATGGCCTCGGGCTCCTAGATCTCTCCTCTGGGCCTCATTTTCTTTTATATCATTGGGCATGGAGCCCAGACCCTCACCTCATACCTGTAAGGCCACTCTCCAGCTCTTGTCACCCTGCGTGGTCCCTGCCCTGTGCCTGTTTCCTTTCTAGAAACCCACCGTGTAAACGCTGTCTTCCCTAGTTGTCTCAAATTTGGACCAAAGCACAGTGGGAGGTGCTGTTTGGAGAAGTCCCCGAGGATGTGACTTGGTCTGGCCAGACCTCAGGGACCCCCTGGACTGGGCAGATCTCAGGAGACCCCTGGACTTGGTAGGAGACTGTGCTCCTATCCTCCTAGTTCAGGGACCAAGCTAGCTAGATTCACCAGCTTGCTGGCAGCCCCCCAAGATCAAGCCGGGACGTCCATTCCTGAGTGCTCTCCACATACTCCTGAAGGGCAGGCTCATCTGTGGCCTGGACAGCGTTGTGCTGGCCTCTGCCTTGGGGACCCCAGAAACATCCCTCCATGGGGGAGGGCTGCCTACTTGTGCTCAGTGGGCTCAGTGGCTGCCGGCCACAGGGACATGCCCTGGTCCTGCCCCAACCTGCTTTCACCTGAGTCCCTGTGCCACCCACGGTTCTGTATTTTGAGCAGAGGAAAGATTTCATCTGTGTGTGTGTGTGTGTGTGTGTGTGTGTGCGTGCGTGCGTGCGTGTGTGTGTGTGTGTGTGTGTGTGTGTGTGTGCGCGTGTGTGTGTGTGGCTGGGATTAGCCTGTTTCTGGCTGCTCTGTGCTGTGGAGACAGAATCAGAGGACCTGCACTGTGTCTTCTCAGGGACCCTGAGTTTCCTGCAGTTCCTGGGGCCAGCATGGAGAGGTGGCTCAGTACAAACTGGAGGTCTTGGGGGTGGGGGGCCCTCAGGCAGGTGCTACCCAGCCCCGCGGTCTCTGTGGCACTGGCAACTTCTCTTCAAGCCTCTCAGCGTGCTGCTTCCTGCCAGGCCTTGCCAGTCCCCAGGAGGGCTGGGGTCTGGGCACTCTGCTTCCCACTGGGCCCCATCCCACTGGGTCCTCAGAGCCCCCGGAGCAGCAGCCGGTGGTGCGGGGGCGCATGCGTGCGGCGGGAGTGAGCCGGCGGTGGAGAATTAATATTCCTGGAACGTGGCCCCGGCCGCCTGCACACGCCGAGGAGAATATTACGGCGATTAGCGGTGGGAGTTCGGCCCGCGCTCAGTATCTGGATGGAGAATTCGGTGTGATTAATCTGGCGCTAAGTAGCAGCCTCCGGGGTCCGCGGGGCGCTGGCATGTTTGGAATGGGAAGAGCTCAGGAGCACAGCCGCTCTTTGGGGGTCTGCTGGGGCAGCAGCTGTGCCCGTGGCAGGTTGTGGGGCCCCCCTCCACGGCCCCCCAGAGGGCAGCTCGCCCCTTGTTTGTGGCCGTTGGCAGGCTGCCAGTGGTGGGTTGGACTCACAGGCCCACTGTACCCAGCCTGTTTTTTTTCTCTCCCTGAAACGTCTGCCTTTGGCCTCCAGACCCGCCTCAGGGCCAGCTCTGGACACTCTGTGCAGTGAAACCACCTCAGTTTCCCGGAGAAGGATGCCTCAAAGACCCCTGTTTTCTGGAGCAAGGAAGCAAGTTGTGAGCTCTAATGTGGCATCTCTGGTGGCCAGGTTATGCTTTCGAATTCTGGGATTGCCAGCCTACCCATCCCCCAGTCCCCTGCCCTTGGTTTCTGCTCTGAGTGCCAGAGGTATCTCAGGGAGAGATATCTCAGGGAGATAGCTTCGAGCATCAGAGGGTTATAATGTGGCCACTCTGGGGGAACCTTCTCAGCCTGTCTGAGGTGTGTGGGCCCCCCAGGCCACCTGATTGTCCCCAGTTCTTTTTGGTTTTGAGGCCATATTCCGGCGGCACTCGGGTTACTCCTGGCTCTGTGCTCTGGAATTATTCTGGCAGGCTGGGGGAATGCTATGGGATGTCAGGGATCGAATCTGGGTTGCCTGCCCATGTAAGGCCAACGCTCTCCCCGCTGTGCTCTTGCTCCGGCCCCTGGCTTTAGTTCTTGACTCTCCTGCCACTGAAACTGTGACCGCCAGACCTGGGAAGCCGTTTGTCACTCTGACTCTTGGGCACTTTGCTGTCACTGTGAGAGGGTGGAGGGGCTTGGCCAGCTGAGGAACTGGCCTTCCTAGCCAAGTGGCGATGCTGAGGAAAGCTGAATCTTCGGAACCCCTCAGACCCACGTGTCCTGTCGCTGAACCTTGGCATTCTCTCCTGGGGCATTGGGCCGTAGGGGGTGTGGTGGGCCTGGAATGGAGCAGGTATTCCAGAAAGGGGCTTTTGCAGGGAAAGGCCTGGCTTTTTAGGGAGCCCCAAGGATTTCTGGGAGGAGCACATGGTGCCTCTACCTGGCCCGCCTCCTACTGCTGAGACCCCTGGATGGGAGAGGCTGTCCCATAGTGAAGCCCCCAAGCCGTCACCTCCACCTCCATGGAGTGGGCATTTCCAGATCTGGTTTTCAGCAGCACTTTCTGCCAGTGAGGCCTTAGGCCTCCGTGCAAGAAATTGATACCAGATCGATGCTCTGCTCCAGCCACCCCCCTCTCTCCAAAGTGAACAATGTCATGGCCTATGGAAAGGGGAGGCTCATGGTTTCTGGCAGCACAGGGGACCTCGGGCTGGAGCAGTCGTGCCTAAAGTCAGGAGTCTCCAAAGAGCTGTGTTTGGTGAGCTCCAAAGTGACTGGGCACCGTGCAGGAGGACAGGGTTGTGGTGAGGGGTGGGTAGCTCCATGGGGCTGCCAGTGCTCTCATGTTGATGCCTCAGTGGCTGGAATGGTGAGCCCAGATGAGTCTCCTTGATTGACACAGTCTGGGACAGAGGGTTGCACTGTTATGCATGAGGTGGACGCATACATGGCGGAGTGGGTGATGACTGCATGTTCTGATATGAAGCAGTAGTCAGGAATCGGAGCGATAGATTGCACAGCAGGTAGTGTTCACCTTGCTTGTGTTCAACTTGGGGGTTCGATCTCCGGCAACCAAGGGGTCCTCCAAGCTCTGCCAAGAGTGATCCCTGAGGGGCCAGAGCAATAGCACTGCCGGTGGAGCATTTGCCTTGCATGTGGCTGACCCAGGACAGACCTGGGTTCAATACCTGGCGTCCCATATGGTCCTCAAGCCTGGCAGGAGTGATTTCTGAGCACTGGGCCAGGAGTAGCCCCTGAGCACTGCTGAGTGTGGCCCAAAAACCAAAACCAAAAAAAAAAAAAAAAAAGAGTGATTCCTGGGCATGAAACCAGGAGTAAGCCCTGAGCACTGCTGGGCGAGCCCCAATCCCAGCCCTTAGAGAAGCAGCAGCAGGCAGACTGAATACGGCTCAGACCCAGGGCCCGACAGCCTGAGAGCCTGCTTTGGCCCTAGTTCATGGTGGAAACTCAGTTCTGTTCTCTGGGCCTTGTGATCAGATGTAAATTGGGGGCCATGGTAGCCCCTCACCAGAGGGGTTGTGGGGCGTCACCGAGTTCTTCCTCGTGTGCTGTGTCCTTAGCTCCTCCTATCTTATGAGTGAACATGTTCTCATGAGGGGACCAAGCTAAGTGACAACCTTAGTGCCACTTAACGTGTGACCTTGGACCAAGTCCTGCCTGCCTCAGGGCCTCAGTTTCTGGGTCTGTAGAATGGCTGAGCGTCCCTTCGACTTCTGGCCACCACGTGGCCTATCACATGCCCAGGACCAAGCTGTGGTGCTCCTGGAGCACTCCCTTCAAGCTGCCTTCTCTCAGGGTGCCCACTGCTCACACATGCCCGTGGCTTGGCTTGGCAAATGGTGCCCCGACTCTTCTGTCCCTGCATTTGCTCTGTCCTCTCCCGCCCAAGCCTGTGTGACTGAATTCACCTACCTTCTCCTCCAGGAAGTCCTCCCCAGACATGCTCCCTCTGCAGCCTTTTTTTCTGCATCTGTTGCTCCTGGTTGTGCTGCACCCACCCCAGCTGTGTAGGGAAGATTGTCGAGTGTTTATTTCTGGGTAACTGCATTTGTCCGTGGTTCAGGGGGACAGAGGACAGAGCTCCCCCTTCCTTGGGAGCTCAATGCCTGGCTCTGTCATAGTCTCAGTTACCCCCTCAAAAGCTCAGTGAAGACAAAGGTCAAGAGTGGGAAACGTGGGTCAGGTGAGAGCACAATGGGGAGGGCGTTCGCCTTGCGCATGGCCAGTCCAGGTTCGATTCCCGATTCCCAGCATCCCACAGGGTTCTTTAAGCACCACCGGGTGTGACCCCAAACAAAGCGAAACAAAAGGTGGGAAAAAGGCTGGAGAGATCAGAATTTAAGGCACTTGTCTGGATCTGGCTGGCTTGAGTTTGATCCCCAGCATTTCATCTGGTTCCCTGAGCAGAGCCAGGAGTGAGCCCTGAGCTCAGTCAGGAATGGTGCTCACAGTCTCCAAATAAGGTTAAAATAATAAAGTATGTGGGGAACTGAGGCGTAAGGAGCCTTGTGTCTGCCCTCGAAGCCCCTTTTCTTCTCACTGCCCAACCTACCTCTCAAATTTCCCTCACCTGCGGCACCGAAGTGGTGAAGATGTGGCACGGAACCCCAAGCTGACTGTTGTGCTCCCACACTTTGTGTCCCCCTGCTCTGTGTCTGTCTGCTCTTACTGTCATGTTTTTCCTCCCTTCCATTAAGTCTCAACCTCACAAGATCATTTCTGTTTCCCACATTACATTTGGGACATGTGAGGCTCAGAAAAATTATTCAAGATCATGGAGATAGGACCGGAGGGATAGCACAGCGGTAGAACGTTTGCCTTGCATGCAGCCAACCCAGGACAGACCTGAGTTTGATCCCTGGCATCCCATATGGTCCCCTGAACCAGCCAGAAGCGATTTCTGAGCTCAGAGCCAGGGGTAACACCTGAGCGCCACCAGGTGTGACCTAACTCCCCCCCAAAAAGATCACAGAGGCAGGGCTGGAGCAATAGCTTACTGAGTTCGATCTCCAGCATCCCATCTGGTCCCCCGAACATGCTAGGAATAATTTCTGAGTGCAGAGCCAGTAGTAACCCCGGAACGCTGCCCCCGCCCCCCCCCCCCCAAAGACCACAGAGGCAAGAGATGGTGCAGCAAGAATTTACAACCACATGGTTTTTTGGGAGTGGCCATGGGATGGAATTAAAATTCTTCAATCTGGAGAGGCTGGAGAGATAGTACAGTGGGGAGGGTGCTTGCCTTTATGTAGCTGACCCGAGTTTGATCCCTGGCATCTCATAGGGTCTCCTGAGCATTGCCAGGAGTGATCCCTGAATGCAGAGCCAAGGGTAACCCCAGAGCATGGCTGGGTGTTTCCCCACCCAAATTCCACAGTGTGAGGCCGGAGGGCTGAGGCATACCTCCTGTGTATAGGAAACTCGGGTTTGACCCTGGACCCAGTTCCCCCAAACATGTTTAGAAGCAGCCCCTGGACTGTCCCCTGACTCTCTAACGACTGTGCCACCACCTTCCTTAGTCATAGATGTGTGTGTCATATGCTTGGCCCGAAGAGGAGTGGACGGGGTCCTGGGCTGAGCTGGTGGGAGGCAAGGACACGTGTGGACTGGAGTCTTCACAGAAGCATAGACACAGGGGCTGGAGCGATAGCACAGTGGTAGGGTGTTTGCCTTGAAAGTGGCCGACCAGGGAGGGACTGGTTCGATTCTCAGCATCCCATATGGTAGCCCAGCCTGCCAGGGGAGATTTCTGAGTGCAGAGCTGG
The DNA here is from genome assembly GCF_024139225.1 of Suncus etruscus. NCBI lineage: Eukaryota > Metazoa > Chordata > Mammalia > Eulipotyphla > Soricidae > Suncus > Suncus etruscus. The sequence continues at coordinate 3,150,090 of NC_064851.1, forward strand.
GAGTGACTCCTGAGCACTGCTGGGTGTGGCCCAAAACACAATAAGTAAATAAAGTTTAAACAAAATTAAAAATGTCTTAAAAAAAAAAAAGCACAGACACAGTCTGTTCTGCTGGGGTCTAACGAAGACCTGCACTGGCTGAGTCTCTCCTCTTGTCACCGCTGTTATCCCCTACCCAGTCCCTGGCGGAGGGGTCAGTGATAGGCCCCGTAGTGATGAGAAGCATCACCCGCTACCTGCTGACTTTCCAGGGTCCATGATGAGGAATTAGCAGTCATGTCCTGCTGGCCCTTGGGGTCTGGAAGTGTTGAAGGCTCAGGAGCCTGAGTGAGAGCACGGCGGGGAGGGCGTTAGGGCTTATCCAGGTTTCGTCCCAGCATCTCGTGGGGTCCCCCAAGCACTGCCAGAAGTAACCCCTGAGTGCCACTGGGTGCAGCCCAAGAACCAAAAAGAGAGATTGAGGGGGCTCAGCTGAGACGCCACATGAGGCCAGGGATGAGGATCTGGGGTGAGTAGGCTTGTTGAGAAGCAGAGTTGGCATTCTGGGTCTGCTGGGGTTGGGGCCCTGTGACCGCTCCTGTAAGGGTCATTTTGTGCTGAGGTTCTTGGAACTCCCAAAGGGTCTTGGGTCTTGGGGATGACTCGGAGCAGTGGGGGGAGGTGATGTTCTGGGGCCGGCTGGAGGCAGTAACATTAGCTGTGGGTTTTGGGAGCATCCTTCCGACCCTGGGGTGTTCCTGTGTCCTCCCAGACACCCTGTTTGGGGTAGACACAGCAGAAGGGTTCCAGCCTGGTGTCTCTGGACCTCGTGTGGGCGGCAGACCAGGGTCAGGGAGGGGGAGCTGCCAGCACTGCACCCTATGGCCTGGAGGGGTCTTGGGAGGCTGAGAACTCAGGCTCAAGGGAGCACTCCCCAGAGGCTGCACCCCCACCCCCAAAGGGGAGCAGAGCCTGGTGCCCCCAGGATAGGACGTGACCAGTAACTGGGCTCTTTAGACCCAGTTTTGTCCCAGGACTCCAGGAACCAGAGGAGCAGTTCAGCCATGAAGAGATTTGCTGATTGACTGATTGATTGACTGGGACTGTCCTGTCCAAAACTGAAGTTCACTCAGGCCTCATTCCAAGGCTGCCAAAAGTTTTAGCACCCCCCCCCCCAGCTGCTGTGCCACCCAGCTACCCACGATACAGACTCAGGGCTCCTTCCATCCCTCCTGTGACCCCCTTTTTCCTGCCTCTCTGAGGCCAGACCCTGAGCCACAGAGCTCAGTGCTGGTCCGGAGACCCTGTGCCCTGTCCGCTGGCCAGAACACCAGGGGGTAACCAGGACTGCCACCCGTGGCAAGACCCTCTGTGGCTGATTTAAATTTTTTGCAAGACCCCCTGAGGCTGATTTAAATAGTCCCATAACAGCTCTTGCCTGGAGATGAACCCTCCATCTTGGAGGGTTGTGCCCCCCCCCCCTGCTGCTCCCCCAACTCCACCCTGCAGAGGTGAGAGTGGCAGGGGCTGTGATGTCACAGCCTCTGCTGATGTCACTGCCAGGCCCTGTGACTTCACTTCTTGCCGAGTTGGGCATGGGCAGGAGGCGCCTCGAGGTGGCTGAGAGCTGAGAAACTGCCCCCCCTTCTCTTTTTATTTTCCCTCCCCCTTCCCTCCTTCCTTCCTTCTTTCCTTCCTTCTTTCTTTCCTTCCTTTCTTCCTTCTTTTCTCCCTCCCCTTTCCCGCCTCCTCCCCAGCCTCCTTGGTTCCTCCGTGACTGTGAGCAAGCAGGCAGGCAGCAGGTCGGGTCTTGGGGTCCCGGGGGGGCCGGTGGCCGGCGGGATGCGGCCGCGGAGGTAAGCGGCTAGCGGGCACCTCTCCCTGCGGCAGGGAAAGTTTGCTCATTTGCTCGGGCGCTGGGGCGGGCGCGCGGGGTGCTGCCTCCACGCGGCCAGCCGGGCTCCCCAGGGGCGGGCGGGCGGGCGTGCGGGTGGGGGGAAAGGAGCCACCGTCGCTGGCCATGGCCCCCATCAAAGGCCGCAGCTGCTGAGTGGCGGCTGCAGCTTTGAAACTGCCATAAAGAGCCGAGGAAGGAGGAGGGGACGCGGGGGTGGGGAGAAGGCGCAGGCGGTGGCCGGAGGGGTGGCCTGGCACTGGAGAGGTGCCAAGGCTGCTTGCCCCCCCCCCCGGTGTGCACGGCAGGGGCCTGGGAGAGGCAGAGTGCGAAGGGCAGGACCCCGTCCGGGTCAGGGCCCCAGGGACTGAGTTCCCCTTGTTCACCCCCCCATCGTGTCCCTCTGGGTCCACCTCACATCCTTAGCTGGCCGGGGGCCCCAGCAACCAGCAATGTGCATGCTGAGCAGACTGGAGGCAGAGGGAATGGGGGAGAGGGGGGAACTGGCATTTCCATCTTCCCGCAAAAACCCCCCCCCCATTATTTTCATTATTTTCAGACATTTTCTTCCAGCCCAACAGGCTGGCCATTTGTCAGCAGTGATCTGGGACAAAAGCAGGGGGCAGTTGGGTGGCGGCTGCGAGTTGGGCCCAGGGCACCGTGTAATGCCGCAGAGCAAGGCCAACAATTAGGCAGAAAACCCCAGGCTTTGGCTCCTTCCCACTGTCGCTGTCGAGGGAGGCGTCATTTTGTGTGAGTGAGTGTGTTGTGTGCGTGCGCGCGCGCTTGTGTGTGTGTGTGTGTGTGTGTGTGTGTGTGCGCGCGCGCGCGCACTCGCGGGAGGAGGGAGCGACGGGGGTGGGGGAAGATTATGACATTGTGTTGTCTCTGTTGTGGCGGTTGCAAATCTGGCAGCAACCAGCTCTGGAGAGCCTTGGAGAGCGACCCCCCCCCAGCCCAGCCATGCCACTTTGCTCCATCCAGAGCCATCCTTGTCAGGGGCTGACTGGTTGGGTTTTGTGTGCATGTGTGTGCGCGTGTGTTTTTCCTTCCTTCTGTGTGTGTGTGTGTGTGTGTGTGTGTGTGTTCCCCTCCCCTTTTCTCTCTGGCTGTGCAGCTTCCATTTATTTTTACAGTGAAGTGCAGGAGACAGACAGGCAGCACGGCGGGAGGAGCTGGTCCTTCCCTCCTCGCCTGCCCCCTTCACCCCCTCTGCCATATCCTCCCAGGGGGTGGGCCCAGTCTTTGCCTCTTCTTGGCTACATCCTTGCTCTGTTCCCAGCCAGGGCAACTTGCTGCCCTTTTTCCTAAGGCATCCTGAGGTTGCTAAAGGCTACTTACACCGCTGGCTGCTTCCCAGGGGAGCCCAGAGAAGGACATCGGGCAACAGAACTGGACCCAGAAGGGTTGGGGTGCTCCAAGGCCAGAACTAGTCTTGGTCTCCACTCCAGAGCTGGCCTGGCTTGCCCGGGAGGCTGACAAATGGTTTTGCAGCCCTGTCCCTTCTGTGAAGGGCCCCGAGCTTGCCTGTGTTTCGAGCTCTGGATCTGCCTCTATTTGGGCCAGGCAGTTGGAAGGTTTCAGGAGAACTTGCGCTCAGCCAGGCCAGACACTTTTCTAAGAGACCAGACAGTCCTCTAAGGTCTGGAGTCCCCAGACCTCTGACCTGTGGCTCATACTCATCCCTATATCGGGGCTTCTTCCTCACCTGGACTTCTCTACTGCTTCTACTGGAACAAGTCCTCTTGGATTTGGCCTGCCTCCTCTAGGAAGCCTACCTGGCCATCTGCCTGGGTTCCTAGGCTTTGTCCACCTTTATGGCTTTGCCAGGTACAACCCACCTCTGGTGCCTGGTGGAGTCTAGTTCGGGTATGGACTATCACTGCCTGAAGCCAAGTCCAGAGGAGATTGGAGATTGGTGCCTGGGCACCATGGGGCCCCGCTGGACCTAGTGATGCCCAGGAAAGTGGTTGCCAGGCAGAACCTGGAGAGGAAGGGGCCAGGGCTCAGTGCCTTGAACAACCCCTTCCCAAAGGGCTCCTCCCTGATGTGGGGACCAGCCACAACTCTCCCTGGTGGAGCTGAGTATCCCCCCAGCTAGGCTCAATGACCAGCAAGGGGCAGGAGCACAACTTTATTTCCTGCTTGGTTTTTTTTTTTTTTGGTTTTTGGATCACACCCGGCAGCACTCAGAGGTTACTCCTAGCTCTATGCTCAGAAGTCACTCCTGGCAGACTCGGCGGACCTTACGGAATTCAAACCACCGTCCTTCTGCATGCAAGGCAAATGCCTTACCTCTATGCTATTTCTCCAGCTCCCTCCTTCTTGTTTTTGTTTTGGGACCACACATGACAGTGCTCAAGGTTTACTCCTGGCTCTGTGCTCAGGGATCACACTTCTTGTGGCTTTAGGGGACCCTATGGGATGCCAGGAATCGAACCTGGGTGGGCCACATGCAAGGCAAACACCCTTCCTGCTGTGCTATTACTCCTGCCCCAGGAGCCCAGTTTAGCATTGGCAAGTCTGAGTGTGTGTGTGTGTGTGTGTGTGTGTGTGTGTGTGTGTGGTCTCACTTGCAGGCCTTGGTGCCCATGGAGCGCCGACTGCCAGTGCACATGGGCAGGGGTGGGGACCGCAAGCCGATTTCTGGGCTGTTTATGCACAGAGGGAAACCACGCTGGCATGGCAGGAGTATGCCACCTGCCCGGCCCACAGGCAGGAGAAACAGGGCAGTGACCTCCTTCTGATATCCCCTCCCCACCTGATAGCCCCCCCCCCCCAAGAATATTGGGGCCTTGCAGAGCCCAGAACTGCATTCTTGCCTGGCCACATGCTGGCTGTGTGACTCTGAGCAAGTTCTTTGGCTGCTCAGAGCTCAAAGGGCACGGCTCAGGGAGTGGTGGCTGGCCTCCCCCTGGGAGCACATTACAAAGATGAAGGCATGATGCCTGCACATAGCAGGAAATGGATGTTGGAGGATGCTGGTGGAAACCTAGAGCCACAACCGAGTTCTTTTGGGGTGGCCCTGTATATACTCCTAAGGGCACTCAATGAGGGACTTCAGGGAAGAGGTGGCACTTGAAGGGCTTTGAAGAGTGAATAGGAGTTTGCCAGGCTAAGGCAAGGGAGGGCGTCACCTTCAGAAGGAGAAGCAGCAGCAGAGATTCCGAGTGGTGGCGCGAGGGGCAGAGGGGGTGGGTGGCATTTCTCAGCCCCGGACTGAGCGGGTATCCTACCTCTGGGTCGCTGCCCCCTTAGCCCTCCCCTGGCTCCCCTGCACCCCGCCAGCTTTTTCGTGCTCTTCCTAGCTAGGTCATGCAGACTGGCCTAGGTTTGGGGGATTGCCGGGTCACACAGGGCCGTGCTGGGGGCTTGAGGGGCAGAGGGCGCTGGGCCATCGAGTGCACGCTGGGACACGCCTGGACACACGCTCTGCCACTTGAGTCGCAAGTGACCTGAGTCGTAGCATCTCGGTGACTATTCAAGGGCCGGGTCGGCAGAGGTGGCCAGGAGCTATGGTGCTGAGCAGTTGGACACAAGCCTCGCTCTGCCGATAGCCAGTGGTGGGACTTCAGGCAAGTGGCCTGGCTTTTTGGTTTTTGTTTTGTTTTGTTTTGTTTTGGGGCCACACCTGGGACTGCTCAGGGATTACTCTTGGTTCTGAGCTCAGAATTCACTCCTATAAACTCGAGGGATCCTATGGGACGCCAGGGATTGAATCCGGTGGGCTGCATGCAAGGCAAACGCCCTCCTTGCTGTGCTATGGCTCCAGCCTCTGACCTGCTCCTGTCTGTGGCGTGGCTTTACCCAGTAATACTTGAAGTTACGGGGCTGAGGTGACAGTGCGGACAACTCATGTGGCACCTGGCAGTGCCTGGCAGCTGGTCAGAAGTGCAGGCTCAGGCCCTGTCGGAATCTCAGTTTCCCTCGCCGTGAAAGGGGGAGACAGTTGTGTTGGGTCCCACCAGCTCTCGAATTCCCGACAGCTTTTAGTAAGCTGGACGCCTCCACTCCACAGGCCAGAAATCTGGGCTCTGGGGAATGCTGGACTTGGGGTGTGTGACTCCAGACCCCATGGAACTGGATGGCCAGGAGTGAGGAGTCAAGGGCAGGGCGCAGGCCATGGACATCCCTTGAGGGCTGGACCCCATCCTGCTATGGGTCTGGAGCATTCCTCACTGCCTCCCCTGACCCCTGAACCCCAATGTCCTGTCTGTGTGTGATCTAGGGCCCTGTCCACTCTTCGCCGCTCATCCCTGGACAGCTGCCGCTGAGGTGACCTGCTCAGGGCTTATTGATCCTTCGGAAAGTACTCCCTTCAGCCACAGGCTCAGAGCACTGGTGACCCGCCTTTCCATTGCACCCCAGTCCCTACCCCCTTTCTGTCCCCTTTTACCTCATCTGGCTAGGGAAAAGCTGGGCCCCCTAATTTCCTGAGATTGCTAGTCCCAAGGGAGTGCTCCGGGGCAGTGCTCTTGGTGACACCTGGCCGGACTGTCCTCCTGAACTTCAGCACACACTTTGGGTCTGACCCCAGGGGTGCCTGTGCTGGGGGGGAGGGCATGTCTTAGAGACTTCACTCCCAGGACAGTGAATCCCCCCAAGGTGGAATGGAGAGGGAAGCACACCAAGAGAGTGTTGAGGTCGCAGCTTTGGTGGCAGGGAACACCAGTGCCCCGTGGGTGCCCGACCCCTGCAGATGGCAAAGCTGGAGACTGAGACTGCTGTAGTATTGCCTGCCCCCCTCCCCCACCCCATTCATACCCCATCAGAGCTGGGAGCCCTATGTGAGGTGGGCGGCTGAGAGGACCAGGGTGGGGACCAAGGATGAGGAGTCAGACTGGCATGTCTGTGCATGCCTGCAGACAGCACCCCAAGTGTGGGAATCCGGTTATGGGGGAGGGGCAGCCATGTGGCCTTATTCTTTCAGCAAACCCCCCCTTTGCTGGGACACTGCTTCATCTTCCGCCAGGATGTTGGGGGGCATGGGGGTCTGTGTGAGACACGGGACCCCCAATCGCTAGTCTCCAAGCTTTGGACTTTCCCACCAGCGATTGTGAGATCCGAGGACTTGAGTGGGGAATATGGGGTGCTTCCGGAAGGTTCTCCATTGTCAGCCTCTCCATCAGCTGCTTCCCCCACCCCCACTCCTCAGAGTTGCCCGAATGCCTGCGGGGTTTCGAGCAACATCCCCCCCCCTCCAACCCACCCCTGAACAGAGGGGCTAGGCCTTGTTTGTCCCCAAGGGCTTCCCCTTACCTCAAGCTAGGCTGCCAGCCTCTGGCCCTGGCGGGGCGGGGCGGGGTGGGGCGGGGCGTGCGGGTGGGAGCGGAGCGGAAACGGGGTGCAGCCTGCCAGAGAATTGGAGTGCTGGCTCCCACTGCTGGCCTGACAGACAACTGATGAAATATGTCACTTTCAGACCTTTGCAAAGAGAAAATTCTGGAAAGCTTTCTGTGTGTGTGTGTGTGTGTGTGTGTGTGTGTGTGTGTGTGTGTGTGTGTGTGTGGTTTTTTTGGGTCACACAAAGCTTTGTGTGTGTGTGTGTGTGTGTGTGTGTGTGTGTGTGTGTGTGTGTGTAGTTTATTTGGGTCACACCCGGCAGTGCTCAAGGGTTCTTCCTGGTTCTGCGCTCAGGAATCAATTTACTCCTGGCAGGCTCGGGGGACCATATGGGATGCTGGGGATCAAACTCAGATTAATTGCATCCAAGGCCAATGTCCTCCATCCTGTGCTATGTCTCCAGCAAGCTTTTTTAGCTTGTGGGGTCCTTAAGCCCTCTGAGCTGTTACCAGCTTCTTCCTAACTTGGTCACCGCTTACCAGGGATGCCTCAGTTTCCCCATCTGTAAGACAGAGCAGCCCCTGAGCCAGAGAGCTCTTCGGCCTCTGTGGGTGGGTGGGGGGTTCCCCTGGCTGTCCCTGGCAGACTGGGGATGTGGACAACCTTGGGGGTGTGCTTGTGGGCCCCCCGGCTGGGGTCTCACTAACATCCTTGATTTTGTGATTTCCAGAGATCGTGGAAGGCTCCCCAGGCAGCCTGGCCCCTCCCGGGGGAGATGTTGGTAAGTGCCTTGTCTGTCTGTGACGTCCATGTCCATTGCATTCCACATGTTTGGAGGCATGGGGCTCCATGCGTTTGGGGATGTGGTAGGAGGTTGGAACTCGGGGAGTGGGTGCAGAAGAGGGGGGCCTTGCACCTGCACCCTCAGATGGTCAGTGGTGTGGCTCCAGGGTGAAGAATCCGGTGGCCTCTGCTGCCTCAGTTTCCTGCCTTCTCATAATGGCTTCCTGCCCCTCCCCTCTCCTTCCGGTCTCCCCTGCTTCCCTCCTGCCACAGGGCCTTTGCTCCTGCTGGATCCCACCAACCCACACCCCTCCTTAGTCACTTCCTCCTCCCCCTTTAGCTCCACCGAATCTGGACTCTGGGTCCCTTTTCTGTCCCCCTGAGCACCTGTCATGTGGTCTTTCTAGTGCCGTGGGTTACTTAAGTGTCTAGTCGATTCCCTCTAAATGCCCTGCAGGACTCTGAACTCTGTGACCACAGGTCCCCCTCCCCCTGGCCAAGTGGCTGGCCTGTGGCGGGGTGTGTGAGTGGCTCTTGAGGAGGAGGAAGGCAAGGCTGTGTGAGGAGGTGGGGGTTTGAGTAAAACTCCAGAGGCCAAAACTTCACAACTTGGCTGTCTGCAGGAAGAGGGAATCACGTAAAGCACGTCTGGCTTTGACACTGTCCAAGGCAGGAGCAGGGACCCAGGCAGGGACCCTGGCGGCCTTGAGACTGAGGAGGAGTCTTGGGGAGCACGGTGGCAGCAGGCTTGCAGGAACAAGACAGGACAGGAAGCAGTGGCTGGGCGTGGAGTTGGCGATTTGTGTCTCAGAAACACACACACACACACACACACACACACACACACGCGCGCGCGCACACACACACAGAGCCTGGCAGGTTGGAGCACCTGGGCATGGCCCTGGCATGGCCGCTTTCAGAAGATAGTCACCCCGGTGCCTTCTGAATGCCCAGAGAATCCTGATTAGGGGCTCTGTACCTCTATGCTCCCCACTGGGATGGCAGCTGAAGAGGTCAGAGGAGCCCGAGTCTCTCTGGAAGGAGGGGGACGGGGAGCCCCTGACCTGAGCCTCTGGGGACAGAGAAGGCTCAGTGCTCCCGGAGTCCGCAGCAGGTTCCCCGGCTGTCTGGGCTCCAGGCTGCCCTTGCTGTGTGGTTCCCACTCCTCGCAGGGAGCCAGGATTTCAGGCTTGAACTGAAGAGCGTGTCAACAGCACAGGCCAGAACAAAGTCTCTTCCCAGCCTGCCTCAGCATGCGCACTGCCTTCCCGCCGAGCACGACAGCGCCGGGGCTAAAGTCGGGAGCTTTCAAGCAGAAATAATCCCCCTGAAGGGAACTCCTCATTGTTCCTGATGGGGGCCTGACTGGCTGCTGCTCCTGATCCAGGCTGGCTCACGTCCCTTCTCTGCTGCTCTGGGCCTCAGTTTCCTTGTCTGGACTATAAGCTCTCAGGAGAGTCCCCACCTCTTTTGCTGCCATGAGGATTAAGAGTGTGTGTGTGTGTGTGTGTGTGTGTGTGTGTGTGTGTGTGTGTGTGTGTGTGTGTGTGTGTGTGTGTGTGTGTGTGTGTGTGTGTGTGAGAGAGAGAGAGAGAGAGAGAGAGAGAGAAAGGGAGAGAGAGAGCTTTTGTCACTCCCTTGTCACTGCTATTGTCAGATTTTTTTTTTTTGTTTTTTGTTTTTTTGGGGCCACACCTGGTGGCCCTCAGAATTCCTCCTGGCTCTGCTCAGGAATCACTCCTAGCAGGCTCAGGGGACCCTGTGGGATGCCAGGGATCGAACTTGGATCTGCCACTTTCAAGCCCTCCCCACTGTGCTGTCTTCAGCTCCCTGGATCACTTTTGACCTCACCTTAACACTTTGTAATGCCACGAACTGAGTGACATGGTAAAGCCAGAAGCTTGAGCTCAGATTCCAGCAGTTTCTTGGCTGTGTGGCCTCAGGCCAGTGACTTAAACTCTCAGTGGGTCTTTGTCCTGCTCTCTGCAATGAAGAGGAAACTTGCATGCATCCATCTGTCTGTTTGGCCATCCATCCATCCGAGGGGTTGCTCAGTGGAGTGTTGCTGCCCAGGTGAGGGGCTTGGACTCCCTGCAGACAGACCACTTTGTTTTGTTTGTTTTTGAGCCACACCCAGAAGTGCTCAGGGATTACTCTTGGCTCTGTGCTCTGAACCCCCTCCTGGCAGGCACAGGGGACCTTATGGATGCCGAGAATCAAACCTGGATCTGTCCTGGGTCAGCTGCATACAAGGCTATGCTATGGACAACCTTGCATCTTCTCCCACCCAGAGGTGGGACTGGAAGTGATTTCTCTTTTTTTTTTTTTTGGTTTTTGGGTCACACCTGGCAGCGCTCAGGGGTTACTCCTGGCTTCATGCTCAGAAATCGCTCCTGGCAGGCTCAGGGGACCATATGGGACACTGGGATTCGAACCAAAGACCTTCTGCATGAAAGGCTAACGCCTTTCCTCCATGCTATCTCTCCGGCCCCTGGAAGTGATTTCTCAAGGACATGCATCAGTGACACCAGACTGGCAGTGACACCGGTTCTGGGGGCCGAGGCCACCAGGCCACGGGTTGTCAGAGAGTTGAATCATCAGCGGCAGGAGAGCTGAGAGGGCAGAGCAGGAGAGTATGGTGTGTGTATGGGGCTGTTAAGAATCTCCATATGCTCTACACCACCCCTCGTTCCCATGACCCTGGGGGTCTGACATACAGCTGCAAGGGGCCTCGGGTGCGATGACTACAGGCTCCTGGACCTGTGGCAGACAGGCTGGCACATGCATCCCCTATTTTATTGGGTGCCAGGAAGCATGGTGGTCTGAACAACCACCGCTGTGGAGAGGGAGGTTCAAACACCAGCCCGGCCTCTTCCTAGTGGGAGTAGTTATTTCAACTCTCTGTGCCTCTGTGGCCCCATCTGGAAGGCTGGCTGAGACTTTGACCGATTCACCATGACCTTGGAGTCCTCTGGGTTGGATCTCTATGAATAGATGTCTACGATCAAGTTGCCCAGTATCGGAGAGTTGGGAACAGATGCATGGCCTGGAATGACCGTGTGGGGCCACGGCTGGGAGCAGATTCCCCAAGCAGAGGTCATTGTGAGGGCCTGGGGCACAAATCTATGCCCAGTATGCCACGGGCACAAGGCCCTGCATTCATGTCTGCCCTTGATACTAGGCATTGGTAGCCTCTAGTTCTAGTTCCTTTTGTTTTTGGCTGGTGATGCTCAGGGTTTACTTCTGGCTATGCGCTCAGGAATCACTCCTGGTTTGGGGGACCATACCAAGGTTCGTCCTGGGTCAGCCGCATGTAGTGCATGGCAAATGCCCTACTGCTTCACTTATCACTTTAGTCCCTTTGTGTTTGTTTGTTTTTGTTTTTTTTTGGTTCACACCCAGTGTCGCTCAGGGGTTACTCCAGGCTCTGTGCTCAGAAATCGCTCCTAGTAGGCTTGGGGGACCATATGGGATGCTGGGGTTTGAACCCACATCTGTCCTGGATCAGCCGCATGCAAGGCAAATGCCTACCACTGTGCTATCACTCCAGCTTAGCCCTGGTTCTGGGCCTGAGAGCTGACCCTGATCGAATCTGGGAAGATCCGGAGGATAGCCCTGGGTCCAGGAAGGAATTCTTCTGAACCACACACTCCTGAAAGGCCGGTGTTCCCATATCACCCCTTATACCCCCACTGGCTGTGTTCTTGGTTCCTTTTCCTCCACTTTGCCCCCAGGAAAGTGGCCTGGCTCAGGCTCCTTAGAATGACCAGCGGTCCCCACTGTGTCAGCTGGAGTTACTGCATCTTTCTGGTCTCCCTGGTGCTGGGCTTCAGTTAGCAAGCGGCACCCCCCCTCCCCAGAGAAAGCAGAGCTGGCCCCACTGTGACTCAGGAGGACTGGAAGCCTACCCCAGCCCGTGTGTGTGTGTGTGTGTGTGTGTGTGTGTGTGTGTGTGTGTGTTCAGGAGGACTGGAAGCCTACCCCAGCCAGTGTGTGTGTGTATGTGACTGGAAGCCTACCCCAGCCAGTGTGTGTGTGTGTGTGTGTGTGTGTGTGTGTGTGTGTGTGTGTGTGTGTGTGTGTGTAGACGAGGACATGGCCTGCTGCCACCCACCTGTCTCCCTCCATGAGTCTCTGACCTGCCGCCCAGGGCCGGCTCCTCCATCAATCGGTGCTGACAGCTGGTAGCAGAGCCAGTGACCTGGAGGGGGAAGCCTCCATTTGTAAAGCCGGAGGAGGGCGAGGACTTTGAAAGAAAGGGAGTGCTGGATGGACAGGGGTTCCAGAAGCCACCTAAGTGCGGGGGACTGACGGGGGGAGCAGGGAGAGGATTTCTTCTGTGCCTGGGACCAGGCCTGCTGGATCCTTTCCAGGTCTGGATTAGGAGCGAGAACACCAGGGCCACTCACTGAGTTGACTGCCCAGTTCCTTCCAGCACAGTATGGGGACCAGATTCCCCCAGCAGGGCCAGGTGAGAACAACAGGTCGAATGTGGCCCTTTGGGCACCTGGGTGCCTTCTTTTTGCCAGCCAAATTATGTCTGTCGTGTCTCTGTCCCTTCCATAGCGTCTGCTAAATCATGCCTGGTTCTGTTCTCCATTCATTAGCTGTTTCCCTTCTCAAGAATCTTTAGGCTCCCATTACCCTGCTTTGAGAAATCATTTTTTCCTCATTTTAAGTGAATTTACTTGGGGGGGGGGGCTTTGTTTTGGTTTCAGCCCATACCTCTCAGTGGGCTGAGCTCCTTGGGCCAATGTTCTGCCCCAGGGCCTAAAAGAAGGGAGGGTGCCAGAGGGCCTGTCCCAATAGGACAGGAGCACCAGGAGGCTGGATCTGGCCCTTTTGGGGACCCTGCAAAGCTCTCAGCAATCCCTTCATGGCCCAGCCCCAGTCTGACACCCAAGGAAACTGAGGAAGACCAGGAAGGGAGCAGGGGTAGGGGGCTGTAGGAAAAGAGCTTTCTCCCTTTATTCTGAATTCTCTCCGGAGGAGAGACTGAGGACCCAGCCACCTTGACTTTAGTATTCTCTCACTCCTGTCTGGACAACATGGGACTCTGTCCAGCCTCCCTCTTCCAGCCTTTCACTGTGGCCCAAAGCAGAAATGGGTCCTTGTCATTTATTCATTTGTTTGTTTTGGGCTGAGGCCTAGGGCTCACTCCTGGGGAAGCTCTGGGGGACCACCAAATGGGATTGTGGGGCTCCAATCTAGCTGACACATGCAGCTTACCCACTGTAGTATCTCTGAGGACCCCTTTCTTTTAAAAATCTAGGTGCCAAAGAATCTGAAAAGGAAACTCAAAGAACAATGAGATCAGCTCGGAGGGCAGGGCCAGGCAGCCTGCGTGCTCTGCTCCGGAAGAGCCCTGCCCAGCCTGGCATACTGGAGGTTTTGGGGGATCAGTGGCCCAAGAATAGTCCTGACCCACTTTGGAGCCAGCCCCAATCTTGGGAGATGGGAGAGAAGCCAGGAGGTATCCCGGGGTGCTGGAGCACTGCCCCCCCCCCCCCACTTCTTTTAGGTCCCAGTGCTGGGGCTCAGGGCTTGCTCCAGCCAGCACTCCTTGGATGGCCCCAGGCAAGGCAAAACTTGTTTCTGGCTTGTGTGCAAGAGGTGAAAGGGTAGAGCCAGGCCCTGGGGTGTGCGGGGCAGGGCCCCAGGCCATACTTGGCTCCTATCATTCTCCACCTGCTGGGCAGAGCACAAGGTCCGTTGCAGCTCAGGTGCAGGAAAGGACACCAGCACTGTCCTGTCGTAAATGAGGCAGCTGGGGCCTAATTTAGAATAGGCAGTTTCAGCACATCTTAGGGACCCGGCCAAGCCTTTCTCTTTTCCGTTTCATCAGGGGGAAACTGAGGCTGAGTGAGAAGAGAATTTGGGTGAGTCAGAGGCCCTGTCACAAACACTCGTCTGCTTTACTTCTTATGGGGGAGGGCCTCTAAGGCCCATCTTTTGGGGTTTTACCAGTGGGAGATTTTAAGAGGGAGAGAAAAAAAAATTCAGCCTTATCTTGGCTGCATAAAACATGCCTGAGGTTTTATGCAAAGTCAGTCTGGGAATAAAAGCCGGGGCCTTGGCATCGCAGACCCCTCTTTGCTCCAAATTTAGTGGGGACTTGGGACGTGTGTCCCTGATCACCAAGCACTGATGGCCCCAGTGTGTGTGTGTGTGTGTGTGTGTGTGTGTCCCATTTGGAGTTGATCACCAAGCACTGATGGCCCCAGTGTGTGTGTGTGTGTTTGTGTGTGTGTGCGCGCGCGCGCGCGCGCGCGCGTGTGTCCCATTTGGAGTTGATCACCAAGCACTGATCGCCCCCAGGGCTATTCAGCCACGTTGTCCAGAAGATTCAGGGCTTGGAGCTCCCCCCAAGATGAGTATCATGTTTTCGGTGCCACTGGGTGATCTCTCCTCCCCATCCGCACTCCCACCCGGTGGGAACCCAGTAGTGACACGGTGCCAAGGGCGGCTGCTGCGGCCTAAGGTAGGAGCAGAGCAGCGAGGGAGGGAAGGAGGCCTGCGGGGCCCCGGGGCGCTGAGCCTGGGGGCCGAGCCCACGCAGCAGGTTGTGCTCACACCCCTTCCCTCCCTCCAACACCCCGCAGGTTCCCAGAGGCCAGAGGCGTGTGAGAGGAGAAAAGGTTTTGGGGGGCCACCAACTCCCCCAAAGTTGAGCCACTCCCGGGGGGGCGGCCTGGAGGAGCTGCAGGGCATAGACGGTGTGGTCAGGGGCTAGCGGTGGGAGGACACGTGGTGGCGGCGGTGGGCGGGGATCCCGGCGGCCCCGGCCCGACCCAGGGGCCAACGCACGCGGGTGGGCACGCGCATGCGCGCGCCCGCCGGCCGGCCCCGCCCCGCCCGGCGCGCGCCCGCCGGCCACGCCCACCGTACGCGCCCCGCCGGCCCCGCCCCGCCCGCCCGCGCGCTCCGGCCCGGCGCCTCCGGATTGGGCGCGCGGCGTCACGTGACGCGCTGTTATTTCCTGTGTGTGCGGAGAATGGGGAGAAAAAGCCCCGCGCCCGGCCGCCCTCGGCCCCTGCCCGGCGGCCGCCGCCTCCGCCTCCGCCTCCGCCTCCGCCGGGGGAGCCCGCCCTGAGCGAGCGACGCGCGCCCGACGCACCGGGCAGCGAGCGAGCGCGCGCGCGGGCCGGCCCGAGCGAGCCTCCGGGGCCGCGGCCAGGCCTCAGCCCGCAGCCCGCCCGGCCCGGCCCGCGCGCCCCCCCCAGCGCCCGCCCGCCCCGCCCGGGGCCGCACGCAGGTAACCGACGCCCGGCTGCAACCGGGCCCGACAGCGGGCGCCGCGCGGGCGCGGGGTCGGGGCGGGCCGGGCGCCCCGGCTGCTCGGGGGAAGCGGGGCGCGGAGGCCGAGCCGGGTCTGGGGCGCCTCCCGGGCCCGTGGCTGCGCATCGCCGTGTCCGTGATGGTCTTCATTGGGGGGCCCTTGGCCGGCGGGCTCCCCCTTCCAGCCGGGACGCCTCCACGGCGGCCCCCTCCCCAGCCTCCCGCTCGTTCTCTTTCTCTCTCCTTTTCCTCTTCCTCCCCTCTTCCCTCCTGCTCTTCCCCCAAGACCGAGATGACTCTGGCAACCGCCGTCGAATGGATGGAATTCTCGAGCCATTATCTAGCAGGCACATCTCGGGATGATAATTGGACCCTGATGTGAAGGGCCTCGGTGAAGAGTTCTTCGGAAACATCTTCCCTGGCTGGCGGCGGGCGTGAGTGGGGGACCCCCCGCTCTCCAGCACAGGGACTGGCCCTGGCCCGGCTGCACCCCCGGGTCAGTCACTGCGGGGGTCCCCTCCCCGGGGTACTTGGCTCCCCGCTGTGCCTCTCCTGCACGGTGCTGTCCGTTACAGGTTTCCGCCGTGGGCATCTTCCCAGGCAAAGGCGGTCGGACCTGCCCTGGCTTTTCATTTTCAGAGCCGGTCTCCCCTGTGGACGTGCCAGCCTGCGCCTGCAAAAGCGCATCCGGCTGGGTCAGGGTCTGTTGGGGTGCCTCTTCCAGCCAGTGGCCCTTTGCGCCTTGAACTTGCTTTTTCTTTTCCCCCCTTTTGTCTCGGGGCTCCAAGTTATCCGGGCGGAACGCGGCAGCCAGAGGTTGGCCTGTTGGGAACTGCAGCTGGAGGGCCACGTGCAGCCGTTGACTTGACTCGAAGGGCTTTGGAGGTCTCCCTGTGCAGGGCGTCGCTGTCCTCCACGTCCTGGACCTTCTTTCTTAAGGTTCTCCCCAGGGCGCCGATTTGGCGGTTGGCTGACTTGGAAATTTCGCAGCTTCTGTCTTCCAGTATTCTGAGTAGGGGTAAGGTGGGATTCTTGAATCTCTCTCCTGTGGAAGGCTGAGCTAGTGGAATTAACTGTCACCTCAGGGTGCACTCATTATTTGCATCCCCAATTTATTCCCTAATGGTGGTGGAATGCATCCTCTCAGATGCTGAAGCACCCCAATTAGTCGCACTGAGTTTATGGAGTGTGAGGGCCTTAGGCCATGCTCTGACTCGGAGTTCCTTCCCTACCAGCCCGAGTGCTCGGGGGACTTGGGCCCATTGTGGCAAGGTGCGTTTTTTGGACCGGTTTTTAAATTCAGGCTCTGCGAACACCATTTCAGAAAGGCTTTCAGCACTGGGAGGGCTGCTTTGGCGAGGAACCGGTAGAAATTTTCTTGGATTCTTACCAGGGTTTTACATATGAGTAGACATTTGCATACAGCTGTGCAGGTAAGGTTTTTTGGGGTTCTCCAAACCTAGCAATTTATGCTGGTATTTGAATTATAGGTGTTTGGTATGCGATATAAAAATTTTCTTTTACATTTATAAATGTTTCTGTTCAATTTTGATACTTGGAAGGTGGGTCTGTTCCAGAACCTACAGAGTTGACTCCTGGCTCTGTGCTCAGAGGTTTCTCCTGGTGGTACTCTGCCAGGGATTGGGAACCAGGGTAGCAAGTGCCAGAATTGATTGCCAGGCAGGTGCCCTACTTTGTTGTTCCCTGGTAAGAGATTTCAAAACAAAACAAAACTCACACACCACCCTAGTTACTTAGATGGTTGGCAGTATGACATTCATGTGTATTTGTCTGTAAAAGGAAAAGAAGGTAGGAAACTACTGTTCTGCTTAGAGGTCATTTGTGCGTGTGCTTTTGCGTAGAGGATGTCAGGGTGGAAAGTGTAAGCAGGGGTCTCAAACTCAATTTACCTGGGGGCCGCAGGATGCAAAGTCGGGGTGATCCTTGAGTGCAAAGTCAGTAGTAAGCCTTGAACATTGGGGGGTGTGACCCAAACAACTTAAAACAAAACAAAACAAAAAAGATTCCTCGAGGGCAGGGCCACAAAATGTTTTACAAGGGCCGTTTGCGGCCCCGAGTTTGAGACCCCTGGGAGATGTGAGGACTTCCATGACATCTATTTGATTCCTGGAGTACAGTTGGAGTCATAGGCACTGTCTTCATCTAAGGCATTTGAGTTGGACTTCTGGTGACTTCAGCCTATGGTGGGTGGTGAGAGAGATAGGAAACCTAGCATGCTGGCTCTGGTCCAAGGTATTTTAATTTGGCTCTACAAAATCTATCCCAGAGATCTGAGAGACACATGGCCGGCCCCCTTTTTTCTGATATAGAACTAGTGAGAGGTCTGAGCTTGTTTGGGGGGTAGAACCCTCCTTCCCTGGGCTCCAAAGCTGTCACCTGATGATCTACTTGGCCTGCTCAAGACTCATATCAGTCATTGTAGATGCGGCCTTGGAGTCCATGTTTTCCTGTTGCAGCACCCTCTTCAGCCCCTCTGTTTCCTCTTGCTCAGTTTAATGGACTCAATAAAATACCGGAAAGCTTTTTTTTTTTGGGGGGGGGGATGAATTCTCCCGTGTGATATAGTGGTCCCAAGAGTTACTTTTCTAAATGTTCATTTCCCTGTACCTTGACGGTTTCCTAGTGTACTCGAGATTCAGTCTAAGAAGTTTTCCTTTTCGGGCCCCGTTGCTGCCATATCCACTCACAGAGTGGTAGCATATGTAAGGCGCTGCCCGCGTGCAGCTGTACCGTGCCTGAATCGTTATCTAATGACTGTTCTCAGTTTGACCAGATGCACACGATCCAGCGGGAAGTTAAACTGGAAAGTGAGTTATTGGTATGTCTTGACTTGTTATTTGAAGCTTTGCTTTAGGGACTTTAAACAAACAAGAAATACTGTGATAGCCACTGGGGAAAATTTTTCTGTTATGCATGTACCTATGATTCTGTAAGGAAAGAGTGGAAGTTGGTTGGACTCTGGAAGGCCCCTAAGATGGGGAGAGGGCTTCCGTGTCCAAGGCTGACAACCCCGAATGTGGTTGAAGGTCCTGTGTGTGCACGGAAGTTGTCAACGGAGGACAGACAGGTGGAAAAGGAGCCTGCTGTGGAGACGGGCACAGTCGTCAGAGGGACGCAAGCTAGAAAGCGAAGCAGAGGGAAGGGCAGCTGTGGAGCATGCAGTGGCTTGGAGTGTCCCGTCACCACCTCCTTCACAGTGGTCCTGGGGACCCCACTGCTTCAGGAGCTGCTTCTGCCAGGGCAGTCAGGCTTGATCCCAGGGGTGGATGGAATGGCATTATACAAAGTAAATAATTTGCTCTAGGTCTGAGCATTCTGAGAAGTTAATCCAAAGAATAGAAGTGGGTGGATAGAAGGCTTTCTTCCCTCTGTTTCTATCTTTCCCTGTCGTGAATAGGGACCTGGCTGAAAAGAGCTTAAGAAGGATCACTACTTAGTGCCAAGTAAAAGGGGGAGGAAAAGGAATGTTGTGTTTTATTTAATATAAAAACATGGGGCGATGTGTTATAATGCAGCTTTCTGCCAGGGCCCCGACCAGGACCTTGCCACGTCCTTGCCAGCTGTCCTAATGCTCTGGTCCCTCTCGCCTGTGCTCTCAGCAGAGGACCAAGGAGCAAAGAAAGGTCTGCAGGAGCTAATGTGCTCCCTTCCTTTGGGGGGAAAAAAAAGCTTGAGGAATTCCAATCTGGAGAAATAAAGGAAAAGGCTTTTCAATTGATTATTTTATTCTTTGCATTTGGGCCACACCCGGTGGTGCTTAGGGGTCACTCCCGAGCTTTGTACTCAGGAATCATTCCTGGCAGGCTTGGGGGAACAGATGGGATGTGGGGACTTAGTGGGGTCACATGTAAGGCAACTGTCCTACCCACTGTGATTGCCGAAGCCCCGGCTTCCTGGTTCTCGAGAGCAGAGTATGGACAAGGGCTACCGTTGTAACTTTGCGTAAGGTCGTGGGGTGTTGGTTTTCTGGCCTCATTCTCACTGGCTTCTCTCATCACTGACTGTCTTGGTCCCAACTGGAGGACACACAAGAAGCTGGTTGCCATGCTAGCCTTAGCTGTGATGTGTAGACAAGGCCCATTTAAACGCAGGAGAAATTGGGTCCTAGAATCCAGGAAAGCGGAGGTTTCGACAGTCCTCCATCGGTTCACCTTCAGACCTCAGTTTCGGGGAAGCCCGTTTCCTTTCCACTTCCGACCTCCGGAAGAGAGGTGTAGAGGTATATTTTGAGGACCTAGATATTCTCTGTGCCTGCAGGGATTCTTGGTTTGGGCTGGCATCCCTCTTGTCAGCCGTGTGAGAATGTAGAAAGTTCTCCTCGGGGCACATTCTGGAAGGAGCAGAGGGAGTGTGGCCCTTGGTCTTCTGGCTCCTCCACCTCTTGCTGGCAGTGACCTTAAGCATTTAGCCCGAGTCACACAGTTTCCTCATCTGTGAAATGGAGTTTGGTCCCCGGGAAAGGCATTGGACTCGGGAGCCTCTGCTGGGGTGCTTCACCTGTGATTGGGTGCTCTGCCTGTAGGTGCCGCACAGTGGGTGAGTGGTGACTGGCCACCAAGCAAACATGCCGCTTTGGGCTTTGAACTGAGACGCTGCCGGGGAGTGTGGCTGGTTCCTGTTCCTGCCCATTCTATTGATTTTGTGCCCGCAAATATTTGCTGTGAGAGAAGGGCAGTGAAACGGGGTATATCAGCAGTGCTCCCAGAGGGGAAGTACAGGACACGGTGCCCTATATACCCATGCATGTCACCCTGAATTTCGGAAGGGCTCAGGAAGCGTTTCCAAGATGGGCCCTTTGTGTCTTCCTTACCTGCTGCCTGTCTCAGACGGTCCCTGACGGTCCCTGCGGTGAGTTCACTCTGCTTCCCGGCCACCGTGGAGCTGAACCCTTGATTTCAGTGGAATCTCTCCCTCTGTGTGCCCTGACGTCCCTTGGCAAGTCATGGTTGACTTGAAGGTGACAGAATCCCTCTTCCCCCTCCCCAGTGCCTGTTTGGTGCTGCAGCTTCTGAGGTCCAACTCGGGATGCTCCTGTCCTGCACGTCCTCTTCCCTTTACCCCATTTCCTTAGGTGACTTTTCTGCCCTGCCAGTTTCTAAACTCAGGTTTCTCCTTTTTTCTCACTGCCCCCTGCATTTGTCCATTCCCAAGTTACCATCATCAGGGTTCCTTTCGTGTCTGCTTTCTGCTCTCTTCTGTCACTTAAGCTCTGACGACTGTTGTCCCCAATCCCTGAGTGGTCAGTGGTCACCTACCTTTCCCCGACTCCTTGATGGCTTCCCAGAGAACTCAGAATTCCCAACTCCTTCCCATTTCTCTCTCTTTTTTTTAAACTTGATTGATTGGTTGATTGGTTTCTGGGCCACACCCAGCGGTGCTCAGGGGTCACCCCTGGCTCTGCACTCAGAAATCGCCCCTGGCAGGCTAGGGGACCATATGGGATGCCAAGAATCAAACCAGGTCCCTCTCCTGTCGGTCACATACAAGGCAAAAGCCCCACCGCTGTGCTATCTCTCCCGCCCCTCCTTCCCATTTCTCATAGCCCCTGAACACCAACTGGCTGCCTGTGCTTGTTGACCTCCAGCCACAAGTCCTTTTTTCATCCCAGGGATTTATTTCTCCATATGCCATTTCTCTGCTGAACACATTCTGGTCGGTTTAGCTCTCCCCCATGACGGTATTTGTTGAATGAAAAAATAGCATGAGGTAGGTAGGAAAGGGAAGAGGTTAAAGATGAAAAGTAACCTCGGCATGTGTCTACAAAGGACTTTAAAAGAAAAGATACAGAAAAAAACTCGGACTGGAGAGTGAGCGGATGGTGTGTGCGTATGGTTTGGAGAGGTGGAGTTATTCCTGGGAAAAAAATACCCCGGAGCCACGGGGCTTGAACTCAGACGCTCTCTGCTGCGAGTGAAATGATTGTGTGCCCTTTGGACTATTTTCGGGAGGGTTCTTAAAAGGTTCAGTTGTTGTCTACTGTTGTGACCCAGAGATCCCATTTTGAGGTATTTATCCAAGAGGAGGGAATGTTTGTCCACATTGCTCAAGAAGCTCGGAGCACTTGTCCTTATCATTGCCCCAGTTGGAAGTGTTCAGGTGTCTTTCAGCAGGAAGCTGGTAAATGGACGGGTCTGTCTGTCTGCGCTTGCATGGAAGACCACTAGGCAGTGGCAACCAAGTCCTGATAACCTGTGGAGGGACGGGCTGCTCAAAGGGGCCCAGGGGAAAGCCAGACACAGTGGCTCCCAAAAAGGCCAATGGCACTTATAAGGCACCCTAAGAAAGTCACAACTAGTCTTTGATATCAGACATGACATCAGCGACTGCTTCTGAGGTGGAAGAGGAGTGACTGAGAAAGGAGATAAGAGAACTTTCTAGACCGAGAAATGTTTCGGGGCTTTTTTGTTTTGTTTTAGAGTCCCAGTTGGGGATGCTTCAGGGGTTTCTACTCCTGGCTCTGCACTCAGGACTCATTCTCGGTGGGCTCAGGGCATGTTGGGGATTGAACCTGGTTGACCACTGTACTGTTGTTCCATCCCCTTCTACGTTGCTTTTATTGGTTTATTACTTTTTTTTTTGTTTTTTGGGGGCCATACCTGGCGGTGCTCAGGAGTTCCTTCTGGCTCTGCACTCAGAAATTGCTCCTGGCAGGCTTGGGGGACCCTATGGGGAGATGCTGGGGTTCGAACAAGGGTCAGCCTCATGCCAGGCAAAAGCCCTCCTTGCTTTTCTATCGCTCCAACTTCCAGTTACTTTTAAGTCTGTCACCCTCTGAAACCATCTTATCCTTTCATCCGTTTGCCAGGTTCCAGGGCTGAGTCGGGCTTGGTCTTTGTTGTACCCTAAATAAATGAGACCCAAATGCAGTGGGCCGCTTGCACCAAATGAATGTAGATGGTGAGTAGGGCCCGGGAAGGAGGTGCTGAGGAGAGTCCAGATTCCTGGCTGGGAAAGCCGGGTCATGGGGCTGCCTTTCACTGAAGCAGAAAGATAGGGCCTAGGGAATGAAGTGATGAATGTTGTCTTGGGTGCAAATATAAGATTCTTGTAAGAAGTGCCTTAGACGTGTGAGGCGTAGACGCAACTGACATTGAAGAGATGCCGATTGACTCGGAGGTGAGCTGTGTGTGTTCCCACCACGGAGAGGAGATTGCTCGGGGGCAGTAAGAAATATGAGTCCACGGAGAACTGGTTCCTTCTCTCCCTTCTCCTGCCCTACCTGGGCATTTTCTGCCAGGGGCAGGGAATTTACTTATTGTGTCCTGCCCCTGGAAGCTTTTTGCCGTTTCAAACACCTCCACCGCTCTACTCAGTTACATTGCTAACATCGTCAGAAGCACGGGGAGAGGACCTGAACGGAACTCTAAGGGACCGGAACCTTTGGGGAACCACAAACCCAGCCAGCCAGGTTAGTGGGAAATCCTGCAGCATGGCGGACAGTGTTTCCGGAGAAGTCCAGCAGAGTGTGTGTGGTGGGGTGAAGGTACACTGCTGTAAGCCTGGAGAAATTAAAGCTTGAGAAAGGCGCAAAGAGTTCAGTTAGTTGTAGGCAGAACTGCTGGGGAAATCAAGTCATGGCCAGGAGCTGTCTGTCCACCTCAGTACAGGGGATCAATACAGGGGACCCCACATTACTCTTACAGGGTTAATTCCCGGCCCTCTAGAAGAGAAGAGGGTGGGCTCGGCCCAAAGGAAGAAGAGGGGTTGTGAAGCCCAGACGCTGCCTTCTTGGGACCTGTCTGCCTTTCAGAACAGACTCCAGACAGGGACGTGGTTCCCCAGCACCCAGCAGCGTGTGTGGCCCAGCATCCAGTACTCAGCATGCGCCTTTTGGAGTGAATGAATAATGAGGCCAGCGTTTGCTGCCCGCCCTCGAAGGAATATGCCAGTGAAGTGGCAATTGTTGTATTTCTCTGTGCTTTACTGTTTGGAGAACTCTTCTGAACCAATGAGTTCCAGAGATTTCTTACCTGTTCGGTTTTATTTGGTTTAGCTGGCAGCAGGTCCAACCCTCTGCAGCTTTTCACAGGATGCTGGCTCAATCGACATATGTTCAGGATTTAAAAAGTCAGTGAGGGGCCCGAGAGATAGCACAGTGATAGGCCATTTGCCTTGCATGGCAGAAGGTCATTGGTTCGAATCTCGGCGTCCCGTATGCCCCCACCCCCCCGAGACTGCCAGGAGTGATTTCTGAGTATGGAGCCAGGAGTAACCCCTGAGGACTGCCGGTGTGACCCAACCCCACCCCCCAAAAAAAAAATCAGTGAGGGGCCTGAGAGATAGCACAGTGATAGGGCATTTACCTTGTATGCAGTTGACCCAGGACGGATGGTGGTTCGAATCTTGGCATTCCATATGGTCCCACGTGCCTGCCAGGAGCTATTTCTGAGCACAGAGCCAAAAGTAACCCCTGTGTGCCGCCAGGTATGACTCCTCAAAAATAACTAAGTCAAATAAAGTATAAAAAGAAAAAATCAGTGATGTATTTTCAGAATCCAAACATTAGGGTTTTTTTTGTTTTTGTTTTTGGGTTTTTGGGCCACACCCGGCGTTGCTCAGGGGTGACTCCTGGCTGTCTGCTCAGAAATAGCTCCTGGCAGGCACGGGGGACCATATGGGACATTGGGCTTGGAACCAGTCACCTTTGGTCCTGGATTGGCTGCTTGCAAGGCAAACGCCGCTGTGCTATCTCTCCAGGCCCCAAACATTAGGGTTTAAGGTTTCTTCTGTTGATGCTTTTATTCTTTCATCTGCTTATGTTTAAGATGTAAACCATAGACATTAGTAAAGTTAGCATTGGTTTCTACTTAGAGTAGTTCAGATCATATGTTTGTGGATCAAGCATTGTCTCTGCCTCCCCCCAACCAGTGTTTTTGGTCGCCGAGCAAGGAGGACTTGCTGCCACCCAGCAAGGTTGCCCAGGGCTGCTCCCCTGGTGCTGCCCGTCTGGATGTTTGATATCATCCACCTGCTTCTGCTGAAGCTGGCTCCCTCGGAGAGGGGTTGAATTATGTTATTAAGAAACCTACAAACCTAGTGGTGGTACAACTCAGGAAGCGTCTGCTGGTGTAAAGTCACATGCAAGACTCATAAATGTAGCTAATGATTGCTTTCTTGGTGAGTGTGTGTGTCTCACGCCTGGTGTTCTAGGGCTGCTTGGGGTTCCTCTCAGCAGGTCCACCCCTCTTCAGCCTTTTGAGATTGTTTCCAGTGTCTAGTTTTATGAGTAAGTTTTTAAGTGATGTAGGTTCCTAAGAAGAAATAAACTCCGGGGCCCGGGGTTCTTCTCGGACGTGCTTGGGAGGTCCAGGGCCAAGCTCTGCGTTCCCAGACCCACAGTTGAATGTCAGGAGCTGAGACTGCGGTGCTACTCAGACCATGCCTGTGCCAGGGATTGTGTGAGCCACCTGGCAGTCCCAGGGACCCTTAGGGCTGTACCTGGTGATGCTTGGAGGTCATGTAGTGCTGGGTGGCAAACCACTCAGCTGCTTACAAAGCGTGCACCTTAATCCTGGGTAACAGCTCTCTGACCTCAGGTGGAATGGGCTCTTTCCTGCTTTAGTCAGGCTAGAATCATTTGGGCTCAGGAAAATGAATTTTGATAAATTTTGAATTTTTTCCCCAGTTATAAGTGAATAGACTTATTTCCATTCACCTTATTTGAATTATTTTGACTCTGCTAAATAAAAAAACTTGGGGGAAAAATACCACTACTCAATACTATTTTTTTGTGCCAGAGTTAAAACAGTCATAGGAAAGCCGTTCTCTTATTAAAATAGTAATACATGGAAATAATTATATATGTAAAAGAAACAGTGTCAAGAATGTCAGTGCACAGCGTCGTAATTTAAACAACTTTAAAATCGTCTTTTTTGCTGTCATTGAAATGTACTCTTTATTTTAAAATTAATATGTGCTCCTGGCATAAAAGTCAAATAATAGATGTCTATAGTTTTACACTAACTATACTTAGAGTTTATTGTATAGTCTTTACTTTAAAATAAAAACACCTTTCAGGGCTGGAGAGATAGCACAGCGGCGCTTGCCTTGCAAGCAGACGATCCAGGACCCAAGGTGGTTGGTTCGAATCCCGGCGTCCCATATGGTCCTCCCGTGCTGCCAGGAGCTATTTCTGAGCAGACAGCCAGGAGTAACCCCTGAGCACCGCCGGGTGTGGCCCAAAAACCAAAAACCAAAACCAAAGCAAAAAGTAAACACCTTTCTTAGAGCAGTTTTGGATGCAGCGAAGCTGAGGCAGGTACAGAGTGCGTTCCCATGTGATGTCCCATACAGACGTCATGGTCAGGATAGCCCTCCTCCCCTACCTGCATTTGCCACAGTGGAGGAGCCCAGGTACCCAGTTACCCAGAGTCCTCAGCTATCTTCCAGTTTACTTGGTGTCGTTCGTCCAGTGGTTCTAGAGAAACTTAAGCGACTAGTGTATCCACCACTAGAATTCAGAGTAGCCTCATTGTCTTCAAACACTCTGCCCTTAGAGAGGAAAAACGCCCGCTATGAGGCAGGCACCGGAGAGCGCAGAGGGGGCGTGGGAGGGAAACTGGGGACACTGGTGGGGGGAAATGCACACTGGTGAAGGATATTATACGTTGTATGACTGAAACTCAGTCATGAACAACTTTGGAACTGTGTATCTATCACATGGTGATTCAATTAAACAATTCATTGAAAATAACAATGGGGGGTGGGGTGATAACACAGCAGTAAGGCATTTGCCTTGCATGCAGCTGACCTGGGACGGACCCAGTTCGAATCCTGGCATCCCATAAGGTCCCCTAGCCTGCCAAGAGCAATTTCTGAGCACAGAGCCAGGAGTAACCTCTGAGTGCCGCCGCTGCCGCCGGCAGCTGTGGCCCCCAAACAAAACAAAACAAAAAAGAAAATAACAGGCTGGAGCAATAGCATAGCTATTTGTTTGCCTTGCACACAGCTGACTTGGGTTCGATCCCTGGCATCCCATAAGGTTCGTCCCCCCTAATTCACCAGGTGTGGCCCTAAAACTCAAAAATAAATAGGTAAAAAACAACAGCCACCACCAAAAACTTTTGCTGCCTATTTATCCTTCTACCTGCTTCCATGCAACCACAATCATTTTACTCTCACCATAGTTTTTACTTTTCCAGAACGTGCTTTCGCTAAAACCATACACTGTGCACCTTTCCAGGTGGCTTCTTTTACTTAGCAGGCATTCTCGTTTCCTTATTTCCCTGGCGAGGGGCATCTGGCTATGATTGGGGATTACTCCTGGCTCTGCTCAGGAGAACCCGTGTGGTGTCAGGAATCCAGCCTGAGTTGACCACCTGCAAAGCACATCCCTGTGTCGCTCCAGCCCTTCATGATTTTTACAGCTTGATACTATATTTCTTTTGTTTTGTTCGTTTGTTTTTGGGTCACACCCGGCAGCTCTCAGGGGTTACTCCTGGCTTTATGCTCAGAAATCACTCCTGGCAGGCTCGAGGAACCCTATGGGATGCTGGGATTTGAACCACCATCCTTCTGCATCTAAGGCAAACACCTTACCGCTATGCTATCTCTCTGGCCCCCATTGATAGTATATTTCTTACCGGTGAGTGATGACCATCATTTTGCATGACTGGGAAGGTATTTTTCTTGTCAGTTTTTTTTTTTTTTTTTTTGGTTTTTGGGCCGCACCCGGTGATGCTCAGGGGTTACTCCTGGGTATGCGCTCAGAAGTCGCTCCTGGCTTGGGGGACCATATGGGACGCCGGGGGATCGAACCTTGGTCCGTCCTAGGCTAGCGCAGGTAAGGCAGGCACCTTACCTTTAGCGCCACCGCCCGGCCCTTTTCTTGTCAGTTTTATGGAGGGTCGTATACCTGGTGGTGCTTAGGGCTTGCTTCTGGCTTGGTGCTCAAAGTGCCTGGCAGTATTTGGGGTACCAAGGATCGAACCCAGGTCAGCATGGGGCATGGCGAATGCCTTACCTGCTTGCTGTATTATTTTTCTGGTCCCTGAAGAGAACTTTTGTATGTTGGGGAGAGAGGGGCACAAATGCAGCTCAGGGCTTATTCCTGACTCTGTGTTCAGGGGTCACTCCAGATTGGGCTTGGGGACTATTGTGGTGCCGAGGATTGGACCTGGGTTAGCCTCTTGCAAGATGAGCACCCCACCCTACCTGCTGTACTATCTCTGGCTCTATTTATTTTATTTTTGGGTCACACCCAGTGGTGCTCAGGGGTTACTCCTGGCTCAGAAATTGTTCCTGGCAGACTTGAGGGATCATATGGGATGCTGGGAATCGAACATGGGTCTGTCTCGTGTCGTCCTCATGCAAGGCAAACAAACGCCCTACCTATCACTCTGGCCTTCTAACCCTTTTTTAGACATCTTACACTAAATTGTTTTTTTGATAGAGTAACTAAGTAATTTTATATCTATGATCTAACAGCTACCAGTTGTAGATTCCATAATATCAGACTGCATGCAGTATTCAACTTTCATAAAGCAGCCTTGGATGGTCAGTACTTCCTTCGTAAAGTGGGAATAAGCAGAATGCTCGGTGGGCCGGAGAGTTAGTATAGGGGTGAGGTACCCACATTTAGTCCTCTTCCCAGCACCTCATATGGTCTCCTGAGCTTTGCCGGACATGATTCCCGAGTACAGAGCCAGGTGTTAAGTCCTGAGCACCACCAGAACGAAACAAATTCAGAATAAAGGATGGGGCCGGGAAGGTGGCGCTAGAGTTAAGTTGTCTGCCTTGCAAGCACTAGCCAAGGAAAGATCACGACCTCGGTTCAATCCCCCAGCGTCCCCTCCATATGGTACCCCCAAGCCAGGGCGATTTCTGAGCGCTTAGCCAGGAGTAGCCCCTGAGCATCAAACGGGTGTGGCTCGAAAAACCAAAAAAAAAAAAAAGGGCCCGGAGAGATAGCACAGCAGCGTTTGTCTTGCAAGCAGCTGATTTAGGACCAAAGGTGGTTGGTTGGTTCGAATCCCGGTGTCCCATATGGTCCCCCGTGCCTGCCAGGAGCTATTTCTGAGCAGACAGCTAGGAGTAACCCCTGAGCACCGCTGGGTGTGGCCCAAAAACCAAAAGAAAAAAAAAAAAGGAAGGAAAATTAATTTTAGGAGTTCACTTAGCCACTAACTATCAAGCCAGGGATGGGACCTGCTGTGCGGGGCTCCGAACCCAGTTTCTCCCTTCAGCATCACACTTGTCTTGTAAAAACACACTGAGGACTGGGGAGATAACGGTGGTTCTAATCCCGGCATCCCATAGGGTCCCCCCCCCCACCCCCCCGAGCCTGCCAGGAGTGACTTCTGAGCACAGAGCCAGGAGGAACCCCTGAGTGCCACCAGGTATGTTCCACCCCCCCCCCCACAAACAAAAACAAAAACACACACTGAGCTGACTGTTCCCTTACCATTCCAGCCTCAAGCCCCAAGTGAGTGCACAAGCTCTGCTCTGCTCTTTGTCCATGCTCTCAGCCGAAGGTCTTGCCTTTTTGTCAGATTCTCTCTCTGACATGTAAACTGCAGAAACAGGAGATCAGAAACCGACCCTGCTGCCTGGGCCAGCACCATGCCGGGCAGGGTGGGGGGTTGCCTTTGCTGCAAAGGGTCTGGCCTGTAAGTTATCTCAGCTGCAGCTGATTATTAAATGCTCTCCTTTGTTGTGATGGGCTGGATGGAGAGGCCCCTTGCGATGCTGAGGAACTGACTGAGGGGACCAGGCACCTTCCCTGCTTGCCTCTGCCGCTTCTGGTTCTACATACAGTTGTGCCCCGGGCCCTGCTAGGAATGACCCCTGATTAGTGCTGGGTGTGGTCCATCCTCTCTTCCACCTCGCCCCACCCTACCTCCACCATCCCATCACAAATTAGCAAAATGTGTGTAATGGAACTAGACCTTTGAAGCATGTCCTTTTGTTCCACGTGGGCTTAGGTGCACTTTTTTCTCCTCAGTGTTCCAAGGGGATGGTATTGAAGCAAACGGCATTTTTCACAATTGGGAAAACAGAGGTCCAGTGGGTCTCGTATTTAGGCCACAGAGGGCAGGAAGCCAGTGGGGGAAGTGGGGTAGCGCTAAGGGTCTCCATTGTTCTCACATGAGCCCCAGAACTTGTCCCCAGGGTGCTCGAGACCTGGGTGTCCTAGAAGGGCAGATCCTGGAAAAAGCTGGGGCCTCATGGAGCTTGAGCCCAGAGCTGGTGGCAGAGGCTAGTATCCTGGCAGCAGTAGGAGCTGCCATAGGGTTGGGATGTTAGTTGCTCCCTGAAGCGAACACACCTAGGTTGGGAGATGATGATGGAGGGTTTGTAGGGTTTGTCTTTGGTTCTCACGGGAGCCCATGGAGGTCAGTATGGGGAGTGGTCTGTGGTGGTTTTCTGTACTTCTGTTTGGGGGTGGGGCTCCTGGGGTCAAGTGGGAATTTGGGTGGGGGGGAACCATGCTGTGAAATTTCTTGGGTGTGGTATAGGTCCTTTTAGACTAACTAAAGGCAGCTTTTGGTTTGTGAGTGAAAAAAAACCACATTTGCTATGTTGGTACTAATAGCCATGCAGTACACGCTATCTTTTAAACATAATGAATTTCCAATGGCAAGTTTTTACCCTTTAACCAAAACGAACTATCTTAGAATGAATTTCAGATGTTTGGTGGCATTTAATATATTTATAACATTGTGTACCCACCCTGAATTCTGACAACTTCCCATTCTAATTTTCTTCCTTAAGGAAAACTTGCACTTTTTTTGTTTCCTTTTTTTTTTTTTGTTACACCCACACCCAGGGCTCTCAAGGGTTCTTTCTGGCTCTGCGCTCAGAAATCGCTCCTGGCAGGCTCTGGGAACCCTGTAGATGCCGGGAATCAGACCATTCTCTGTCCTGGTTTGACTGCATACAAGGCAAATGCCCTACCGCTGTGCTCTCTCTGGTCCCCAAACTCACACTTTTTAAACAATTCCCTCTCCCTAGACCTAGTTTGGATACTTTGTACCAATGAAATCATCTACTATTGACCTTTAGTATCAGGTTCATCATTGTGATTATTTTCCTAATCAAAACTCTCTCCCACCCAGAGGTGTTGGAATACCGCAGGTGCAGCTGGGGGGTGGGAGAGGGGCCTACTTTCTCTTTGCTTCAAGAAGGTAAAATTTCTAGAGAGCTCTGGTTTGTGCCTTTTTTTTTTTCCCCCTTGAAGGGGAGTTGGCTGCAAAAGTTTGGGATTTATGTGCTCCATTTTAGCACTACCTTTGTATATCAGTGTTTCTTTTTCCTTTTCCTCTTTGTGGGTGAGGGGAGAGCCTTGCCCAGCAGTACTAAGTCTTACTCTTGGTTCTCTGCTCAGTGATCACTCTTGGCAATGTTTGGGGGGCTGGAAGCCGTTGGGGGCTCAAACTACAGCCTGCCATATGCAAGCCCCGTTAACTCTCTGGCCCTCTCTCCCTCTCGCCTCCTGTTTCATTTTTATCTGAAATGTATTTCATTGTATCTACTACCACGAATCCTTTATCCACTCTTGGTGTTGACACCACTTGACAGTTCCTCGCTACCCTGTTTCCCTTTTTATTACTTTAATAAAGGGCTTACCTTGCAGATCTGAGGTAGTGAGTTTGATGCTGGCTGGGCCCGACCACAATGCAGGCAGCTCTGTTGTTGGGGATCCTTGGGGCCATGGTAAAGTGGGATCTTTGGAAAGCCCCTAAATCTGTGGCTCCAATTTAGGGCCAAGCACGTGGGTTGTACACAATCATTCTAGCAACAACAGCACCAAAGGGAGGGAGGCAAAGCGAAGAGGGAAAAAATTTTAATGCACATTTCATCTAGTATTTTTGTTGCACTTAAAAATTCCCTTTCTCTTGCCTAGAGTTTTTGTTTTGAGGTTGGGGAGGTGCTCAAGCAGTGCTCAGGTGACCCTGGTCCCACTTCCAGCAACATTAGGCCAACAAGCAGTACAAATGACTGCTGGGCTCCAGTGATTCAGTGCCCTGTGGTGCCAGGGATCTGCCAGGGCATATCTGCGGTGCTGTGGACCGAACCCAGCTCCTGCAGGCCTCCCTGACTCTCCCTTCCCTCTGGAGTCAGTGGAATGGGGGTTTGGGACCGAGGCTGGAGGGATCTGCACTTTGCTTGTGTTGGACCCGACCCGTGCTGCTGGAATTTCCCTCCGCACAGGAGGGCGATGCTAAGAATCTCTCTCCCGACCTCTGTTAATAAGTCAGTCGACGCTTTGCCCCTGAGCCATCCCTTCCCTCCCCGGTCTTTGTCTGGTTTGTAGCTTGTCATTATTATAGAAAATGAGACCTGCACGAACTCGTTCTAGAATCTGCCTTGAAACTGTACTGTAAGGTGAAATACCACTTGGGAGTGTGGCCCTCCCCCCTAGTGCAGTGGGGCTGAGGATTCTCCAAGAATCCAGCCAGAGCGGGGGTGGAGACCTTTTGGATGTTTCGGACTCCAATTGCTATTCAAGAAGGGCGGATGAGTAGCCAGCCACAAACATCTTTGCCTGTCCTGTGCCCGGCCAGGCCACATGATATGTATCACAGGCCTTCCACAGTCGGGGGGGGGGGGGGGGTGTTCTTCGAGATGCAGAGTATGGTCTCTAGGACCAACTACCAGATTCTTTTTTTTTTTTTTTGCCACACACCCAGCAGCACTCAGGGGTTTCTCCTGGCTCTATGATCAGAAATCGCTCCTGGCAGGCTTGGAAGACCACATGGGATGCTGGAGATTGAACCTGTGTCTGTCCTGGGTCAGCCGCATGCAAGGCTAACGCCCTACCTCTCTGCTACAGCTTCGGCCTCAACTACCAGATTTTTGTTTGATGGTTTTTGGGTCCGGACACTATTCCCAGGGTATTGCTTGAGGGGTGCTCTTGAGGTACTGGGGGGGGGGGTGTTCAGATCTGCATC
Source organism: Suncus etruscus (assembly GCF_024139225.1). Taxonomy (NCBI): domain Eukaryota; kingdom Metazoa; phylum Chordata; class Mammalia; order Eulipotyphla; family Soricidae; genus Suncus; species Suncus etruscus. Next base: position 3,182,220 of record NC_064851.1, read on the forward strand.
TCTGGCATGCAAAATACTCACAAACCCTTTGAGCTATATTTCCTGCCTCTGCTAAGCATGTTTCATCCCCTTTGCTACTTAAACTGTGTGGTCTTAAGCACGTAACTAACTGCTCTGCCAGTGATTTCTTGCTTAAAAAAAAAAAAAATGGAAATAACTATGCCTCTATTGATTACATTATTTAATCAGGAAAGTTTTCAGAATGTCTCCTGACATCAAAATTGCCAGATATACTTTCACTATTAAAGCCATCTGGAAAATTTAGAAGTAAGTTAACTTTTCAGAAAGCCTTTGGCGCTCTCTGATTTTCGTCTTCCACTTGGGGTTGCAAGTGATGTTGTTTTCTCACCCACCACTTTCCTCTTGGGGCTGGTTTCAGGCAGCTGAGGTGATGGTTGCTGGTTTTGGTGGTGAGGGAAGGGAAGAGTCTTCTTACACCACAGGCCAGCTGCCTCCCAACCAGCAAGCGCTTCTCCAGCAGCCAGGCCGTCTTCCTCACCAGGGAGGTTCTTAGCCCTGGAGTTCTAAGAGTGAACTCTGGGGTGGATGGAATGAACGATGGTATCTGGGGACAGTTCAACCCTGCCGGGACTTAGTTAAGGCTTCTCAATCTTTGGGCTTGGAGTTTCGAGTGAGGGACTTAATCACAGTGGTTTTTTGTTTTGTCCTTTTGGGCTTTTCTGTTATATTTCATTTTTTGAATAACCCTTCAGGTATTTCCCTGTTGCTTGTCTTTGGACTGTCTTGTTTAGCATTTACCTACTAGAGGGACTACAGTAATAGAGGTACTTGCTTTAGATTCTGCTATACTTGACGGTTTGCAGATGTATTGTGGAATATTCCTGTGAGGCAGCAAGATGGATTTACCACTGCATTTTGGCAAATCTGTGAAGTGGGACTTGTGGGCTAAGGAACCCATCTGGGTCACAGAGCAAGTGGCAAACTGGCAATCAATTAAACATAGGTTTACTGATTCTAAATACAGTCTGTTTTCCAGTGCATTACCCAAGAGAATCCATGAAAACAGCTTGCTAGGGGAAGGGGCATTTTACTAAGATAAAATCGTATTGTTGGTCATATTGCATCCCGAAGAAAGACTTCATTTTCAGATGGTTTTTAAAAACCCAGTTTTCCATGGTCTCTTAACAAGACTCAGTGAGATCTAGGTGGAAACAGCTGATGGCTTGATTGGCTGCTGCTCTACTGTTCTTTTCTCTAATGATTGCCCTGGTTGAGGCCTCTTGGGGGTTTCATGGTAATTTTATTTTCAGATCCTTCCTGGCAGTATTTTGTGCCTGTTTTGTATCTTGCATCTTCCTCATTACCATTATTTATGACTTGGTTATTTTCTTTTTTTCAAAATGAAATTAGAACCCTAAATTTGATCTAGAACCAGAGGCATTCCTAAAGATCCTTTGGTTGTTCTGTTTAAAAGAGATCGTCTCTGAATTTACTTACTGAATTATTTGAATGGTTTTGGGGCCCCACCCAGTAGTGTCCAGGGTTTATTCCCGATTCTGCACTCAAAATCACAGCTGTTGGGGTTCAAGGGACCAGGGGGCTACCAAAGGTAGAACCGATGTTGGCTATGCACAAGGCAAGCTTGTCGTCCTGTTTCTCTGGCCTTCTATTTTTATTTATTTATTTATTTATTTACTTTCGGGTTTTGGGCCATACCCAGCAGTGCTCAGAGGTTCCTCCTGGCTCTGAGCTCAGAAATTGCTCCTGGCAGGCTCAGGGGACCCTATGGGATGCCTGGATCGAACCTGGGTCTATCCCTGTCGGCTACTGGCAAGGCAAACACCCTACCGAAGTGCTATGGCTACTGCCCTTGGCTCTCTATTTCTTGAAGTGGGGCAGTCAGTAATCTCCCGAGGGCTTTTCGTTTCTCTTTTGGAATGGGGTGAAGAGTGAACCTGCAGTGCCTCATCAGCTCCTGTGCCCCTTTCTCAGAGATCCATCATCCAGTCGCTGTTCCTCCCAGGCGTGTCCCCCAGCCATCTGAGCGGGACCCCATAAACGGTAAAAAGGGCCATTGACTTTTATCTGGCATGTCTGTGTCTGTGTCGGGGACCTCAGTTCTGCTTTTTGCTTCGTTTGACAAGTTGACCTATGGTCCCGGTGCCGCCCATAAAAGCCGATCTCAGCGCCTTGGTCGGCTGCATTTTTCATTCCTTCGCCCAAGAAGGCCAAGGGCATGTTAAAATTCGCGTGTCTCACCTTGCCTTGCCTCTGTGGGGTGATGGTAGGGGCAGCACATCTGGTTTACAACATATTTATTCAGATAGAAACTCAGAGTTCACGTATCCATATGCGGCCACTTGATGTTACTAGCAGCTATTTTATTTATTTATTTATTTATTTGGTTTTTGGGTCACACCTGGCAGCCCTTGGGTTTCTTCTGGCTTAGAAATCGCTCCTGGCAGGCTCAGGGGACCATATGGGATGCTGGGATTCGAACTACTGTCCTTCTGCATGCAAGGCAAACGCCTTACCTTCATGCTGCCTCTCTGGCCCCACTATCAGAGCTTTTCATCTGAACATTCTGATTTACTAGCTAGTGTCTTTACCTTATGTGTATGTAAATGGTCTTTTAATCCTTTAGATTCTTACTTTTGGGGGGTGAGGCCACACCCAGCAACACTGGGAAGGTATTACTGGCAGTGCTGGGGGGACTGTATGGGATGCCTTCGGTCAAACCCAGGCTGACTGTACACAAGGCAAACGCTGTACCTGCTGTATGCTTAATTGCTGCCCTCTTCTCCATTTTTTTTACTGAACCTTTTTTTCTGGGAGAAGGGGGTCACATTTGGCAGCACTCAGGGATTACTCCTGGCTCTACACTCAGAAGTCACTCCTGACAGGCTCTGTGGACTGACTGGCCATATGGGATGCCAGGATTCGAACAGGGGTCTGTCCTGTATTGGCTGCATGCAAGGCAAACACCTTACCGCTGTGCTATCACTCCAGCCCCTCTTTTTTTTTTTTTTTTTTTGTTTTTGGGCCACACCCGGTGACGCTCAGGGGTTACTCCTGGCTATGTGCTCAGAAGTCGCTCCTGGCTTGGGGGACCATATGGGACGCCGGGGGATCGAACCGCGGTCCGTCCAAGGCTAGCGCAGGCAAGGCAGGCACCTTACCTCTTGTGCCACCGCCCGGCCCCACTCCAGCCCCTCTTTATTGAACTTTTTATTTGCTTTGGGTCTAAGGCCATGACCTGGCAGTGTTCAGGAGTTCCTCCCAGCGAGGTGCTGAGATCACTCCTGGTGTCGCTTGGGGACCTGCAGTGCAAAAATCAAACCCAGGTCTTCTGGCTGCAAAGCAGGAGCTCAGTTCATGGAGCTGTGGGGTTGGTGGGTTTGGTTGGTGGGTGGGTGTGTTTATTTTTTAATTTGTCTTGAGGGTCACATCCAGTGGCGCTCAGGGCTTACTGCTGGCTCTGAAGACCATAGTGGAGTGCCAGGCATGGAACTCTTGTTGGCTGCTAGATCTATCTCTCTGACCCCCGAGCTGTGTGTGTGTGGAAGTTACTCACCAGAAAGTTCAGCTCTGTTGGGTAGATGCATTCTTTATACTTTCCTAAGAGGTGATACTTAACAAGAGGCGGGATGGAGGGATTACCAGAACTGTTACTTGGATTAATTTTCAAAACACGAAACTTTATTTTTTGGTATCTCACTCAGCAGTGCCCAGGCTTACTCCTGGCTCCACACTCAGGGATCACAACCACGCCTGGCAGGGCTTGAGGACCGTGTATAATGCTGGGATTTAAACCCAAGTCGTTCGTATGCAAGGAAATCTCCCTACCTACCATACTATCACTCTGGCCCCTAAAATACATCTTTCATTTGTTTTGTTTTATTTGTTTGTTTTGGAGCCAAAACTGGTGGTGCTGAGAAATCACCCCTGGCAGGCTCGGGGGACGCTGTGGAGTACCGGGGATCAAATGCAGGTTGGCTGCGTGCAAGGCAAAAGCCTTCCCCACTGTGCTATCGCTCCGGCCCTGAACACTTCCTTTAATTATTTATTTTATTTTCAGGGACTACCCCCAGCAACGCTAGGGGTTGTGTCTGCTTTGGGCGTTGCTCAGCCCATCAGCCTGCACAGTGTAGCATAGTGCCCGGGCTCGGTGATGCCGTGCTTGGAGACCACTAGGGGCCACACCCCACGGTGCTAGAGGGTTCAAACCCAGAGCCGTTTGAGCTGCTATTGCCTTGGCTCTGTGGATGAAGACTCGAGGCACCTTTGGTCACCGTTGCTCTGTCGGGAGGAAAATTGATATTGTCAGCCTGGCTCCTGGCATCTGAACGTTCGCTGTGCGTTGTGGGGAAACACAGGAGGTGTCACCCTGTGTGCTCCCTAGAGTTTGTGCCCTAGGAAGGATGGTCAGTGCTCAAGAGTGCTCCTAACAAGAGCAGACTGGCAGAGTGTCAGCCCAGCTCTGTTAGCCAGGCAAGAAGGACCGTGCAAAGGAAGGAAAGGCTGTGAAAGGCACAGCGGGGCACGGAGGGGATTTCTAAGAACAGGAGAGATTGGGGCCAGAGAGAGAGCACAGCAGGAAGGGCAGGCGCTTGCCTTCATGTGGCCAACCCATGTTTGGTCCCCAGCGACCCATATGGTCCCCCTGAGCGCTGCAAGATATAGCCCATAAATTACAAACAACAACAAACCCGTAGAGATTAAGGACATGATTTTAGTCCTACTTGAAATCCTACAATGGCTGTGTGACCTTTTGAAAGTTACTTAGGGTCACACCTGGTTGTGCTCAGGGGTTACCCCTGGTTCTGCACTCAGAAATTGTTTTTGGCAGGCTTGGGGGGAGCTATGAGATGCTGGGGGTCAAACCTGGGTCTGTCCTGGGTCGGCTGCATGCAAGTCAAATTACCCACTGTGCTATCACTCTGGCTCCAGATTTTCCTTTTTTCTGTTCTTTTTGTTGTTGTTGTTGTTGTTGTTGTTGTTCTTCTTCTTCTTCTTCTTCAAGTTTTTAGGTTACACTCAATGCTCAGAGGTTACTTCTGACTCTGCACTCAGGAATCCTCTTACCAGTGCTCGGCAGGACCTTAGGGGATACCAGGGATCGAACCTGGGTCTGCTGTGTGCAAGACAAGTGCCCTCCCTCTGTACTATTCAGCCCGTGATTTTCCGATACCCACTTCTTCATTTGCAGAGTGCTAACACTGACACCCTAGATTTCAGGCTCAATGAGTCTGTAACATGTTATCTGGTCTGGTACGTGAGCATCCACTTAAAAAAACTGCCACTAATACATGGCTTTTAAAATCTTTCTGCTTTGTCTGGACTTCGGAGTTATACCTGGCTTTCCTTATGACTTACTCCTGGCTCTGTGCTAAGAGATCACTCCTGGCAGGGCTTGGGGAATTGCTGTGGGTGCCTGGGATAGATTGGGCAAGCATGCGTCCTGGCCCATTGTGGTATCTTATTTCTCCATTCTTTCTTGCTTTCAGGTAAACAGGTGTGTTTTTTTTTTGTTTGTTTTTTTTGGCCACACCCAGTGATGCTCAGGGGTTCCTCCTGGCTATGCGCTCAGAAAAAAAAATCACTCCTGGCAAGCTCGGGGGGGTGGGGGGGGGGAACGGACCATATGGGATGCTGTTGGATTGAACCCTTGGATCAAACCGTGGTCTGTCCTAGGTTAGCACGTGCAAGGCAAATGCCCTACTGCTTGTGCCACTGCTCCAGGTCTGTTAATCCAGGTTCTGGGTGACCATTTCCCCTGTTTCACCCCAAAGATCCCTATTTGTCTGGTGAGGTGGTCTGTTTTCCTTTCGTCTCTTAGCTTCCTCCTTACTTGTTTGTATTCAGTGTTTTGTGTTGCCCAGCCTTAGGGTGTTTTGGTGGCAGGGTAAAGGACAGTTGTGGGACTTGCAGGAAAGAAAGGCAAGATTGTGTTTAGGCTCTAGCTCCATGCTGTGCTCTGAGTCTTCTGAGTCTCTCTTAGAAAGCAGTTTTAGAAATCAGGGGCCTGTTTTCCATCACAATACGAAAAGATTTTAGGCTTGGGAAGTTCTGGGGGAGGAGCCCTTGGCCTGCTGGAGAGGGGGTGAAAGTTTGTTTACACCATGCTGTGCTGGGTTCAGGGCACAGATGATGGAACCTTTGCTTTCTTTTTTTTTTTTTTTTTTTTTGTGGTTTTTGGGTCACACCCAGCAGTGCTCAGGGGAAACTCCTGGCTCCATGCTCAGAAATTGCTCCTGGCAGGCACGGGGGACCATATGGGATGCCGGATTCGAACTGATGACCTTCTGCATGAAAGGCAAACACCTTACCTCCATGCTATCTCTCCAGCCCCAACCTTTGCGTATTTTGTACACAGGAGGCTCAGATATGCTCCCCAGCTACCAGCACCACCTAGTTACCTGAGCATGGCATGAGCGACCTCCAGACAGACAAACACAGACAGACAGACACACACAGACACACACACCCCCATGGCATCAGCAACCACACATATACACATACACAGCCCCCAGGTATCTCGCTCTCTCTCGCTCTCTCGCTCTCTCGCTCTTTCGCTCTTTCTCTCGCTCTCTCTCGCTCTCTCTCACGCTTTCTCTCTCTCTCTCTCTCTCGCGCTCTCTCTCTCTCTCTCTCTCTCTCTCTCTCTCTCTCTCTCTCTCTCTCTCTCGCTCGCTCGCTCACTTTGGGTCGCCCAAGTACAGCCAGTAGTGAGCCCTGAGTGCAGAGCCTGGAGTGAGCCCTGAGCCTATTGAGTTGTGACCTCCCAAGCAAGGAGGAGCTACTGGTCTCTCTGGACGGGGTGGTTGCATTGCATTGTCAGATTTGCCAGACTTGTCCTTGTCAGAGCTGTGTGTGATGTGCAGGAGATCCTGCTCTCTCTCCACCTGCTGCTCCCTGCTCTTCTGGAGAGCCTGTCTGTGAGGGCCTGGCCGTGTCTAAGCGTTACCATATCCGCTCATCACTCTCATCCTTACCTCACGTTTTTTTTAATTTTTTTTTTTGTGTGTGTTTTGAGGGAAAACATCCAATGATACACAAGGGCTACTCCTGATTCTGCAAGCAGGGGTCACTCCTAGCCGGTCTAGGGGACCATATTGAATGGTGGGGGCTGAGCTGTGTTACAAGGCCAGCACCCTTCCCTCTGTACTATCTCTTTGGGCCCCCTAAATTTCTTTTTTTTTGTTTGTTTGTGTTATCTTGGTCTTTCACTATTTTTTCTTTCTTTGTTCTTTATTTAAGTACTGTAGTTACAGAATCGTTCTTAGTTGGGTTTCTGCCCTAGACCTAAATAGCTTCTTAACTGACACCCTGCTTTTTGTCCCTGCTTTCCCCATAGTTTGTTTTCTACAGAACAGAGTGGCCATTGCTGCCCACGAGGCTCAGGGCTGTCCAGAGCCTCATAAAAGCCCAGATTCTGCATGGCCCACAGAAGGGCACAGTGTGTCTATGTGGCCCCACAGCAATATTAGTTCCCCCATAGGAGTTCCTGACCTGGCCGGCAGTTTGTTATCGTATATGTGGATTCTGATTTCAATTCCACCGGGCCCAGGACTGCATCTTTCTTTAACAAGCACCCAGGCAGCAGTGCACTGGTCTGGGTGTGTCCAGGACAGCTAGTCAAAGGCCTGTTGTGCTCAGGGCTCCTTTCTTGGGATGCTCCTCTGTGCTCTTCATATGTCTTATATGGACATACCGGCTTGTTGTCTTTAGTTTGGGAGTGGGAGTGAAGAAGGTGAGATAGGGAGGAGAAGGGAGGAGGGTTCCACAACAGTTCTCGAGGTTCTGAGCTGTCCTAACTTGCTCCAGTCATCCCGGACTGTGGGACCAGGTGCTCTGAACCCGAGTGCCCTTGCTTGAACCACACAGTGGTGCTGTGGGCCACCAAGGCTACATCCCATGGTGCTCTGGTACTGGGAAGACCATCCAGGGCTGGAAATGAAACGTGGGTTTGTCAGGCCCTGCAGCCTTCTGAGCTCCTTCCTTGACCCTGCCACAGTTTTGTCGTCTTTAAGCTCATTCCTGTATCAGTGTCTGCACTCCCTACTGATAGCACCTCAAACAGCCACCTTGCCCCTCATTAGCTGAGCGGCTGCTGGGGTCCTTGACTGCCCCAGATAAGCCACATTTCTTAGTTTCCAGGTGTGTGTTTCTATCCGTGTGTGTCTCCGAAGGCTCTTTCATGGGCGTTGGGAGGCTCGCTTATAGCTGTGTCCCCAGCCTAGAATCAGTGCGCCGAGTGCAGCTATTGCTCTGAGTTATGCATTAAGGGATGAATCCACAGATGGTGGATGTCTCAGTTCTCCCCAGAGATGCTGAGCAGCCTTGAAGGCAGAGATTTCCAAATCTCCCTCCCCTCCTGTTAGTTGCTTAGCCCTAGTCTGTCCTCTGGTGCCCTGCTCCCACCTTAGACTTTTAGTTTTGCCCTCCGTGGTTGTTGGATGTTGGCCACATTATTCTCTAAGGGCCTTCTATATTTTTATTTGTTTTTTAAAGAGTTTTTTTTTTTAAGTAACATGACTCTAGTCTTTATAAAAAGTAATAAGGGGCCGGAGTGATAGCACAGTGGTAGGGCTTTTGCCTTGCAGGTGTTCGATCCCTGCATCCCATATGGTCCCCTGTAGCAAGTCAGCCCCTGAAGAGGTTGACTGATGGTGGGATGGAGGATGAGGCCTTTTTCTTCCAGCTTGGAGCACGCGTCTGCCACCCTGTCTAGCCCACGGTTCTGAGGTGAAACGGCTGGTAAACAGCTCGCAGACAGTCAGGCTCGTGGAAATATTAGACTTATTTGGAGGACAAAACTGAAGTCCAAAGACTCAGTTTCCATTCCAGCCAAAAAGCCTCGGCCTTCCACAGACCCTTGTTTTTATCCCCCAGAGTCAGGTACCACCCAATGGTGGGATCAGATGCCAACCAATGGTGGAAGCAGAATCAGGTCCTGCCCTAGGGTGAGGGCAGAATGCAAGGTCATACCCTAGGGTAGGGCACAATCACCAATCAGATTAGGGTGAGTAACATAGTAATCCCCCAAAATATTTACATACACAACAGTCCCCTGAGACTGCCAGGAGTGATTTCTGAGTGCAGAGCCAGGAGTAAACCCCTGTGTGCCGCTGAGTGTGGACCAAAAACCAAAATAATAATAATAATAATATTTTGGGGTGGGGAGGCTCACACTTTCTGCTGCTCAGGGGTTACTCCTGGCAGGGCTTAGGGATATAAAGGATGCTGGGGATGGAACCCAGGTCTGCCACGTGCCAGGCAAGTACCCTACCCACTGTACTACCTCTCCTCCCCGTAAGTTCTGTCACTTTTTGTTTGTTTGTTTGTTTGTTTCGGCCACACCCATTTGATGCTCAGGGGTTACTCCTGGCTAAGCACTCAGAAATTGCCCCTGGCTTGGGGGGACCATATGGGACGCTGGGGGATCGAACCGCAGTCCTTCCTTGGCTAGCGCTTGAAAGGCAAACACTTTATCTCTAGCGCCACCTCACGGCCCCAAATTCTGTCACTTTTTAACGGTTTGATTTGTATTCTCCCCAGCTGCTTTCTGGACCTATTGCTTTGGGGTTTATCAGTAAGGAAAGAAGGCTGCAAGTTGCTTCCCAGCTCAGGAGGAATCTTGGCAAAATAGTGCAATGTATCACTGGCCTTATCTAGGCTGAAGCCAAGTATCATTTCTGTTGAGCATTTGAGAGAAATGGAGGTTTGCAGAAGTCATTTGCTCCAGGTCTTGCTGAGAGTAAGGATCTGACCATGTGTGGGCTCAGGCTGTGCCACCTGCCTGCTCTTTCATGTGGCCTGAAAATGTGGGCACAGAATTGGGTTGCCAGCAAGTGGGGTGTCAAGTGCAGGTCTCTCCAGAAGAGGCCGAGGAAATGAGAGGGTGAACACAGACACATCAGACCCAGACAGGAAGCACTCAGGCAAAGACTCGGGTATTCAAAACCCATTTGCAGAATGGGGGGACACCGGGGATCCCTGAAGTACCAGGTAAAGTGAGGTCACCAGATGTAGAACTGGGGTTCTTCCCTGTGTGTAAGAAGCTGTAAGATCTTGATTTGGTATGCAAGCTCAGTATTATCTTTAAGTGGTATGGTTAAGTAGGAAGCCAGAATTTTATCTATAAACGAACCGAAAAGCACAGGTCGGTGGCCCCTCAACACCCGTCACACCAATTCAATAGATGTCACCACTGGCACCTCCCGAGTCCCTTCCTCCACTTAGACCCATGACACCAAGCACCGTGCCTTTCCCACAGATATTGTTTCTAAGATTACCCACATTCATATAGAGCTGGAGAGCTAGTTTGGAAACATTTTCTTATTTACTATAGTACAGTTGCTGAAAAACTCATTCTTAGTTCAAGCTCAGGCCAGTGAGACATGCCTCCATCTCATAGCACATCCTGTTTGTAGGTACAGAGAATATTCTCAGCCTCTACCTTGCCACTTGATGCCCTTGGAAAAATCTGTCGTGCGTCTGTGTGTGTGTGTGTCTGTCTATCTGTGTGTGTCTGTGTGTGTGCATGCCACGTCCAGTGGTGCTTGGGATGTTGGTCACTCTGTGCTCAGAGCCACCGACTCCCCTGTGAGTACTTGAGAGCACCATATGGCTGGCCCTTCTCTTACCCTCTAAATCTCCTTAAAACTCTCAGCTTGGTTCTCCAGGAATATTAATGTTTTCTTCTAAAATGAGAAATGAAAGGGCCGGGGACATAGGTAGTACAGCACGTAGGGCGCTTGCCTTGCACATGGCCGAATGGGTTTCATCCTTGGCATCCCATGTAGTCCTCTGAGCCCTGCCAGGAGTGATCCCTGAGTACAGACTAGGAGTAAGCCCTGACCACCGCTGGATGTGGACCCAAAACTAAAATATGAATAAAGGGAGATTGTTTTTTTAATCTATTTTCATGGCTGTTGGAAGTTGAAGTCTAAAATTAGTTTTCTCCCAGAAAGAGGTATTATTAATATCCTTTAATTTATTGTAACAAAAACGTTGATAACCAGCTAGCAAGAATATCCTGACCTTTGCATTGCAATATTGACCAGAAGAAAGAAAATGTGTATGTTTTCTTTAGGTCAAGTCTGGGATGAATTTTTCAAAACCTGATCTGAGGGGCTAGAGGTAGTGGTGTGGTGAATTTTTTTCACTGAAATTTTAAGCCAAGGGATTATTTTGAGGGGCTGTAAAGGATGAGGCTTAAGAGTACAGTGGGGGTTGGGGGAGTTGGTTACCTTTAGCAAGATGCAGAAATAGATGAAGCCATTATGTGTGTGTGAATATATATACACACATACACACATTAAGCTAAATAGAGCCAGGTTTCTTACTGCGTGTCACATTATGTCATGGTGAAAGGGACCCTGGGGATGACGCGGTGACAAAAGCCACGAGACCATGAGCTACATCTTTGGTTTTTCTCACAGGCATCCCCACGTGTGGGACATCTCTGTAATGTAACACCACCACCACCACCTTCGGGCAAGCACAGGGCAGGGCCTGTGACCTGGTAGACAGCTTGTGTACCCCAGCCATTGCAAGAGGGAAAGGAAGGAGGAGAAAAAAAAAATCAGTTTTGGAAGTTGAATTAAATGGCGGGAGGTTAGGAGTACAGAGGGTGATGGACAGGATCCGAAGCATCAAGCTGTGCTCACGGTCCTCTGAACATACATGTGTGCGCTGTAGCGAGAGGAGTCGAGAGAGAGGTATCATGTATTTTGCATATTGTCTAAAAGCACCAGTATCCAAGGAGCAGTGAAGTTATCTGTGGCATGGCCAGACCTTCATTGTGAATGTCTTTTTTGTTCGTTTGTTTTTGGCCTCACCTGGTGGCACCACTCAGGTTCCTCCTGGCTCTGCTCTCAGAAATCGCTCCTGGCAGGCTCAGGGGACCCTGTGGGATGCCGGGAACCAAACCCGGGTCTGTCCTAGGTGGGCCGCGTGCAAGGCAAATGCCCTACTCCGGCCCCTGTGAAAGTCTTCTATACACCTCTGGGTGTCCTTGGAGAAATGGTTGGTTCTGGGATTTGGGGCAGGGAAGTCCACAATAAGCCTGAAACTTCCTTTGCCCACAAGTGAGGGAAAGCTCCAAGAGGGGCCATGCCAAGAGGACACAGATCCGTTGGAAGAGGTTTCCAGCGGCTTAGCCAAGGATGAGGGCGTTCTGAGCATCAGGTGATCAGCAGGGAAGGAGCATACGGACAGAGTTCTGCTCCTGCCTGCTAACGAAGGCTTGAGTCACAGGCCGGCAAGCAGCCAAGAGCCAGGTTCACCTGGGAGTCGTATGGGGATGGATGTGTGACAGGCAACAAGATACAGGCATCATCACACTGGTATCTTGTGCTGCTATCTGGTGGCCTCTCCCACCAGTTACAAAGCGAGCGGAGAAATCTGGTGGAGATGGCCTTGAGCCGCTAAGCTCCGTTCTCACCTGTTCCTGCCTCCACCCAGGCGTTCCACGTCATCTCTGGTGTGGCCGCATCGGAGCGGCACGGGTGCCTACATGTGCCGGAGTTGAGTGAGGGCTGTATGGAGCCAGGGCCACAGAGGTCAGGACAGAGCGAGATGCGAGGCCCCACCTGAGACTGTCTGGGTCAGGCACTAGACCAGAAAGAAACCACAGTGTTGGGATAACACAGGATTCTTTGAACCCCAAGTTCAGATTTATCCTGGATCGAGCTGGTCTTGGAGCATTAAGGTTGGTTTCCCGCTGTGGTGGACTATATCTTGTGCTGTGGAAGAAGGTCCCAGTATTCGGAAATAAACCTTTATATTTGGTATACAGATAATGAGGCAAATGATTTAAAATATTATCAGGGGGCTGGAGTGATAGCACAGCGGTAGGACTTTTTACCTTACATGCAGTCGACCCGGGACAGACCCGGGTTCGGCTTCTGGCATCCCATAGGGTCCCCCGAGCCTGCCAGGAGTGATTTCTGAGTGCAGAGCTAGGAGTAACCAACCCCTGAGCGGTGCTGGGTGTGGCCCCTAAACCAAAATAAAATAGAATATTATCAGGGGGCCAGAGAGATGGCATGGAGGTAGGGCATTTGCCTTGCATGCAGAAGGACGGTGGTTCGAATCCCAGCATCCCATAGAGTCCCCCAAGCCTGCCAGGAGCCATTTCTGAACGTAGAGCCAGGAGGAACCTGGATCTATATAATATATAATATAATATGATATAATATAATATAATAAATATAATATATATTATAATATATAACATGCTACATATAAAATCAGAGGGCCAGGACCCTGTGATAGACACAGCTCCCTGTTGTGGCCTCCACAGCAGTTAAGAAAACAAACAAAAAAATCAACAGGACAGTCTTGTTGAGAAGAGGTTATCTGAGCACTGTCCTGTTTTCTTCAATGCAGGGGGACTTTCTCAAGCAGTTCGCAGGGGACACTCATGTCACCCAGTCCAACTGTTGGGGTTGGTTCGGAGCTTTGTTGTTGGACTCAGTGGAACTGGGGTTGAAGGGGCCACCAGAGGTTTAATGCAGCAGCCCTGTGCTTAAACTTTGCTGTACTTTTGGGTGGGGAGGAGGTTAAATCCTGTGGAGCGTTTGGCACGCACTCAGACTGGATCACTTGATGATATGGCAATGGGTCTTTTCATCTCGATACATTGTGTATTCTGGCCTCTGTTTCATTTTGAGCCCTTTTGGGAAAAGTTTATCACTTTCACCTCAAGGCTTTCACCTACTTCTACTTTGGAATGGTTCTCCGGTACAGTTTTTTATCGAGTTATTTTTACAGTTATTTATCAAGACACTGCAGTTTGTTTCTAGTCCTGTTAATGACCGAGTTGCATGCACGCACATTTCCAATACTCCGGTACACCTTTAATTTTGCTGCTTTGCCAAGGGAAACATTTTTGCCTAGGCGTCGCAATACTAGTCGCTTCCTGTGCCCCTTTTCCTGCTGGTAAGGATTTACAAAGGATGCACAGTTACAGCCTTTAAATGAGAAGCAATTCAGCTATGCCCGGGGCCCATAGACAGCTCTTGAGGGAAACGTGCAGGGATGCCAGCTATCAGGAGAGACCACTGGGCCTTCTGTCCCTCACCCAGGAATTCTTGGCCATCGTGCGTGTGGGGCGGCTGGACCAGTGCTGGGCCCTGTGCTTAGAAGTCCTACGGCCATCGAGGGCAGGTGGCTGGGCTGCTCTGGCCTGCCAGAAGCGGGTTTATGGCGTTTTCCTCACAGTGACAGAGCACACGCTTGATGGATGCTGCAGCCGCTGGGTGGTTTGATGGGATTCTAAAAATAGGCCTGCCCGCTGTGGAGTGGGATTCAGCTGTTTTTAAGCCCGGTTCTGAAAAATGGCTCCACGCCGGCACTTTCTGCATGCACGCGCTCCCTGGGCTCCGTGGAGTCTGGGCCATGTGGCGTTGGCACCAGGCTTTCTGGAGCAGAAACTAGAAGCCTGGCAGTGCCTCTTCTGACCCACCTGCCTCTCTCTGCACTCTGGGGTTCCCTGGGCCACCCCTTTTTTTCCCCTTTGGGCAGAGAACTGCTTTGCTAGTGTCTCCCATCAGGAGGGAAAAGGGAGAGTGAGGGGTATATTTTTACAGTGAGGTGAATGAGATTTAAAGGCAATTAGTTTCCACATAAGCATTAACATAGATAGAAATATAAGGGAAGAAAGGACCTCGCCGATCCTTCCCTGCTGGATTAGTCAAGGGTTTTAATTCCCCCCACTATTCCCTTTGGCCCTCTACCAAAAATGAAAGTCTAATTTCTAAGCAGTTTTACGTAACCATGGCATGGCTATGACTATCTGCTACTTTTCTTCATCAGACTGTACAGAATAAGCTTTCTCCTTGGCGCATAGAGCCCTCACGATTTTTCTTGCTGCTTTTGGGCCATATCTGGTGGTGCTCAGGATCTATTTCTGGTTTTATACTGGTCAGCCGTGTGCAAGGTCTGTGCCCTCCCAACTGGACTCGTTCTCAGCCCCAGTCTGATCCGTTTCAAATGATAAAGGATCTGTGTCTTGCTAGTCACTTATTTTTTATTTTTTTGGGGGGGTGCACACCCGGTGATGCTCAGGGTTTACTCCTGGCTATACACTCAGAAATTGCTCCTGGCTTGGGGGACCATGTGGGACACTGGGGATCAAACAGAGATCCGTCCTGGGTCAGCCACATGCAAGGCAAAACGCCCTACCGCTGGCTTTGGCCCCTAGTCTTTTTTTTTTTTTTTTTGATTTTTGGGTCACCTGGCAACGCTCAGGGCTCTACGCTCAGAAATCGCTCCTGGCAGGCTCAGGAACCAAATGGGATGCCGGGATTTGAACCACTGTCCTTCTGTATGCAAGGCAAACACTCTACCTTCATGCTATCTCTCCGGCCCTTAGTCCTTTTTTTTTTGGATTTTGGGTCACTCACTCTTATTTTTATGTACCACTGGAGTGAATGTGTTGATACTTCAGTTTCTGTTTATGGTTCGTTTCGAATTTTCCTGGGATGAGTCTAGCAGAATTAGAAGCATAAAATATATTTTTCATAGGATTATAATTTATACATTTTTGTTTTTACCAACTTCATCCTAAACTCAGTAAATGAAATAGTGTTTCGTGTTTTTTTCGTGTTTTTTAATTAGTGGATTCGAACTGTGTCCTATCTTTTGCTATCACATCATGGCTGAAGATAGACTTATTTCCTTGTTGAACACTGTTTCTGTTCCCAGAGAGCAGACTTTGGAGTCCGTGGTGTTCTGATGGTTTACATTTCCTCTTGCAGACTCTGAGTTGGTTCCTTAACGTGCCTCTGGAAGCCAGTCATCGGGTCTTGTATAAGTGAGGCCTAAATTTGTCCCCTGACTCCACTACCATCAGAAAACAAACAGAGCTTACTTTCTGAGTTCCTGGGTCAAGGAGCAAGCCCCAACAACACATGATAATCAGTTTACAGTATACAAAGGCCTGATGATACCAAGACACCTGTAGACCCCTGATATCAGGTGAAGTCTCTGGATAAGTCCCCATGCCTATTTATTTACATTTGATTTCACATTTATAGATAATCAGGCACAAGTGGTCAAGTGCTACAGATTTCAAGATTCCTCCTTTTTTTTTTTCTGGGGGGGAGGGGCGGGGGGAGCATACTCTGCTATGCTCAGGTTACTTACTCCTGGCTCTGCGCTTAGGAATTATTCTTGGCAGTGCATGGGGATGCTAGGGGTTGAACTCAGGTTAGCTGCGTGCAAGACAAGCATCCTACCTCCTATACTATCCCTTGTCCCCTCCCTCCATTTAAAAAAAGTTGGGAGGCTTAGCAGTGCTCAGGGATCATTCCTGGTTCTGTGCTCAGGGATCACTCCTGGCGGGGTTTGGAGGACGATACGGGGACAGAGATCGAACCCAGTGTGCTTGTGTACAAGCCAAGTAAGTGCCCTCCTGGCTGTGCTCTCACTCTGACCTGATTCCATTCTCTTTTTTTTTTTTTGGTGGGGGGGGGGGCATACCTGTTTGATGCTCAGGGGTTACTCCTGGCTAAGCGCTCAGAAATCGCCCCTGGCTTGGGGGGACCCTATGGGACGCCGGGGGATCGAACCGCAGTCCTTCTTTGGCTAGCGCTTGCAAGGCGGACACCTTACCTCTAGTGCCACCTCACCGGCCCCACTGATTCCATTCTTAAATGCTTTTCTGATCGATCTGTTGAGTCTTGCTGTGGTCTGAGGCAGGCTGGGATGGGCTAGCTGTCCCCCACCTCACTGCTGTTTGGCATGTTTGAGGAGGAGCCACTCCTTAGTGCATGGGAAGGATGAAATACTTTGACTCTTGTGTAAAGTGCATGGTGCAGGGTGTGGCAGACGTTAGGTGTGGGGTACATACAAAAGAACAAGAACAATGTGGTGGTAGATTTGACAAGTGATAAGAATCTGAAAGAACTTGGGTTTGGGTGCTCCTTGCTGAGTTATGGTGCTGTAAAGAGAGAGCACGAACTTTGGAGTCAAAAGAAACAGAAGATAGACTGTTGGCTCTGTTCCATGCAGGAAGAGACTTTTGGCCAATTACTTGGCCTACGCACTATTCCCCCTAAGTTGAAATATGTGTGAATTTGTGTAGTGCCTGACATGGATGTCAAGGGATGGTGTTATATCAGTAGCTCACACCTTAGCTGCTAGTTAAAGGGACATGCACTTCTCTGAGGCTTTCTTTTTTTTTTTTCTTTTTTTTTCCTTTTTTTTGGTTTTTGGGTCCCACCCAGCACCTCTCAGGGGCTACTCCTGGCTCTATGCTCAGAAATCGCCCCTGGCAGGCTCGAGGGACCATATGGGACACCAGGATTTGAACCACCGTCCTTCTGCATGCAAGGCAAACACCTTACCTCCATGCTACCTCTCCAGCCCCCACTTAGGTTTTCACCGCACAGAGCAAAGGCAACTGAGCCACATGCAGTCCCCCCCCCCCCCAAAGAAAAGATCCTATTTCTGGACCTCTGGATTCTTGAGCCTCATGACCTTCCAGGGACAGCAAGAAGGGCTAGAGAAGCAAAGGGCAAAAACCAGAGAACAGGGCCCGGAGAGAGAGCACAGCGGTGTTTGCCTTGCAAGCAGCCAATCCAGGACCCAAGGTGGTTGGTTCGAATCCCGGTGTCCCATATGGTCCCCCGTACCTGCCAGGAGCTATTTCTGAGCACACAGCCAGGAGTAATCCCTGAGCACCGCCGGGTGTGCCCCCCCAAAAAAACAAACAAAAACAAACAAACAAAAAACAACCAGAGAACATAGTAGAGGATTCAGTGGAGGCTGAAATCCAGAGAGGCGAAGGAAGAGAAAAGCAGCCTTTTACTTGTTTGCAGTCATTGAAGATTAATTCGTAACTGCCTAGGAGTTAGACAATGCATAGAAAGGGTTATTTTTGGGGGGTGTGGGTTTTGGGGCCACATCAGCAGTGCTCAGTGTTTATTCCTGGCTCTGCACTCAGAAATTGCTCCTGATGGGGCTGGAGCAATAACACAGCGGTAGGGTGTTTGCCTTGTACCCGGTTGATCCAGGACGGACCTGGTTCAATCACTGGGTCCCATCTAGTCCCCTGAGCCAGGAGCGATTTCTGGGTGCATAGCCAGGAGTAACCCCTGAGCATCACCAGATGTGGCTCAAAAAAAAAAAAAAAAAAAAAAGACAGACAGTCAGAAAGAAATTGCTCCTGGCAGGCTCAGAGTACATCATATGGGATGCTGGGGATTGAACCAGGGTCTGTCCCGGGTCAGCAGCATGCAAGGTAAATGCCCTACTGCTATGCCATCGTTCTGGCTCCAGTGTATAGAGATTATATGTAGATGATCAAATAGTTTTTATTTTTTGGGTTTTGGGCCACGCCTGGGGTTCCTGCTACACATGAAGCCTGTATCCCAGTCTTTTAAGCCATCTCCCTGGCTCTTGTTCTCTATTTTATTTTATTTATTTATTTATTTATTTTTTTTTGGTTTTTGGGCCACACCCGACGGTGCTCAGGGGTTACTCCTGGCTGTCTGCTCAGAAATAGCTCCCGGCAGGCACGGGGGACCATATGGGACACCGGGATTCGAATCAATCACCTTTGGTCCTGGATCGGCTGCTTGCAAGGCAAACACCGCTGTGCTATCTCTCCGGGCCCACTTGTTCTCTATTTTAAATTCCCCTCCAGTATTGATAGAAATCCTTGCAGCCTTAAGCAGCACTACTCAGAGTCTGTCTGCAGAAGTGACTGGCGGCTCCTCTCTGCCACCGGAGGAGACCGGAGACCCAGACCTTGCCAGATGGCTGCAAAGCCCTGCAGACTCCTTGCTCCTCATGGTTGGAGCCCAGTGCCCAGTGCCCTGACATCGGGGCTTGACTTTGGCATTGCCTTCAGTATTGAGCCCTGGGCATTGATTATTTCCCTGCAGCTTGGTGGTGCGTTTTGTCTGACATTTTTAGGTGTTTTGTTGAGGGAGGAATTTGAGTCCCTCTGGTATGCCATATTGCATGCAATAGAAGTCTCTCACTCCCTGAGTGATAATATTCTGCTCTGAAATCCTGGGAACGAGAGGGAGAACTCTATTAGTCAGGGTCCTGGTAGGAAACAGATGGCACATTCACACTGTGTAATTGGAGGAGCATTTAATTGTATCATTCAGGGCTCATTCAGGAAAAGGGAAGCTTTCTCTTCCCGTCTGAAAGGTTTCACTGCAAAAATCAAGGAGTCACCCAGTCGTTGGGAGGAGCGCGGCTGGGAAGTCGGGCCGGTGGTCCTGATGGACTCAGGATCCTGAGCCTCCTGGGGAGCAACCACAGCCACCTCCAGTGTCAGCTGCTCCTTTCCTTCCATCTTCCAAGTCTCTCTCCTGCTTTTTCTGTCAAAAGTTAACCCTGAGCCATGCTGGGTTCTGGAAAGATACTTCCCAGCATGGGATTTGCGGGAGAGAGAGAACTTAGAGAGACAGTGGTGGCCAGAGAGTAGAAGTGACTGGGACTTTTGCAAAGACTAAGCCAGCTTTGGGGCCACCAGGGGCGCAAAAAGACACCTCTGAGTGAGCAGTAGCAGCCACACAGAGGTACAAAGCAGAGGTGCTAGCCCTCTGCCTGCACTTCTGGAGCTATTGTCTCAGCCGGCCCCAATGACAGCAGGGTGGCCACTGGGGAAGAAAATTCCTGAATTTTTCTCTTTCCCAGCCAAGTGGCCTTTGGAGCCTTTTGACAGGCCCTAGAATATCCCTTCCCCAGGGCACAGGATGGGGCAGGGCTGGGGCAGCTGACATTCAGGAGG
This sequence comes from Suncus etruscus, assembly GCF_024139225.1. Taxonomy (NCBI): domain Eukaryota; kingdom Metazoa; phylum Chordata; class Mammalia; order Eulipotyphla; family Soricidae; genus Suncus; species Suncus etruscus. Next base: position 3,201,943 of record NC_064851.1, read on the forward strand.
GGGCTCTTAACTCAGGAGCCTCTTGCTGAGTACAAAAGCTGGGCTCTTCAGGTGAGGGAGAATAAGCAGAGTGTGATAGTTAAACTTGGAAGAGGGGCGGGGGTACTTGAGGGGTAGTTTGGAGAAGCTTGTAACTGGAAAGAATACATTGGGCAGTGGGGGGTGCTGGGCCAAGGAGAGAAGGGAGTGTTGGCCACATGGAGGTCCAAAGTTTAGGTCCTTGGTGAGGTGCCCCTTCAGCACTCTGAGACCATGGGGGAGAGTTAGGAAAGAGTGGAAAGGAAGCGGGGGAGGAAGTTGGATTTGGGGTGGTGGTCTGTGGGACAAGAACATTCAGGCATTTCTCATCATTAATCATGTTGCTTTAAAGCTGATTACAAGGATGCTCTGGTTTTCTTGATAGTGGGATGATGTTTGTGATGGAAGCCTCAGGCTCCAAGACCAGGAGATTGGAGAGACGAGGGTCTGGAAGCAAACGACGACTCAGGAAATAATCCACACACAGCAAAGGGGGTAAAACAGGTCCAGGAAGCTCCAACACACAAGCCTTCCGCTCATTGGAGGAAAACCAGAAACTCAAGAGAGCGGTTTTCCTGAGACCTGAGATTTCATTAGGAAGAACCAGACCGCACCCTGGGGTGGGGAACAGGGAAGGGACCTGGTTAATCCAACAGGTCTGCCCTAGGAGCCTGTTTTGTATGCTACATCCACCAAGTCCCTTCTGAGCTGCTGGTGTACTTGGTTTTCCTAATAGCTTTTAGAACTCGTAAAAAAAAGGTGAACTTGCACTCACTTCCTGGTAATCACACATTTTGCATTTGCTTAGAATATTGAATTTGGTTCCCTTTAGGATGTGTTTTACTATGGGTTGATTGTGGTAGTGGTGGTGGGTCTCCTCCTCCTTCCCACCTTCCCTCTTCTCCCATCTCCTTTTCTTCTAGCTCCATAACAAAGGGTAGAGAGGAGAAGGTGTCCATAGGGCTTTGGAGGCTGGGAAATGGCCTTTGGAGAATCGAATCCAAATCTTTTTTCCTTTAGTGTTCGGAGGAAGAAGGGGCTGTCATTTGGCACATCCAGAGTTGCTCAGGGCTTATTCCTGGCTCTGTGCTCAGGAATTTTACATGGTGGTGCCCAGGATGCTATTAGCTATGCTGGGTATGGAACCCTGGTCAGTCTCGTTTAAGATAAAGACATTACTTAACTTCTGTACCAGACCCTAATGCTAAAGTGATCTTAGAAACTTTAGGAAAAATTTAGAGCCAGTAGCAACATTGTTTATGTCCTCTGAGGTTTCTAGAAGCCTCATTTTTTATTTACAGGGGGTTAAACAACTGCAAACTGTTTCGTATAGAGAGATAATTTTTGTTTTTTTTTTTTTTTTTGGTTCACACCCAGCAGCTCTCAGGGGCTACTCCTGGCACTATGCTAAGAATTCCCCCCCCCCCCCCCCCGCAGGCTCTGGGGACCATGTGGGATGCCAGGATTTGAACCACCATCCTGCATGCAAGGCAAACGCCTTACCACTGTGCTCTATGGCATTGAGTCTTTGTTCAACTTAACCTGTTGGCCACCATTTCCTGCACAAAGGGCTGCAGGCATGCAGAGCTGAAAGTTGCTCACCGTTAGCAGGAGCGGCGCAGCGGGCAGCGTGAAAGGGGGCAAGAGCTGCCGAGGCAGAGGTTGGGAAAGGACACATGGTGACTGCACACTGGGACAGGTGGCAGCAGTCACTGGCTCTTGCTCCTCCCGGGCTGTGTTGTGTGGGAGGCAGACAACCAGGCCCCCTGCGCTATGTCCACTCCCACTACTGTAAAATGAAGCTGGTGCATGATGAGTGGACTTAGGGAAGCCGGGACGAGCAGGTGGCTGGAACCCAGCAAGCAGCCTGTTCTGGAGGATGCAGGGCAGCTTCTTGGAGTTACAAGTGACTTGTGTTTGTTTCAAGACAGCTGTGGATCGGGAACTTAATCAGACTTCACATAAGAGTCACAGACGCTTGTGAAGCTATTCCCATAAGTGGGCCAGACTTTGGGGAGTCCAGAGTTAGAACCACCGTGAGCTGTGGCCACACTAAAGTCTCCGGCTCTCGTGTGACTGTGGAGGTTGTGTTTTCTTTGATCTGAACCTGGAAGATCTTGTGTACTTTTTAATTTATTTTTGTTAGTTTTGGGGTTATAACAGACAGCTCTCAGGGGTTCCTCCTGACTGCGCTCAGAAATCTCTCCTGGCAGGCTTGGGGAACCCTATGGAATGCCGGGTAATCATTGAACCCGGGTTGGCCGCGTGCAAGGCAAACGCCCTCGCTGCTGTGCTATCTCTCGCTCTGGCCCCTGGACCCGGAAGATTTTACAGGCAGCATGCTCAGCATCTTCCTGACCTGCTCTGAGCTGCCTGTATTCTCTCCTTTTGCCACACGGTTCTTTCCTCTCAGCATTAACTCCCACCTCTGAGTGTGGAAGCGTTGGTTGGTTGGTTTTGGAGATTCCTGGTGGTTGTCAGGGGCACCATGTAGTGTCAAGGATGTTGAGTCCAGTCATTTGCCAAGTCTGCTGAGTTTTCTCTTTGGCCCACATGTGTTCGTTTTGTCTGGTTCTCTAAGGCCTAGTTCTCATTGCCACTTGCTAATTCCCATCGCATATCATGCCTGCTGGGGGTTCCTAACACCAGGGAACAGAGTTTCTGTCCACTAAAGCTGATACCAGCTGAGCTGGGGAGATGTAGCATGTCTGCATTGACGGGGATAACTGTGGGGAAGGCTGCTTGGTGAGGTCAGGAAGCAGGGAGCCCCTGGGTGAGGGTGCAGAGTTAGCGGCTTCTGTTTTTAATGGGGTTTAATGGCCAGCGAAGACCTTCCTAATCCAGCGGCCTTTTGCCCTAGAACCAGGGAAGAGAGGAAGGAGGAAGAGAGAGGGAGGGAGGGAGAAGTAGCCCAGGTACACTGGGTTCCTCTGTAGAAATGCCCACTGGCCCCTTCAGGCTAGGAGACTAAAGAAAAGGGAGGGCAGGCTGTCAGAGGAAGTGCCTCCCTCTTGGAGGCCGTGTAAGACTTGGGTGGGGTGGGGGATAAACTGACCTTTAGGGCCCACGAACTAGCACAGCGGGGAGGGTGCTGGCCTTGCACGTGGCCGGCCAAGGTTCTATCACCAGAACTCAGTATGGTGTCCAAGCCCCACCAGTAGTGATCCGGAGTAAAGAGCCAGGAGTAAGCCCAGAGCAGAGACATGTATGACCCTCCCCCACAAAAAAAGAGAAAAGAAAAAGAAGAAAATAAAACTTATCTTTTAGAAGAAGAACTGACTTGACTGCCACTTAATTGCCAGTTACTCCCTTTTCAGCTTCCTCAGGGAGGTAACTGAGAAATTATAATAACTCATAGTTTGGAAACTGTCTCTCAGTGACTCACTTTATCCTATGTGTTTATTTAGTAATTCTTTTTTGTTTTTTGTTTTGTTTTGTTTTTATGCCATACCTGGTGGTCCTCGGGTTATTCCTGGCTCTGCTCAGTCACTTCTGGCAGGTTTGGGGGACCCTATGGAATGCCAGGAATTGAACCTGGATCAGCCGAGTTCAAGACAAATGCCCTTCCCGTGCTAGCGCTCCAGCCCCTCCTAATTACTTTTAAAATATATGATGTTGGGGCCAGTTTTCAACAGTGATCTTTGGTCACCACATCTCTGCCTTACACTGCCTCGTCCGTTGTACTTGGGAATTGAGGGTGAATCGTTGAAAAGGGAGTTGGGACATAGTCGCATTATCAGAAGAGATTGACCCCTAGATGTGTGGGGGTGATTCCAACCCTCAGGAATCTACACACTGATTCAAGTTGAGCATCCCGGGGGTGGACTCACTGCAGACTTCAGTTAGGCTAAGGGGTTTCTTTCTGATCTCGGGTGTTTCTGCTTCTCAGTTGGGCTGGGGGTGAGTTTTGCTTTATTGGTCCAGATTAATTCAGTGATCAGTCATGTTCCAGACTCGTCTCATTGAATCTAATTCGTGATGTGTTCTTTCTCATGCTGACTGCACGGTAACCTGTTGACTACTGTGGGGATGGGAAGATGACTGGGGGAGAGGGCACGCCTGCATTGCTTTATGTCCAGGGGTGCTCAGGGCTTTTTACTCCTGGCTTTGTGCTCAGGAATTACTTCTGGAGGGCTTGTGGGACCATTTAGGAATCAAAATGGCTGCCTGCAAGGCAAGTGCCTTACATGCTGTCCTATCTCTGACCCCCAGAACACTTATTTTGAAATGGCTGTATTTTTTATTTATTTGCAGCAACTGTGCAGCCCCATTGTTTAATCCATTTGAACAGAGGGGAAGCTCACTTCTCTAATAATATGATTGGGTGTTTGTTTTTGCTTTTTGTTTTGTTTTGGGGCCACACCTGGCAGTGCTCAAGGTATTCCTCATTCGTAGACCATACGGGATGCCAGGGATTGAGCCCACATCCGTCGCATTCAGGGCAAATCAGTCCTACCTGCTTTCCTGTCACTCCGGCCCTAATAATGAGGTGTTTGCTATATTGAATTTATATTTAATTAGAGTATTTCTCCTCATGCTACAGTGGAACTCCTGCCGCCCTCCCGAATCCATTTCTCTTTCTGGTTGCATTTTTAGAAGTGGATAAGAGAAGGAGATGGGCTCCAGAGAACTGTCTTCCTCCAAGCCCCTGATTTACCGTGCCCTCTCCATCGCGTGTGTCGGTGGTTTGATTTGCACCCGGCGATGAAATGCGTGGCTCATGGTTTTTTCTCTCTCCTTCGTTTTCAGGAGGGCTGTTGGCCTGCTGCTGTGCTGCTGAACAGTATGCAGTCCTTCCGGGAGCAGAGCAGTTACCACGGAAACCAGCAGAGCTACCCGCAAGAGGTCCACAGCTCGTCCCGGATAGAAGAGTTCAGCCCTCGGCAGGCCCAGATGTTCCAGAATTTTGGGGGTGCAGGCGGTGGCGGCAGCAGCGGTGGCGGCGGCGGACGTCGAGGAGCGGCGGCTGCCACGGCTGCGATGGCCAGTGAGACGTCTGGCCACCAGGGCTACCAGGGCTTCCGGAAGGAGCCCGGGGACTTCTACTACATGGCTGGCAGCAAAGACCCCGTGGCCTCAGGGACCCCTCAGCCCCCGCAGCGCAGGCCTTCTGGGCCTGTTCAGAGCTATGGCCCCCCCCAGGGCAGCAGCTTTGGCAATCAGTACGGGAGCGAAGGTCACGTGGGCCAGTTTCAGGCCCAGCACTCAGCCCTGGGCGGCGTGTCCCATTACCAGCAGGACTACGCAGGGCCCTTCTCTCCGGGCAGTGCACAGTACCCACAGCAGGCGTCCAGCCAGCAGCAGCAGCAGCAGCAACAGCAGCAGCAGCAGCAGGTCCAGCAGTTGCGGCAGCAGCTCTACCAGTCCCACCAGCCCCTGCCCCAAGCCGCCGGCCAATCGGCGTCCAGCTCCTCGCACCTGCAGCCCATGCAGCGGCCGTCCACGCTGCCCACCTCCGCATCCGGCTACCAGCTGAGAGTGGGCCAGTTTAGCCAGCACTACCAGTCCTCCACTGCCACGGCCGCCTCCTCCTCCTCCTCCTTCCCCTCCCCGCAGCGGTTCAGCCAGTCTGGCCAGAGCTACGATGGCAGTTACAGCGTCAACGCTGGGTCCCAGTATGAAGGCCATAATGTGGGCTCCAACGCCCAGGCGTATGGGACGCAGTCCAACTACAGCTACCAGCCTCAGGCCCTGAAAAACTTCGAGCAAGCGGCAAAGATTCCACCAGGGACCCAGCAGGGGCAGCAGCAGCAGCAGCAGCAGCAACAACAGCAACAGCAACAGCAGCAGCAGCAGCAACAGCAGCAGCAGCAACCACCACCACCACCACAGCAGCAGCAACAGCAGCACGCCCCACAACACGTGATGCAGTTCCCCAGCACTGCCAAGCTCCCCCTGCAGAGCCAGGTGGGGCAGTACAGCCAGCCTGAGGTGCCCGTGCGCTCCCCCATGCAATTCCACCAGAACTTCAGCCCTATCTCCAACCCTTCCCCGGCTGCCTCCGTGGTCCAATCTCCCAGCTGCAGCTCCACCCCATCTCCTCTCATGCAGAGCGGGGACAGCCTCCAGTGTGGGCAGGGCAGCGGGTCCCTGGGCTCCAGAAACAGGATCCTGCAGCTCATGCCCCAGCTCAGCCCGACCCCGTCGATGATGCCCAGCCCTAACTCGCACGCCGCCGCGGGCTTCAAAGGTTTTGCGCTGGAAGGGGTGCCAGAGAAGCGGCTGACGGACCCTGGCCTGAGCAGTCTGAGTGCCCTGAGCACCCAGGTGGCCAACCTGCCCAACACTGTTCAGCACATGCTGCTCTCCGACGCCCTGACCCCCCAGAAGAAGGCCTCCAAGAGGCCCTCGTCATCCTCCAAGAAGGACAGCTGCGCCAACTCGGAAGGCTCCTCGCAGCCCGAGGAGCAGCTCAAGTCCCCAATGGCGGAGTCTCTGGACGGAGGCTGCTCCAGCAGCTCGGAGGACCAGGGTGAGAGGGTGAGGCAGCTGAGCGGCCAGAGCACTAGCTCCGACACAACATACAAGGGCGGCCCCTCTGAGAAAGCCAGCTCCTCGCCCATGCAGGGGGCTCCAAACGAAGTCCCCCGGCTCAGTGGCAGCCCCGCCACCAGAGAAGAGGCCACCTCACCCGGTGCCAAGGACACACTGCTATCTTCCGAGGGCAACCCAAAAGCCAACGAGAAGTCGGTTGGGGTCATTGTCTCCCGGGAGGCTATGGCCGGCCGGGCAGAAAAGCCCGGTGGCTCGGACAAAGGCTCTCAAGACGATGACCCCACAGCCACGCAAAGGCCCCCCAGCTCCGGTGGGGCCAAGGAGGCCAGTCATGCAGCAGCCATACAGCCAGAACCTGTGGCGGCCGTGGGGGGCAAAGGCAGCAAGAATGGTGAGAGCAGCTCCAACCACAACGGGGAGGGCAATGGGCAGGGCGGGCATCCTGCTGCGGGACCCGGATTCATTGGCCGGACGGAGCCCAGCAAATCTCCGGGAAGCCTGCGCTACAGTTACAAAGACGCTTTTGGGTCCGGCATGCCAAGGAACGTCAGCGGCTTCCCTCAGTATCCCACGGGACAGGACAAGGCAGACTTCGCTGGCCACGTGGAGCGAAAAGGTCGCAACGAGAAGTTCCCCAGCCTCCTGCAGGAAGTGCTCCAGGGGTACCACCACCACCCCGACAGGAGGTACTCCAGGAGCACTCAGGAGCACAGTCAGGGCATGGCTGCAGGCCTTGAAGGCTCCGGGAGGCCGAACGTCTTAGTGAGTCAGACCAATGAACTAGCCGGCAGGGGCCTCTTGAACAAAAGCATCGGGTCCCTCCTGGAAAACCCCCACTGGGGCCCCTGGGAACGAAAGTCAAGTAGCTCCGCCCCGGAGATGAAACAGATCAACCTGGCCGACTATCCAATCCCCAGAAAGTTTGAGCTAGAGGCCCAGTCGGCCCATGAGCCTGGGGGTTCCCTCTCTGAGAGAAGGTCGGTGATCTGTGACATATCTCCACTCAGGCAGATTGTCAGGGACCCAGGGGCTCACTCGCTGGGACACATGGGTGCCGACGCCAGAATCGGAAGGAACGAGCGTCTCAATCCAGGCCTGAGCCAGTCGGTCATTCTCCCAGGTGGGCTGGTCTCCATGGAGACGAAGCTGAAGGCACAGAGTGGGCAGATCAAAGAGGAAGACTTCGAACAGTCCAAATCCCAGGCCAGTTTCAACAACAAGAAAGCCGGAGACCACTGCCACCCTGCCGGCATCAAGCACGAGTCCTACCGAGGCAATGTCAGCCCTGGAGCAGCCACCCACGATCCCCTCTCGGACTACTGCCCCCAGGACGGCAGGCCCGTGCCCATGCGCCGGATGCCTGGTCGGGTCGGCCGGGAGAGCATGCGGGGTCGGTCCCCTTCCCAGTATCACGACTTCTCGGAAAAATTGAAACTGTCTCCGGGCCGGAGCCGGGGGCCTGGGGGCGACCCTCACCACCTCAACCCACACATGACCTTCGCCGAGAGGGCCAACCGGAGCTCCTTACACACACCCTTTGCGCCCAACTCAGAGAGCTTGGCCTCTGCCTACCACGCCAACACGCGGGCTCATGCCTACGGGGACCCTGGCGCCGGCCTGAACTCTCAGCTCCATTACAAGAGGCAGATGTACCAGCAACAGCAAGAGGACTACAAAGACTGGAGCAGCAGTTCTGCTCAGGGAGTGATCGCCGCCGCCCAGCACAGGCAAGAGGGGCCCCGCAAGAGCCCGAGGCAGCAGCCGTTCCTGGACCGGGTGCGGAGCCCCCTGAAGAACGACAAAGACGGCATGATGTATGGACCACCCATGGGGACATACCACGACCCCAGTGGTCAGGACGGGGGCCGCTGCCTCCTGTCTAGCGACGGTCTGTCCAGCAAAGGCCTCGAGCTGAAACACAGCACCCAGAAGCTCCCGCAGGAGGCCTGCTGGGATCTCTCCAGGCAGACCTCCCCAGCCAAAAGTGGCGGCCCCCCGGGAATGAGCAATCAGAGACGGTATGGGCCCCCCCATGAAGCTGATGGCCACGGGCTGGCCGAGGCTGCGCAGTCGTCCAAGCCAGGCAACGTCATGCTGAGGCTGCCAGGTCAGGAGGACCACTCTTCCCAGAACCCCTTAATCATGAGGCGGCGCGTCCGCTCTTTTATCTCCCCCATCCCCAGCAAGAGGCAGTCCCAAGAGGTGAAGGGCGGCCACGCCGAAGACCGTGGGCGCCTCCTCCACCCCCCCAGAGAAGGCGCCGAGAAGGCCTGCAATTCCTATGCCCACCTCCCTCACAGCCAGGATCTCAGGTCTGTCCCTAAGAGAGAACTGGCCAAGGACCTCCCCGGCCCCGATAGCAGAACCTGCCCTGCCGTCACTCTCACCAGTCCCGCCAAGACCAAAATCTTGCCCCCACGGAAAGGCCGAGGACTGAAGCTAGAGGCCATTGTGCAGAAGATCACGTCCCCCAACATCAGGAGGAGTGCCTCCTCCAACAGTGCCGAGGCTGGTGTGGATGCCGTCACTCTAGACGACATCCTGTCGCTGAAGAGCGGCCCCCCTGAGGGTGGCAGTGCCGCAGCGCAGGAGGCCGAGATGATGGAGAAGAGGAAGGGAGAGGTGGGGTCAGAGCTGGGCTGTGCCGCAAGCCAAGAGCTGAACGTGGAGAAGCCCCTGGTGCACCCTTCGGAAGAGTGGCGTGGCAGCGGGGACGGCCAGGTTAAGACCGAGACCCTCCCGGAAACGGGCACAGCAGGCAAGGAAGCCCCCGGCGCCATGACAACTGCAACCTCACAGAAGCCCGGGGGTCACCAGGGGAGACCAGACGGCCCCCTGGGTGGGGCGGCCCCTCTCATCTTCCCCGACTCAAAGAATGTACCTCCGGTGGCCGCTGTGGCCACAGAGGCCGGCGCCAAGGCCGAAGAGAAAGAGAGCGATGCAGTGACAATTTCCCCCAAGCAGGAGGGTTTCCCCCCAAAGGGATATTTCCCGTCGGGAAAGAAGAAGGGGAGGCCCATCGGGAGTGTGAATAAGCAGAAGAAGCAGCAGCAGCAGCAGCAGCAGCCTCCACCTCCCCCGCCTCAGCCCCCTCAGATCCCCGAAGGTTCTGCAGACGGGGAGCCAAAGCCAAAAAAGCAGAGGCAGAGGAGGGAGCGGAGGAAGCCCGGTGCGCAGCCCAGGAAGCGGAAAACCAAACAAGCGGTCCCCATCGTGGAGCCACAGGAACCCGAGATCAAGCTCAAGTATGCCTCCCAGCCGCTGGACAAAACGGACGCCAAGAACAAGTCCTTTTTCCCGTATATCCACGTCGTGAACAAGTGTGAGCTCGGAGCCGTCTGTACGATCATCAATGCCGAGGAGGAAGAACAGACCAAATTGGTGCGGGGCCGGAAGGGTCAGCGGTCACTCACCCCGCCCCCCAGCAGCACTGAGAGCAAGGTGCTCCCAGCCTCCTCCTTTGTGCTGCAGGGACCTGTCGTGACGGAGTCCTCCGTCATGGGACACCTGGTGTGCTGTCTGTGCGGCAAGTGGGCCAGTTACCGGAACATGGGCGACCTCTTTGGACCCTTCTACCCCCAGGATTACGCGGCCACGCTCCCCAAGAACCCGCCTCCCAAGAGGGCCACGGAAACGCAGAGCAAAGTGAAGGTACGGCACAAAAGCGCTTCCAATGGCTCCAAGACTGACACTGAGGAGGAGGAGGAGCAGAAGGAGCAGAAGGAGCAGAGGAGCCTGGCTGCCCACCCCCGGTTTAAGCGGCGCCATCGCTCGGAAGACTGTGCTGGAGGCCCTCGCGTCCTATCCCGGGGCCTTCCTTGTAAAAAAGCGTCCGCCGAGGGCAGCAGCGAAAAGGCGGTCTCGGACTCAAAGCCCTCCATGCCCTCGACTTCGGAAGGTGGCCCCGAGCTGGAGTTACAAATTCCTGAACTACCTCTTGACAGCAATGAATTTTGGGTCCACGAGGGTTGTATTCTCTGGGCAAACGGGATCTACCTGGTCTGTGGCAGGCTTTATGGCCTGCAGGAAGCGCTGGAAATAGCCAGAGAGATGGTGAGTACCAGCAGTCTCCGAGCTGCCTGCTTTGCTTTGTGATGTTTCATTCCGGCTCTGGTTCACCCGTGAAGTTATTTGTACCTCACATAGTTGGTCATTCCTCCAACTTAGAGTCCCGAGGCCCCAGTTGACAGGAGATAAAAGTGCAAGATTTGACTTCTTTTAGCAATGATTCAGATTTGCAGGTTCTAGAATCATGCAAGTGTTACCCAGAGCATTAAGACAAGGTTCCCAGTTCATCTTCCTGGAGCCTGATTCCCCCACTAGTTTCTTGTTCCTAGTGAGTAAGTTTGTATGCACTTTGTGTTCGTGATTTATTTTTAAATTTTTCAGCATTTACTAATAATTTAGGAGTTTACAAAGTATACTATGGCTATATTTTCTTTTTCTTTGATCTTTTGGGCCATATTCAATGGTGCTTAGGACTTAACCCCTGGCTATGAGCTTAGGTATTACTCCTAGCAGGGCTTAGGGGGTGGTATATAGGGTGTCAGGGATCAAACTCGGGTCTGCCACCTGCAAGGCAAATGCTTTACTTGCTGTGCGCTCACACGCGCTCTCTCTCTCTCTCTCTCTCTCTCTCTCTCTCTCTCTCTCTCTCTCTCTCTCTCTCTCTCTCTCTCTCACTCACTCTCACCACACACACACACACACACACACACACACACACACACACACACACAATCAGGATACTCATTCTTTTGGTCTGTTTCATAATTGCGTGCCTGGGATAGTGGTAGTGATGGCATCTTCCCCTTTGCTGGAATGATAGAATCCCTCTCTCCTCCCTCTCTCCTCCTCTAGTCTATTTCACACCCTCCTTTCATTGTCATTCGTCTTCTATCTTTATTTCTGCTCTTTCTCTTCAGGAGCCTTCCCTTCTGGGCCACCAGGGTTTGGTGGGGTGAGGGTTAGAATGTTGGTGTGTTGGTGTGTTTGTTTGTTTATTTGTAACTTTCTGGTGTGTGTTTCTGTCAATCTGCTACTGTTTCAACTGAATATTTTTACACTCAGAAATTTTATTTATTTATTTATTTTGGTTTTTTGGGCCACACCCGTTTGATGCTCAGGAGTTACTCCTGGCTAAGCGCTCAGAAATTGCCCCTGGCATGGGGGGACCATATGGGACGCTGGGGGATCGAACCGTGGTCGGGATCTTTCCTTGGCTAGCGCTTGCAGGGCAGACAACTTACCTCTAGCGCCACCTCGCTGGCCCCAACTCTCAGTAATTTTTATGTGTAAGTTTTTAGACATTCTGTAGCAATAATTGGTAACAAGTAATCCACACAATTCCGTTGGAAGGCTAGATTCCCTAGATTTCATCTCAAGCCAAACTTTGTGGAAAGTAGAAACCCTCAATCTCGGGACCTTGCTCAGTCACAGGCCCCCAAACCCCAAAATGTCAGGAAACAGCAGGCCTGTCTTCTCCAACTCATCAGGAAGGCCTGTCTTCAGAAAGTGATGCCGTAGTCGACTGTCAGCTTTGATCCGAAAATAAAATGTGGAATGTTATTATTGGAACAGAGGCACTGAGGATGCTACGCCCGTCTTCAACCCACCCCCCACAACTTTCACTGGCTAAATAACTTAAACGTGAAGCCTTTTAGCTAGGGAATTTGAAAAGCAACTTAAAAAAAAATGGTCGTTTTCAAGACCTTCAAGATCAGAAAGCTCAATGGTCTGAGTGCCTGCAAAGCAGCTTTGTGTGTGGGAGACCCAGATGTGCTCCCCCGCGCCTCATGGGCACTTAGGCGCCACCAGGCTTGATCCCGAGCACAGAACCAGGAGCAGCCCCCGAGCACCACCAGCTGTAATCCAAAAAACCAACGTTAGAAATGCTCCAAATTAATCACATGATCGAAGGAACAAGCATTTGTGGGGTTCAGGGTCTTGGGCTAGGGGCTGGAGCAATGGCACAGTGGTAGGATGGTTACCTTAAATGCAGCCAACACAGGGTAGAGCCAGGTTCAATCCCCAGCATCCCATATGGTCCCCCGAGCCTGCCAGGAGTGATTTCTGAGTGCAGAGTCAGGAGGAACCCCCTGAGCACTGCTGGGTGTGCCCCCCCCCCAAAAAATAAAGGTCTCAGGCTAGAGCATATAGCAAAACCAACACCCTTTCAGTAAAGACAGTCTTCAAATGACACTGGTTTCAGGATGAGCAGTGTGTGAAAATGTAGCCTATTACTCGGCACCTTTGTGCTAGGTGTCACACGGCCCTTGGGCCATGGCTACCACTGCTGGCTCTTCTCCAGCCTCATAAGAGGAGAGAGGAACAGGTGGCCCCAGTGCTGGCCGGATTCTCCCGACCACCTGGCATCCCAGTTCTCATCCATGGTCCCAGCACATTGTCCTGGGTGCTTTAAGCTGTGCATGTTATTAGTGGAACCCTGACGGCCACTCCACTCGCAGTTTCCAGGACAGCGTTCAGCAGTTGCAGGCAAAAGCAAGAGAGCTAGCAGTCCAAGGTAAACCTTGGCCTCTTGTTCTCGAGATTGTGCTCCTCTCGGAGAGGACAGTCGCAGGCCCAGGGAGCCTTGAGCACATTCAGGCAGCTTCCTAGGGCTGAGCCCGGATGGTCTCAAGATGAGGCGTGTTGAGTACGTTTACTGCTTTGTGGTGGGGTCACGACCTTCAAGGAAGTCTGGCGTGTTTGAGATTCTCTCCAAAGACTAGAAGACCAGCTTCATGTGTGGGTACTTAATGTCAGGACTCACACGTGGTTCATTCTCTCTTAAGCCAGGACGTGTGGCAGGAAGGCAGAAGGTACCATTCCGTACCTTTTCTGCTTTTCTGTGACACACAGTGGTGTGCTGGTTTCAGACGTTGCTTGGAAATTAGCTTCTTGGCCCAGGGATTTGGCTCATGTTGAGTAGCGGCCCAACTCGGGGCTTCCCCACCACAGCCTTGCAAAGTCTGTCCCTGGTGGCCTCGTCCCCCAACGTCACTGGTTGTGGCTCCTATTCAGAAGGAAAGTTAGGGTCAGGGAGAGAGCTCAGAGGACTTGGCGTGTCAGAGGGAGCCCCAGATTCCATCCAGCTCCACATGGTTTTGCCAGCACCAGCAGGTGTGATGGGTACCCCACCTCCAAGTTATGCTTCTGACTATTCAAGTGATAGTGTGCCATGACTATAAAACCTGCTCCTAATCCACTCACCAGGCTTCTGTCTCCTTAATGTGCTCAAGAACAAATGAAGATGACAGGAATCGCCTTTTACTTAACGTTAGCTAGATGGTGATTCCATCTTCCAAGGTCACCTCAAGCCTAGCCATAGCTCCGACTTTCTCAGATGCGTTCTCTCCAGGTGTGTGCGACAAGCGTGTCTGCAGCCCTTGCACCGGAGATGAGGTCTCAGCACATCCGTCTTGGGACCGCGTTCTCCTTCAGGTGTTTTGACAAATGTGGCTTTATGACAAAATAACGTGGCGTCTCCTGCCCACGTGAGGGAACATGACTGAAAATCCAAAATTGTAAAGGTGGGCGCCACTGTGCCTCCTCCCTCAAGTGTGATTCTATGCAGGCCTCAGATTGTGGCGGACCCAGCTGGGGTCTCTCGAGTGTGCCTGCCCAGCGCCTCTGACCTGAACAGCCTTGACAGTTGCATGCCCCTGGTGCGGGAAGGCCTCAGAGTTGTGACTGTAGCCTCCAGGGTCCTGATAGCCTGCACCTCCCTTCCGTGTCCTGAGGCGCTGACATCCTGACTCCTGTCTGCCCAGCCTGTGGACTCACAGCTCCCTTCCAGGTGGGCTTTTCTTTTAGGGAAGGCTCACACAGGTGCTCAGGACTTATTCCACGAGTGTGGTCCAAAAAAAAACAACAAGAAAACAAAACAGAAACACGTTCCTAGATTGATGCATTATGGAAACGTGACTACATGTTAACACGTAGGTAGCCCTCTGGGCCCTTCATTGTCTGATGGAGGCTTTAGCCTGAGTGTCCTCTGGGTCCCCATCTGTGCTCACAAGGACAGCCTCCCCTACGCTGTGCTCCCAGCTCTTCTCCACCTGGCAGCCCCCTGGCTCCTTAAATGGTTTCTACTTGTGATCCCTTCTCACCTGAGACATTTTTACACAATCTGGGGTATATTCATATATAAATTAGGTACACACAACAAACATTTACCAAGACTAAATCATAAATGGATTTGAACGCTGGCTGGGTGCTAGGGTTCCCTTTCCTAGCTGTTTCCTTCGTAATCTGTGATCTGCACCTTCACCTGCGAAGGTGAAGCCAGGAAGCCCATCACAGCCCCAGAGAGAAGGTGGTTGTGAGTGTTGGGTTTGTCATTCTGCGAAGCAGCAAAGTGCCAGTGCGTTGGGCTGCTGCTGGCCCCAAACACTGCCTGCCCTCACTTGACCTATGGGTCGGTCCTTTTGTTTAGCAGTGTCTAAGCATATGAGAATCACGCAGTTCGGGCTGAACTTGGTCAGGGAGCCCAGGAAAGCAGCGGGTAGTGTGGGCACACAGCCACTGAGTTTGCTTGTTAAGAGCTAGTGTGTGTGTGTGTGTGTGTGTGTGTGTGTGTGTGTGTGTGTGTGTGTGTGTGTGTGTGTGTGTGGTGGGGGGGCCAGAGATAGCATGGAGGTAAGGCATTTGCCTTGCGTGCAGAAGGGCAGTGGTTCGAATTCAGGCATCCCATAAGGTCCCCCGAGCCTGCCAGGAGTGATTTCTGAGCGTAGAGCCAGGAGGAACCCCTGAGCGCTGCCAGGTGTGCCCCCCCCCCAAAAAAAAAGAACTAGCTTGGAGGGAGGGATAGAGGGAAAGGGGGCATTGGTGGTAGGAATGTTGCACTGGTGAAGGAGGGTGTTCCGTTTATGACTGAAACCCAACTACAATCATGTTTGTAATCATGGTGCTTAAATAAAGAATTTATATTAAAAATAAAAAAAGAGCTAGTAGGGGCCAAGAGCTCATGACAGACACCAACAAGGAGCATGGTGGACTGTGCAGCTGATAGGAAAGAAGAGGGACGAACAAAGCTGGGATTCAGCTGGGATTGGGGAAGCAACAAAAGTCATAGGATTGAGGAAGAAAAGCAAAAGTAAGTCCCCGAGGCTGATGTAGCAATCAGGAGAAACACTAGTAGAAAGTGGGTTGTCTAAGCCACATGTGCATGCCAACTCACATGTCGGGTCCCCAGCAAGAGTATTTGTCTTTTGTTTGGTTTTGTTTTGTTTTTGGGTCATACTCGGCAGCCGTCACTCCTGGCTCTGTGCTCAGAAATCGCTCCTAGCAGGCCCAGGGGACCATATGGGATGCCAGGATTCAAACTACTGGCTGTCCTGAATTGGCTGTGTGCAAGGCATATGCCCTACCGCTATGCCATCTCACTGGCCCTAGTTCCTCAGACATATAACCACCTAATTTTTGATAAAGGAGCAAGAAATCCTAACTGGAGCAAGGAAAACCTATTCAACAAGTGGTGTTAGCACAACTGGTTAGCCACTTGCAAAAAAGTGAACTCAGACCCCCAGCTAACACCATGTACAAAGGTAAAATCCACATGGATTAAAGACCTTGATATCAGATCTGAAACTATAAGTTATATAGAACAACATGTAGGTGAAACACTCCAGGACATTGAGACTAAAGGCATCTTTAAGGAGGAGACAGCACTCTCCAAACAAGTAGAAGCAGAGATAAACAGATGGGACTATATTAGGCTGAGAAGCTTCTGCATCTCAAAGGAGATAGTGCCCAGAATACAAAGGCCACCCACTGAGTGGGAGAAATTATTCAAGATAAAGGACTAATATCCAAAATTTACAAGGTACTGACAGAACTATACTAGCTGGTTGGTTTTTATTTCAGTTTGCTGATAGGTGGGAAACTGGTAAGCTTTTGATTCCAAGTTAGCTGAGAGAGGCGTTTCCCACCGTGCTGGAACTCCTGCTGCCCTCGTAGGCTGGAGAAAGCCATTGTGCAGAGGAGACTTGGTGTGGCTGCAGGAGCCTGCGTGGAGTCAAGGGAACTCGGGTGCAACAAGACAGCTGTGAGCTGGGGCTGATGGGACTATGCACAGATGAGCAGACAGATAGACTGATGGGCAGACAGACTGGCCCTTTCCCTGCTACTGCTTCTCCTAGATTTCGTCTGTTTGTTATTTCACTAGAGGGAGTAATAATGCTACATTTGGGGGTGAGCTTTTTAGCTTGCCTGACTCCTGTCTGCCCAGCCCCTACACTCACAGCACCCTTCTAGGTGGGCTTTTCTTAAACTTCTAAAAACCTTTAGAAGCCAGGTGTCAGAATCACCACCATTATACCACAAAAACTAGACTGTGGCCTTTTTTTTTCCTTCAAGTTTTCTCTCTTTTTTTTGGGGGGGGGCTGCACCTGTTTGACACTCAGGGGTTACTCCTGGCTATGTGCTCAAAAATTGACCCTGGCTTGGGGGGACCATATGGGATGCTGGGGGATCGAACCACGGTCCGTCCTAGGCTAGCGCTCGCAAGGCAGACAGACACCTTATCTCCATTGCCACCTCTCCGGCCCAAGTTTTCTCATTTTAATTTTGGTGATAATCTGACTTTTGTTTTTTGCCTTAATGTGGCTGTAATGTAATTTATCCAACCATTTCTGCACCGTTGAGCATTAAAAACCTCCAGTTAATTTACTAATTTTATGCAGCAGTAAGCCCTTTTATTCATGGAGGAATATGGAAAAATTTTCCATATGTTGGACTGTTAAATCACAAAGTAAGACCATTTTGTGGGTCTTGACAGACACAAACTACTTTGAATGTGTCCTAGTTCTAATGGGTCGGAAGACGCTGACCACCCTCAGAACGTTCCTGAGTTTTTATGTTATCTCTCTAGGTTCACAGATTAGTGACTTTGATTCCTATTTTGTTGTTATTTAATTTTTTTTTATTTGTTTTGGGCCACCCCTGATGGTGCTCAGGGTTACTCCTGGCTTTGTACTCAGGGATTACTCCAGGCCCTGCTGTGGGCAACGTGGGATGCCAGAGACAACCCACCTTGGCCACAGACAAGGCAAACAGCCTCCCCGCTGTGCTATGGCCCTGGCCCCTGATCCCTGTTTCAGTGTTGTATGCTCATTGGTCACTCGTTCAGAAATTTACTGTTTCTCCTTAATTGGTTGTCACCTTTTTGATGTGTATGTTTTTCTTGTCTGGGTGAATAATTTCCTTGTCTGAAGATTCAGAAGTTCAGAGTCTGCCTTCAGGAGTTGACCTCAGCGAGGTTTTGTAGCGCTCTTAGAAAGCCATAAATAGGACAGTGACCCAGGATTGCTTGGGCTAAAAATACCTTCCCTGAAGATCTAGGAGCTTCCTCAGTGGGCACCGACCCATTCCTTGGTGTTGTGGGGGGCTGGGTCAGCCCTGGGAGGTGCGTGCCTGTCTCTGGTAGAGCTGGGTTCCTGTCTGTAAATGTTGAAGCCCACTTTTGGACACTAGCTCTGGAAGCCAGGGGCAGCCAGGCAATTTGGGTCAAAGGTGCTCAGGCTGACTCTTGAATAAATGAATAAGTGCCCAAGGGATCGGGCAGACACGGGTCTGGGAGCAAATGCCAACAAAGGAAATAATCCATGCACAGTTATGGAGATAAAACAGGTTCAAGGACTTCCACTGAAAGCCTTCCACTCCTGGCACTAAGACCAGCAAGCAGAAAGTGCAGTCTCTGGGGCTGGAGAGATAGCATAATGGTAGGGGGTTTGCCTTGCAAGTAGATCCCAGGCATCCCATATGGGCCCCCAGCCTGCCAGGACGATTTCTAAGTGCAGAGCCAGTAATAATGTCTGAGTGCTGCCAGGTGTGGTCCAAAAACCAGTCAATCAATCAATCAATAAAGTTTAAAAAAATGTAGCTGTAGAAAACCGAAATAATGAGTTTTACCCCAGAGACCCAGGGGTCTTTATTGGAAACCCAAAGACCCCCCCCATGGGAGATCAGGTAGGGGAGGGACCATCCGAAAGATGCTTTACTCCAAAGGTGCTTCCACCCAATGAGCGAATAGGATGGAAACCCACAGGGTACCTGGTGAGTTCCCCCTCCCCCCCATCCCCCGTGGTGCCCCAGGGGACCAACGGGTCTCCGGAGTGTAAACTAGCGTACACTCCAGACCATTGAACTCTCTCCAGCCCCCTAACATTTGTTTTTTGGGTTCTTCGGGGGGGGGGGCATACATTTGTCTATTCTTGGGGCTTACTCCTGGTGGCT
Source organism: Suncus etruscus (assembly GCF_024139225.1). Lineage (NCBI taxonomy): Eukaryota > Metazoa > Chordata > Mammalia > Eulipotyphla > Soricidae > Suncus > Suncus etruscus. Next base: position 3,220,693 of record NC_064851.1, read on the forward strand.
CAGGATAACACATGCAGTGCCAAGGATTGAACCCTGGTCAGCCACGTGCCAGGCAAATACCCTACCCGTTGTACCGACGTCCTGCACCAGGCCCCCAACATTTCATCTGCAGTGTTGGCAGCTCACCATGTGAGCTCACCACGTCTGGCAGCGTGTCCCGTGGGAATGGGACGGGACATTCGCCGAGCACAAGCCCCAGGCCAGTGAGCAGGGCAGCAGGCTTCCTTCCCTCTGAAGTGGCTCAGTCCATCCTTGTGACACTCACTTTGGATGGATTTTGTTTCTTCCACAAGGCACCGAGCAGCTGTAGAAAAGTCCTGTGAAACATGCCCTTTTTGTTTGTTTGTTATGTGTTTTGTTTTGGGATGATACCTGACACTACTCAGGTTACTCCTGGCTCTACTCTTAGGAATTATTCCTGGGAGGCTTGTGGGACCCATAGGGATGCTGACCATCAAATCCAAACAAGGTTGGCTTTGCCCCGTGCTCTCGCTCCCACCCAACCTGCTCTTTTAACAGCTTCCAGGCTCCTTCTCTGACTGAGCCTCAGAGACCAGGCGGTTCCCGGCTTGAAAACGGGAGCGCTTAAGTGTTGGTTATGTTTTGAGGGGCTTGGGGATATTTTGGGTCACACCTGGTGGGCTCAGGGTTACTCTTGGCTCTGCGGTCAGAAATCGCTCCTTGGGGGATCATATGGGACGCCTGGTCTGTCCTAGGTCAGTTGCGTGCAAGGCAAATGCCCTACTGCTGCAGTATCGCTCCAGGCCCCTTAATTGTTGGTTCCGATGAGTCAGAGGTAGGCCCTCGTTTGAGGTTTTCTCTGTGTAGAAACTAGGTAAAGGGGGTTTCGTTGGTTAATTGTTCCTTGGGATAACACCGCAGATCTGCCAGGTAGTCGGTCCCCTTAGCTTACTTCTACAGAGTGCTCTTGGAAGGACTTAACATATATTAATGCGTTGGAAGGACAGCTCCTCAAAATAAAAAGTTACTTGCTGGTGCAAGACTTTGCTTCTTCCTTTCACCCTGCACAGACTGGCATCTCACCCACTCTTGTTTGTAAAAAGCACTTTGACTTAGAGCTCACCGGCTGCTCTTTAAACCAGCAGGTCCCTCATTCCCTCTCTGGCTGGTGTGCCGCTTGGTACCAGCTACTTTGACTGTTGGTGTCACCAAGCAGTTCCCCGGGACTGGGTCAGCCTCAGAGGCCACACACCCCATCCCCGCTTCAGAATGGAACCAGACAGAATAGGAGCTTCACGAAGCTTCTGGAAGCAATTGGACACCGAAAGTCAACTAACGTGTTTCTCCCAAACCGCCTGAGAAGCTGGAAATCATTTATGAAAGAACTGAGTAGATCCTAATTTCTTTTTTTTTTTTTTGGTTTTTGGGCCACACCCATTTGATGCTCAGGGGTTACTCCTGGCTAAGTACTCAGAAATTGCCCCTGGCTTAGGGGGACCATATGGGACGCCGGGGATCGAACCGCGGTCCGTTCCTTGGCTAGCGCTTACAAGGCAGACATCTTATCTCTAGCGCCACCTTCCCGGCCCTGAGATCCTAATTTCTGAAGAGACCATTCTTTTTTTTGGTTTTTCGGGCCACACACATTTAATGCTCAGGGGTTACTCCTGGCTAAGGCTCAGAAATTGCCCCTGGCTTGGAGGGACCATATGGGACGCTGGGGGATCGAACCACGGTCCTGATCCTTGGCTAGCGCTTGCAAGGCAGACACCTTACCTCTAGAGCCACCTCACCGGCCCCTGAAGAGACCATTCTTAAGAGCAACGATCTTTTCTGTGTGCAACTCCATAATTCCTCAGGGAAATCAGTTTATCTTCATTGCCTGTCCTGGAACTATTTTGTTTGGGGCCATGCCTGGCAGTGCTTAGGGTTTAACTCTTGGTTCTTTGCTCAGAAATGACTTGTAGTGTTTAGGGGACCATGACGAATGGCGGGGATTGAACCCAGGTTGGCCGTTTGCAAAGCAAATGCTCTATATGTTGTCCTGTCTCGCCTCTCCAGCCTCCGTGGTGCTGCTTTATGAGGCCGAATCCCTCGCGGTCTTTTCCACCATCCTCATTTTTTTTTTTACAGACAACCGTGCAGCCTTGGCTGGCTGTCCTGTGTCTCCGCTGAGCCTCCCGAGACAAGTGTGAGGGTCTGAGGTGACTCGGTCTTGTCCTGGACTGACCTGCTAGAGGGCAGCCTCCACCTTGATGAGGGATGAGGAAGGAGAGACGCCCTGTGAGCTAAGGGCTTAACTCAGGACTCTGGTGCCAGGCCCGGGCGTGCAGCCGTCTCCCACCGAACACACATTCGCAGGCTCGTGAATGCTCTGCTGTGCAGCCTGTGGGACCCTCACCCCTGCCACAATCCTGGAGCCTGTAGTTTGATTTCAGAAACAACTCGCTTTCCCACCTCTCCCGGTTCCCCTCACAGGAGTATCTTTTCCCCTTCTCCGATGGTGTCAAGGCTGCTGTCACCCTGTCAGGGGGGTTACTGGCCCCTGGACTTGCCAGACATCTGTGAAGGCCCTGAGTAGTCACCTCCTGGAATTGAACTTCAAGTCAGGCGCCTTGGTCGCTCTCCCCACCCCAAGTCCGAGCTTTGCCAGACCCTGCATGACTGTGACACTGCCAGCTCATACCCTGGTTCACAAGCGCCCAGAACTCCTCACTCCGCCAGTAGCTGGTCAGCCCCTGCCCGGAGCCAGGAACAAAGCTGTATGCACGATTAAAACGAGAACGAGACGGGCCCTGAGTTCTGAGGCTGCTTCAGATTGGGGGCCAGGTGGAGTTCCCAGAGGGGCAGGGGCGGGCTGGGTTCGAGGCAGCCATGGAGATCAGACAGAGCACATCAGGCCCAGAGTGCCGCCGTGGGGTGGAGGAGGGCGGCGCAGGCTTGGTAGGTTTCTGAACAGAATGAGCCAGTGCAAAGAGGTCGGAGCCGGAAGCAGCTAATTACTGAGGTCTTTGGGGGCCAGGAAGGGGTGCTCGCCTCAGACCCAGATGCCTTTGAGACTCTGAGCGTGTGTGCGGGAGGGAAGTGTGGGGGCCCTTTCAGAGCAAAGAACTTGATTCATGGAGGTTTGCTGAAGGTTTGCGCAGCCCTGAGCTGCCCAAGCTTCGAGTAGATCGGTGTGTTGTGAGGACAGTGGGCCTGTCCCCACAGAAAAGCCGTACTGACTCGGGCAGGGAGTACCAGGTAGGCCCGGCCCACGTGGCAGCCTGCCAGGGAGCACTGTTCTGTTCCCTGCTCTGAACCAGTTTCCCTCACGTCCCCTCCCGCCTTCTACCTCTGCACCGAGCACCTCACTGGCTAGCTGAAAGCCTCCAGCAGAGGGGTCCCCCGAGATGCACCCTGCTCGCTTGCTCGCTCATCCCAGCCAGCATTTCTCCCAGAGAGATCTTCCCCCTCTTGTGAGTGAAGAGACCTCCCCCCCTTTACATGATGGTCTTGCCCAGCTCTTGGAGGGTCATTCAAGACCCATCTTCGGGGACCGGAGATAGCATGGAGATAGGGCATTTGCCTTGTATGCAGAAGGACGGTGCTTCAAATCCCGGCATCCCATATGGTCCCCTGAGCCTGCCAGGAGCAATTTCTGAGTATAGAGCCAGGAGTGGCCCCTGAGTGCTGCCAGGCGTGACCCACAAAAAAACAAAAAAACAAAAAAAAAACCCTAAAAACAAAAAGACCCAACTTCCATTCAGGGTCTCAAACTGAAGTGACCCCCTCCCCTACACCGCCAGGACTGAGGACACCAACCTCAGTACTAGTTACTGTTTGTTTCCTTTTGGGGTTTGAGGCCACATCTGGCTCTCTGCTCAGAGATCTCACTCTCCTCACCTGGCTTGGAGGACCACCAAGGAGTGCCTGAGATCATATCCAGAGGGGCCACTGCCATCCCTGCTGTGTGATTGCTGCGGTCCGTCCCCAGTTATTGTCTTTAGTTCTCGACTCGACCAGAAACTCCTTGCTCAGTTTTTTGGTGGTTTTCTTTCTTTTTTTTTTCCCAGTTTGGCTAGTTTGCCTGCCCCCCTCTGTGTGTCACTTAATTGTAGCATCATCCATGCGGGAGCCCCCCCCCCTCCGCACCCCCGCCCCCGTGATGGCACCACCTCCCGTCACACAACCGCTGTGCCTGAGTTGGGAGCGGAGAGCCCCAGAGGCCCTCAGCTTCATTCCACAGACGCTGGAGGAGACTGGCAGGGACCTCAGCCATCCTTCATCCGGGCACTCCTAGGAGTCGGCTTCTAGAGAAATGGAATGGAAAGCCAGGGTGAGCTGCTCACAGCCACCGAGGCCTGCTTCATCGTGGAACAGCCCTCAGGTGGCTGGGGTGGGGAGGGGAGTCAGGAGCAGTGAGGGTGTGAGAAGATGGGATTTCCTCACCATTCGTTTCTCACCCCAAACCAGAGCCCCCAACGTCTGTCTGCTTCATCTGCTGGGGTGAGGATTGGCCTCTGTGGTGTTTCTTGCTGCTCTGAGATTAATCTTCTAAAACAACATTTCCACATTTGTGAAAGTAGATTGAACCAAAAAGTTCAATTCCCTCCCCCATAAGGAGCACCTGGGGTGCTGCCAGCTCAGCCTTGGGGGAGGGGGTATTGGGCCACCGGTGCCCCCCTCCGCTCTGAAGGTCAGCATTTCCCCTGCCAGTCTGGGTTTCAGGTTTACGCCAGCCAGCCAGCTAACCTGTGCAAAGACGGGGTCATGAGAATTAGGGGTGGCCCGTCTTGCCACCTCATCAAAGAGCCCCCAGAAAGCCTGGCAGAGTGTGGAGACCAGAGGAAGGTGTAATTGGTGGCGCCTGTTCTGGCTTTCCCACGTCTGTCCTGTGGAATCTGCCCTCCCCAAGCCTGCTGCTTCTGAATAGGTGATTTTGCCTAATGACTGAGGGGGGCGGGGAGGTGCTCAGAGCCATTGCTGGGGCCCCTCGCCCTGGAGTGCCGGGGTATTGATCCTGAACCCGCGACTCCTGCAACAAAGCCGTGCTCCAGCCCCTTTGAGCCTCTCCCCAGGCCTGCTGGCCACTTTGAACTCTGTTCGCTGAGAGAGATGAGAAGACAGGAAAGGGAGGTGGGGAGAAAGGCTAGGCTAGCGCTGTTGAGCTTTTCACGAGGACCGGCAGGCAGACTGGCAGTTGGAAACCACTGATGTAGGCAGGAGAAGAAAGCCCAGAAAGGAAGGAGGAGGATGGCTCAGAACAGCTCCGCTGAGCGTGGGGCCGCCCCGAGCCTCAGCGGAGTCTGCACAGATGGGAAGTCCCGGACAGCGGCCTCTGAGCCGGGCTTGCTGGTGCGACCACTCCACTCAGCGGCTAAAGTCGTTCACAAGTCACTCCAGCCCCTGTGAGGACTTCTCCAGGAATTCTGGAGACATCCACCTGGTTCCTGGGCCAGAGAGAAGCAGTATCCTGTGGACAGTTCTTTTTCTGGCAGCTCATTTCTCTTGAAAGATGCCTTTGGAGATGCAGAAAAGATGCACAAAAGGTGACCGTTCTCTTATAAGCCAATCCACCTTATTCTCCAGGGGAAAAGAAAAATAAGCTAGTCAGTCGACGTGACTTGGGTTCCAGGCTTTCTCTCTCTGGGCTTGTGGGGAGGCTCGGCTTTGCTTTTCCTCTTCCCCAGCCTCTCAGCTCCACTCCCGCTGGGTCAGCCTCACTGGGCTTCGCTTCCCTAAGCGGCTCTTATCGGAAATGTGCTAATTACTGCCATCACCCCTCCTTCCATCTTCTTAAAGGGCACCAGCCCTGTTCTTCTGAAAGCTGCAGCGGCTCCCGGGCCAGAACACTGGGCTGATTTGGATCAAGTCCTGCTGCTTTCTTCTTGGGCTGCTGAGAAATAGTGTTCATAGGGTGCCAGAGAACAGAAAACCCAGAATCGGTTCGCCCAAAGCATCATTAGTGGAACCTAGGTAGGCCTTTTTGTCTGTTTTGTTTCGGGGCCACACCCAGCGGGGCTCAGGTTACTTCTGGTTCTGCACTCAGAAACTACTCCTGGCAGGCTTGGGGGACCCTATAAGATGCCGGGGGTTGAACCCCAGGTCCGTGCCTTACCACTGTGCTATTGCTCTGGCCCCTGGGTTGGCCTTTTGTTAAGCAAAATAATAAATGCTGTTTGGTGACATCGTACTGTATGTCCTCTGCAAAAGAAAAATAATGCAACCAAAGCCATTTTTGGGGTGTTCTTTAAATATACCAGCCTTTGGGGTGAGAGCAAAGATGGGTGGTGGCAAGTGGCTGCACTTCTTTGGGGAAATGAATGGCTGCATGTTGCCTGCATCAAGCTGACTGAATTCACAGCAGGAAGGCCTGACATGACAGCACAGCCTTGCCCGCTGGGCCGCTCCGCTCCGTAGATATCACTGCCAGAACCTTTGCTCTCCCGTGGAGCAAGCATTATCCTCACAGAGCCTTTTTAAAACAGGCCACTGAGAAGGCTGAGGGACAGAAGGAGACTCCTTGTCTGGTGCCCAGATCACTGGGCATGTGCTGGGAAGTGGCAGGCAGAGTGCACTCCTGCCCTCCCTGCTGGTAGCTGGCACCACTCTCAGCTCCCAGGGCCTTGAGATCAGCCTGCAGTCCTCCCAGGGCAGGGCCGTACATCACCTGGGCCAGCTGCCACCCACCGCAGCTTCCTTCTGTTCTCGCCAGAGGGGTTCCCAGATGTCTTCTTCAAGAGTCCCTTCGCGCTTCCTGCTTAGATTTGGTTTCTCCCCTGCGTTGATTTTCTTAAAGATTATTCTAGTCCCTGCACACATCCACCCCAAGTTAGGTATTGTACCAGTGAGAAAATTGGGGCATTAACGAAATGAGCTGCTGTGGCCAGGGCCTGGGGCACTCGTACCTGCAAGGCCAGTGCAGCCTGGGCACCAGGGGGCCCAAGTTGGACTGTCCCCCAACCCCAGCTCTCTCGCTTCCTGTGCCGTAGGCAAGACAAGAAGGGAGAAAGGTGCCTCCCGGATTCCAGGAGGGTGGCGGTGCAGACTGGGACTTGTTCCTCCCTGGGCTCCTTTTTCCTGCAGGAAAAACAAATGGCGTGGGACAGAGCTGGCCAGTGGGGTTCTTACTAAGGCAAATGTTGGGATTTGTCTGGAAGTCGTTTTCTGTGATAGAGCCTATTCTCCCCATAACTTAACAAAATTATTATTGCTAGTAGAGCCCTCACTCTTGGGCAGTAGAGGACCAGTTTAATTCAGAATAGCATTGCCAAGGCCGGGCCGATAGCACAGTGGTTAGGGCTTTTGCCTTGCATGCGGCTAACCCAGGTTCCAGTTCTGGCATCACATAGAGTCCCCCAAACCTGCCAGGAGCAATTTTTTTTTTTTGGTTTTTTTTGGGGGGGGGTCACACCCGGCAGCGCCCAGGGGTTACTCCTGGCTTCATGCTCAGAAATCGCTCCTGGCAGGCTTGGGGGACCATATGGGACGCCGGGATTCGAACCGATGACCTTCTGCATGAAAGGCAAACGCCTTACCCTCCATGCTATCTCTCCGGCCCCCAGGAGCAATTTTTGAGCCCTGAGTGCTGCTGGGTATGGCTCCCCGCCCCCTCCCCCCCCCAAAAAAAAAAAAGAAGCATTGCCTGGTGTGTTTTGGCATTTTCCTTCATTTGTCAAAAAAAAAAAAAAAGTCTTGAAACCCATTGCTGGTCATTCCAGTTGAGATATTGCTTTGAGTCAAGTGATTTTTCTGGGATTTCACCCTCTAACCCCTGCATTTTCCCTTGGTGGGACCTCCCAATTGAGTGAAGACCTGGGGCTTGATGGAGGCAGAATAAGTATTGCCTGTAGATGTGTGGAGAGGAGTCGCAGCACCTGTTGGCCTCAGACCCATGTGCAGCTGGATATCTAGAAGCACGTCAGCGTTGGGGATGATTCTGAATGCTGGTTCTGGGAACAGTGCAACTAGAACCGCCGGAGGGAACCAGAAACTCCTGCAGCTGGGCTGGGAGGCCACCCAAGAGCTAATTCTGATGTCGGAGTCATAGTTGTGGCCTGGATGTTAGGAAGATACCAGGAATTTCCAAAGTTCTCTAGGTGATTCATATTAGAGGGAGAGTTTGGAAGTCACTCTTCTAGAGCATTTTAACCTGTGTGAGTGGGGTTATAGAGCAAGGATGAGGAGGAGGGAGAAGCCAGGCTAGGAGCACAGGGCAGTGCAGGGGCCCCAGTGTGGGACCTCTGTGTGCGTGGCCTATGCACGGCCCAGCCTGGCCACTCTCCCTCATTTAGTTGGGCTCGATAGACCTTTTGGGGATCACTTTCAATGCCTGTGACATGATGTCCCAGCATATATAATTTTCATATAGTTCTGTGTAGTTTGTTTCTTGTTACTTATTTAACACCTTTCTGATGCAAACCTTGAGAAACCTGCTTGCTAACCTGTGGCGGGGGAGAGACAGAATTAGGAGGGCAAAGTGAGCGTGACTGAATGGTAGTGAGCAGTCACGGTGAGCAGCACCTGGAGTGGTCCCTGAACACAGAGCAGGAGTGATCCCGGTTTGGGGCCTGGAGACAGGAATTCTCCGTCAAAGGGAAGACGTTCCTCCTGGCACGCAAGAACAAGCACTTACTTTGTTCCCTCTGCCAAGCTCCACCAGCTCAGTGTGGGAACTCACTGAAGATGACACCTGATGGGTTTTCCTCACGGCTCAGGCGCTGCTCCGTTTCCTCAGCCAAACCTCTGCCTCCTCCATGTGCTACCGGGCCCCAGGAGAGGATCCTAGAGTGAATCTCACAGCTGAGGGAGGTAGAAGGGACAAGAAGGATTAAGTTCTCTGCCAGGGTGACTCGAGCGGGCGCCGTGCGGGATCAAAGCCAGCCGAGGCTCAGAACAGCAGCTGAGCTTGAACAGAACTTCTGTCGCCCTCGTGCCGGTGCCCCGAGTCACTTCCAGGTACTGGTCACATAGAGCGACCACAGGTAGCCCTTTGCAGGCAGCCACCGGGGTGTCTTTCAGCAAGAGGAGGGCCACGCACTTGGCGGAGGCTGGCATGGGGCTGGGGTTACATTGTGCACTGGGCTCATTGGTTCCTGAAATCAGCTCCCTTGTCAGTGCCCTGGCCTGACACAAGAACCTACACCGGTGTCTGCCTGTCCTCTATTATTTGTTTGTGTCCAAGAACTGAGATGTCTATTGTTTGCTTTTGGTTTTTGGGCCACACCCGGCTGCGGCGCTCAGAAATCACTCCTGGCAGGCACCGGGATCATATGGGATGCTGGGTTCATCACTCTTCGGCAGTGTGCAAGCCCCGATGAGATGCCTTTTATCCTTGACTCCTGGAGAGTAGAGGGCGCAGAGATGTAAAATTGCCAGAAGCGGCCCAAAGCCACCTTCATGTCCTTTCAGAATTCGCCAGATATTCATCACTGTTCATCACTGTTCATCACTGTTCATCACTGTTGGCTGTTGCTTTCTTAAGGGTTCCTGGTACATCACTTGTGTGGGAGCATGTTGTGGGGCCTCTGACACTTTCTTTTTCCAGGGTCTTTATTTTTACTCACAACTCTTGAGTTCCAGGAATGTCTCTTCCATCTCCTCCCCAGAATCTGTCAGGTCCTTCACTCCTGGTGACTGTTAACTGACTCGAGTTTCCAGCGAGACTCTACAAGAAGGCTCCTCGAGGAAGAGCCCCTTATCTTGGGAAGCTGGGTTTGAGTGTGTCATGTGAGCTTCTCGGTGTCTCTTGGGTGTTTTGTTCACTCACGTCTCCAGCAATCAGGGAAGCTTTTCCCCCACCGTGCCCACGTTGGCCCCCCTGTTACAGGCAGCTGCTCTCATTTTCAGCCTTTCCTTCCTCCTGGGCTCTGGTCATTTGCAAGGTCTGTCTTCAAGGTTGATGACTCCCCCCCACCCCCCATCTTTTGTGCTCCCTGCTCAAGCCTGCCCTTGAGTGCCCCCAGGGAATTTGTCCCTCTCTCCCCTTGGCTCTCTTTCCTGCTCCCTCAGGTCAGCCTGAGATATAAACTTAGTCTTTTCCAAGTCTTTCCCTGGGAATGCAGAGTTGCTTGCTTTTCTCAGTTTCCTCCAAATGGGCGGGTGTGTGGTTGTTTTTTTTAATACCCTGGGCTTTAACAGCTGATTCCCCAAAGGACCAAAAAAAAAAGGTGAAAAAGAAAAAGTGGGGTTATAGCAGAAGCCTCGTGCCCCAAGTCATTGGAGAGAAGCAGATCTGGAAGAAAATGTTGATGCAGGAAGTAATCCACACACGGTTAAAGGGATAGAACAAGTTTAGGACCTCCCACAAGCAAGCTTCCACTCCTAAGAAGCCAATAGCTCAGTGGTGGAAAACCGCAGACACCAAAAGGCATTTTCCCCTGAGACCCGGGGTCTATATAGCAAGCATTGGACCACAGCCTGGGGTGGAGGTAGGGTAAGGGACCCGTCCAAAGGCTGCTTCCATTCGAAGGTGCTTCTGACAATGAGTGACAAGCATAGCCTGAATGGGTAGGAGTCCATTCATCCAACAGGGGTTATGAGTGGTAGGAAGGAGCCAGCCTCTGTGACAGCTACAGGGGGTCTTGCAGTATGACCCTTTCCCACTTCCACGGTAGCTGCATCTCTGCTTCCCACCAGTCCCAGCCCTGCCTTGCCCTGGGGTGGATGTGGCTGCTTCAGTGATTTTCCTGCCCGAGCCCGGTACCGAGCCCTCCCTGCTTCTTGCTGAGGGGCCACACCAGACCTGCTCCGGTAATCGTTTTCACCATGGGAGACGCACGTTACTTGCTGTGGTCCTTCAGGGTCGTACTTGTTCCTTGCTTGGCTGCACCTGGTCCAGGAGGGGGTACATGAGCAGTACTCGGGTTGGGTTGTGGAGCACCATACTCCATCCAGGCCGGACACAGATGTCACAATGGCACTGGACCAGGGTCCCGGAGAACAGCCCATCTCACGGTCTCCTGGTCTCACCCTGGCAAGGGCAGAGCTAGATTAGGGGCCGTTTCCTTCTCTGCTGTTGCCCCAAATGCTGTTGCATTTCCAGCAAGCTCCCAGGTTTGGCGTGACCATTGGCCGTACCTTGTCTCGGACAGAAGCATATGTTGCCTCAGTGTCGTTTCCGGCCGAGGAGTGATGTGCGTGGGACACAGGCTGTGTTGAGGCAGGAAGGACCAGGCAGTGCCCAGGTCCCAGCCACACAGTTTTATAGGAGGGAGACAAGTTTTAGGGACCCTGGGCAGGGAGTGAAGGGATTGTCCCCAGGTTCAGGTTCCAGAGCTGCACAACAGTCACAACAGTGCCTCTGAGCCTAGGTTTCTTCTTAGATCACAGCTTAGAGAATTGAGATGGTTTTAACTTAAAAACGCCTTCTGAGGGCCGGAGAGATAGCACAGTGGTGGGGCATTTGCCTTGCTTGCAGATGAGCTGGGATGGTCCTGGGTTCAACCTCCAGCATCTCATATGATCCCCCCAGCCTGCCAGGAGCAATTTCTGAACAGAGCCAGGAGTAATCCTTGAGCACAGCCAGGCGTGGACCTTACCTCCCCAGCCCCCCAAAAACGCTTTTGTAACAAATCTGGAGATGTGGAAATGGGTTCTACTCCAGCAAACAGTGTGCAGCTGCCTGAGGACCGGGGCCTGTCCAGCCTTTCCTTTGCTTTCCTTCACACATGCTCTGTGCAGGACTTCTGTACCTCTCTTACCGTAGGGTGTGGGGAACATGATGACAGGCCAAGTGCTGGCCCGCGGTGTTGTCTGAGGAAGCTCCCACACGGGTTGCCCTCAACCCCACATAGTGGCACTTGTGTCCCAGAGCACCCTGACCCGTTCCCCGTGCTCCTGCTTTGATTTCGAGGGTTCTCCCGGGGCTGTGGAACCTACTGGTCCATCGGCCCCCAACCGGGGGAGGGACGGGGTCGTCCCCTTTGTTCTCTGTGTCCTGGGAGACTGCTCGTATGTGGGGTCTCTGCATTGGCCTGGGTGCTTCAGGAGCACTCACCAGGGACGAGTGTGGGCCTTCCTGGGAGCCTTCCTAGGTGGGCTTGGTGCTTCCTTCCTGCGTGGTCCCTGGTGCCGGGTGAACTACAAAGCAAGTCTCTCGCTACAGCTGGCACGACGCTCGCCACGGGAGCCATGCAGGGCCAGGGGGTTCGGTCCCATCTAGGAAAGCCTGACCAGATAAGGAGCAGCGTTTCAGTCGCAAAATAACGTCTCATCTCACTGAGCCAGAAACTCGTGACAGATTTCCTGGCGCATTTAAATTAGGGTCTGTGTGTAAAAATACCGGCTGCATGCAGGAGCTCATATTTTTGAAAAGGAAGGGAGATATACTTACATCGGGCATTCGGGATCAGCAGAATAAAAGTAAAATCTTACAAACAGAAGGGCTAGAACCAATTCTACTTTTACTTCCCCGAGGCTTATATTTAACTCTACTATCTCCCTCTCCTCCCACCGTGGACTTCCACAGCAGAAACAGGCAGGCAGGGCTCGGTAGCTGAGGACACCCGTGAGGAGGGATCCCGGGCCGGGCCAGCCGGTGGGAGGGTGGGGAACGCCGAGGTGTCCTTTGGCGCTCCTTAGGAACTTGTCTGCGGCATCACCTAGAACCTTCCAGCCAGCTGTCTTGACCCTCCATCTGGCGCTGTGGAGACGGGGTGGGGGTGTGAGCTCTGAGTGCGGGGACAGGTCACTGCTTTGTGCTGACACGACTGACCTCTGACCTCTTCCTTCCAGAAATGTTCCCACTGCCAGGAGGCAGGCGCCACGCTGGGCTGTTACAGCAAAGGCTGCTCCTTCCGCTACCATTACCCGTGTGCCATCGACGCAGGTGAGACTCACCCGGCCTCTGCAGGGCAGCCGCCATCTTTGCCCAGCTGACTTATCTCAGAATCCCAACCCATGTTGTTCATAAAGTAGAATCACAAGAAGTGAGGTGGAGCAACACTGGTTTAAGATGTCTCAGCTAACACGCAGCTCACCTCCTTAAGTGGCGAACCTAAAATGTTTCTAGAATACTCATTTAGGGCTGGAGCCGTGGTACAGTGGGGAGAGCACTTGCCTGGCACGCAGCTGACCTAGATTCGATCCCCAACATCTCATGTAATTCCTGAGTGTAGGGCCAGGAATGACATTGCTGTGCTGCCGCATAACTAACAAAAAACATTCCTTTTGCACAGGTGTAAATCTCCCCCACAACCCTTTCCTTCCCAAAGGCTTGCACACGCTTTTAAGGCAAAGACCAGGGTCCAGCCCCACAGGGTATGACCCCCAAATGCAGAACTTTTTTTGTTTGTTTTTGGGTCACACCCGGCAGCACTCAGGGGCTACTCCTGGCTCTATGCTCAGAAATCGCCCCTGGCAGGCACAGGGGAACATATGGGATGCCGGGATTCAAACCGATGACCTTCTGTATAAAAGGCAAAAAATGCCTTACCTTCATGCTATCTCTCCGGCCCCTCGTAGAACTTTTTATTTGTTTTTGGGTCACTCCTGGTGGCACTTGGGTTTCTCCTGACTCTGCGCTCAGAAGTTGCTGCTGGCATGCTTCGGGAACCCTTTGGGGTGCCGGGGATCAAACCTGGGTTGGCTGCGTTCAAAGGAAACACCCTCCCTGCTGTGCTGTCGCTCTGGCCCAGAGCTTCTTTCGGTCTGTTACCGTTTTTAATTTCTCTGAGTCTTATTTTGTAACTCGCAGGCTCTGAGTTTTGTGCCACTTCTGTGTGTCCCTCAGTGTCGCTGGCACTGTCATTGGTGGGATGTTCTTGCTCGGTCGTCCCTCCCAAGCCTGTAGTGTTCCTGTATTATTCTGTGTGGATCTTGTACCCTGCAACGTGGCTATGCTCATGGTTACTTCTCAGTGACTTTCTGGACGCGTGACATGCCCTCTGAGGCACTTTTCTTCTGCGGCCTTGTCTTGTGTCTCGGCCTGCAGGCACGACAGGGCCTGGCGCTCAGAGCCCTCTGCAGCTGCCTTGGGCTTGGGCTTGGGCTTGGGCATGGGCTGTTGTGCCCGGAATCAAGCCCAGAAATCCTTGCACACGTGGGGTGTGTCCTCCTGCGCTGGCTGCCGAAGTTAGTGATGCCTCTGGTAGAATCCCTGCCTATCGCTGCCTTTAGTGTCTGGCACTGGGCACCTGTTGACTGTGGCTCTCTGCTCTTCTGCCACTGTGGAACGAATGGGCCTGGCCTGGTGGTTTTGTCCCCTGTACCAGCTCGGGGTAGGTATGCAGGAGATGAATCCGGGTTCCACAACAGCACAGGAGGATCTGTTCGCGTCCCCCACACCCTGGTCTGGTGCTGCCTGGTCTGTTGCTCTCTGGGGCATTGGGCGCGTGGCACAGCCAACAGGTCGGTGGGGCAGGGAGGCTGTTTTAGACCCAGGACCTGCTTACGAGTGGAACACGTTGTGTCTGGGCACTGCGGGGTAGAAGGCGATGCCCTGTCTGGAGGGACCAGGGTGTGGCCCGGGCCTCTTGAGCACTCAGGGTCTCTTGGTTTGGGCCCTGCACGGCAGAGCTGGTGAGCACTGGCGTTTGCCTCGCTCTTGCCTGAGTCTGTATGCTGTGGTCCACCTAGGTCCGGGTCCGGGTCCCCACTGGCCGAGTGTCCGGAGAGGGAGGCTGCCTGGGCTCTGCATGAAGAGCCAGGATCAGGACAACGCCCGGGGGATGCTCCCAGGCATCCGTATGGAGCCAGCTGTCAGCCCAGCGGAGCTCTCCCTGACTGCGGTGCTCAGGGTCCAGGAGGCTCAGGTCCAGCGGTTCGTGCTGGAGGAAGAGTGTGGGGTCTGACCTGCACGCGCCCCTCTTGTGGCGCCCACAGCTCTGGCCACCTGGTGCCGAGGCCCGTGGTGACAGCGGCAGCTCTGCTTTGGGCACTGGTTCGTCCCAGACACCGGGTTTGGCGCCAGTAAGAGCATAAGCACTGAATTAAGAAAAAAAAAGAAGGAATGTATTTAATGCAGTGAGCCATAACTGTTAAGACTGAAGGAAGAGGGGAGCGTGGCAGCTCATTAATAATTCCAGCGAGCTTCAAGAGTCTGCCTTGAGGGGATTTCTTTCCTCTCGCAGAGGCAGCAGCTGGGAATCGCCAGGCCCTGTGCAGCCGCCTGCAAGCTGCTCCCGCCGCTTTGATCCAGCCTGCAGGTCCAGGTTGAGTGGTCGCTAGGAATCCCGGGGCCTGGCCCCTCCTGCCCCGCCTCCCCTCCGAGTCCCGCTCTGCCTCTGCAGACACAGCCCCTCGCCCTCACTCGAGCACCCTGTGTTGAGTCTCTGTGACTGTCCCAGTCACTGTTGGGGTGCTGAGCAGAGCTTCCTGCCGGTCTGAGCCTGCTGTCTCCCTGTGCCTGGCTGTGTGCTTGGCCTGTCCCTGAGGCCGAGGACCAGGGGGCCTGGAGAGAGCTGGGGAGCACTTTGGTCTGAGGGTTTGCTGCAGGTTGCTGGGCTCAGTCCACTGCTGTGGTTTCCTCCAGTGTTGGCGCCTCGGGGGCCCCTGACCTGCAGTACCTGTCCTGAGGTCCCCTAGCAGTGGGCTATGGGAGCAGCAATCCTTGGCCCTGTCACCCCAACACCAGACATAACCCCCCTTGACCCACCTGACACTGCAGGGCTACCAGGCCGGGCTTTTGGGTGCGTTGCCTCCACCCTGCGTCCGCACCTGCTATGCTGTGTCTCGGCAGGAGCCATGGTTGTGCCCCGGTCCCATGGGCTCTCTAAACAAGCGCCTTGGCGGGCTGCTGCCCACAAGGGAGGAAAGGGCAGGGCAAGGCAGGGCAGTAGGCCTGACTCGGAGAGGTGGTGTGGGCAGGGCTGAGCAAAATCTGCTTCTCTGCTTCGCCGGGGAAGCTCCCGTGTGCTCTGGCCATCGCTCACCTGAAACCAGCAGGCTCGGCATGACTGGAGCGAAAGCAAGCGGAGATTTCTCCCGTCTAAGCGCCGAGCCGCCTCCCGCGATCAATATTTATTAACATTCTGCCACCGCAGCGCGCCCTGTGACCCGGCTGTTGGTCTCCGGGCGCGGCGGGGTGCAGCGGGAACTCATTAATTAGATTTCCTCGCCGGCCTCTGCCGCCACCGGGGCCCGGCCCGCTTACCTGCAGGCAGCTGTGTGTCCTCCTGTCAGCGGTGCGGCAGGCATGTGTCACACAGCGGTGAACCATGTTCCTCCGGGACCAGCTGCCCCCTCGTGGATTCCACTTCCCTCCATGCATTGTGGGGATGCAGCTCATGTTACAGTCTTCCCTGTCCCCACAGGCAGGAAGCCAAGGGTGACAGCTGCCTGGGCCAGCGCTGGGCTTTTCTCTGTACAGCGACAGAAGCCGCTGCTGGTCTTCAACTGTTTGTTCTTCTAGGAAGCTCAGGCTCCGGCCTGTGCAGTGGGCTTCCGTGAAATCCAGGCTTTTTGTTGGGGGTCCCACACCCAGTGGTATCAGGAATCCTGGCTCTGTGCTCAGGGGCCTATATGGGATGCTGGGGAGCAAACCGGGCTGACCTATGCAAGGCAAGCCCCTTACCCACTGTGCTTGCTGTCTCTCTAGCCTTAGCTGAACTTTTTTTTTTTTTGGTTTTTGGGCCACACCTGGTGAAGCTCAGAGGTTACCCCTAGCTATGCACTCAGAAATCGCTCCTGGCTTGGGGGGACCATATGGGACACTGGGGGGTTGAACCACGGTCCTTCCTAGGCCAGTGCAGGCAAGGCAGACACCTTACCTCTAGCACCACCTCGCCAACCCCTCATCCAGTCCTTTTAAAGAAGGGTTCAGAAACTTGCTTTTCTTTTGATGAAAATAATAGACCTTGGAAATGCAGGGGCAGAGTAAAACTAGGGCCACTTGTAACCCTCCTGCCCAAAGAGGTACACTGTTTTGTTTGGATTTACATATCCTGGTTTCCAGGGAGTCCAGCTTTGGGACAGTCACTGTTTGAGTTGCCTGACTTCCTGTTCTGATACTCACTCCTTATTTTTGGTTTCTGGGCCACACTCAGCAATGTTCAGGGATTACTTCTGGTAGGTTCGGGGAACCTATGGGATGCAGGGGGTTCAGGGATCGAAGCAGAGTCAGTCCACCATGTGCAAGGCAGACACTGACTGGCAGGGGTCTGGGCTTGCTGCCTGTAAAAGCAACATGGCTCTTGCCTGGCCCCAGGTGAGACTTCCCTTAACGCTCCTCTTTGCCTTTGGACAACCACAGCAGGTGGTCTCTGACCCTGCTAGCTTGGTTCCCCCCTCCACAAGGTGCTGACTGTCCCCCTTGCCTTGCAGATTGTTTGCTCCGTGAGGAGAACTTCTCGGTGAGGTGCCCCAAGCACAAGGTGAGTCCTCTCCCTGAGCCGGGTGGGCGTGACTGGGTAATCGAGGTGGCTGTGGGCCTGCGGGGGCCTCGTCTCTTCCATGTCTCCCACCAGTAGAAGTGGCTGGTGGGTCGGGGTGCTGCTGGTCAACCCTTGGGTCTCTCACTCGCCCCTCTCAGGATGGGAGAAGGGAACCGACTGGTCTCAAGGTCCCTCTTGGCAGTGTTCTCAAGGAGCCCGGTTCACGGTTGGCGAGGGGAGGGGCTGGCACGACGCGACAGCCAGCACCGCCAGCAGTGGCCCTGCCAAGCAGCGTCTTTGCTGAGGTCACACTGACACCTGCTGGTCACTGGCCATGCATGGGCCGCAGTTGGCAAGCCGGCCAGGAAAATCCTCGAAAGAGGAAGGCCCGCCAACGCCCCCAGACATGCAGAAGAGCTCACTCGTGCTTTCCTCTGAAAACCCTCCGAAGTGGGGCCTTTTCCTTCCCGGTCAGCGCCGACCTCTGCCCGAGAAACCAGCTGCGCATCTCCCTCTGGCCGTGCCATACTGACTCTGCTTTCTCTCTCCTTTTCCATGTGCTCTCCTCCCCTTCCCTCTGCCCTCCCTGGCACCCATGTGCTCTCCTGTCCTCCTGCCCGTCACCGGGCACCGCTGGCAGCCTCCCCTCCCATGCCCTCTCCCCCCCTTGCAGAACAAGACAGCAAAAGGCAGCCTCAGCACAGAGCAGTCGGAGCGGGGGTGAGGGGGCAGTGTGCTCATGGGAGTGAAAGTACAGCAAGCACAGGTAAGTCGGGTAGGCCAGGATCCCGCCTCACCCCTGCCGGACCCTTCCAGTGGGTCTTGGACTCTGCCTCCCAGGTCACCCGGCCTTTAATCACGTGGACTGCCGGCACCAGGTGGACACCAGGACACCTTGGTTTTTTTGTTGTTGTTGTCGAGGTGTTAGTGCCAAGCTGCCCAGGAGACTTGCAGGGCTGCGACTGGACCGTTGCCCTTACAGGGGCAGATCTGAGTTCGGGGTCCGAGTCTGGCCTCTGCTCTTATTAGAGTCTCCACGTTTCTCGAAGCTGAGAAATCCCTGAAAACAAACACTTCCTTCAGCTTCAATTGAAATCTCTTTCCAGGACCGTGATGGTTCCCTTTGCTCAGAAGGATACAGAGAAGGGAAATCCCCTCAAAGGCTCCTAGGCTGAAGCATTGGGTTTTATTTGTTTACTCTTCAAAATCTCCCCAGTGCTGCCAGAGGGACCCCGTATGGTCCCCTGAGCCCGGAGTCATGGGTCAGTAGTGCAGAGCCAGCAGTGAGCCCTTATCACTGCTGGGGGGGTGGCCCCAAACCCACCCCCCAAGGAAAACCTCCTCCCAATGCTTCATGCTCTTCAGGAGAGTCTGGGGGTGGTGGGCTGCTGTCCAGGGACAGGGCCACAGACTGGAAGCTGTGGGTGCTCAGGCCAAGATGGGATACAGCCAGCAGAGGTGAGAAGCTGGAGTGGGGAAGCTGACCACTTTCTCTTCTGTGAGATTCACAGCTGCACACATCTGCTGCCCTGTCTATGTGGGGCTGTTCTGGCCCCCTTTCGGACTGGGGGGGTGAGTGCGCCTTCCCCTGCAACAGTATTTCTCAGCCATTTTTGGCTATGATCCCCCTAACTTTGTTTCCTTCTGGCTTCTTAGTCTCGGGCATTTCCCCAACTAACAGGTTTTAGTAACCCACTGACACACGGAGGAGAAGCGTTGTCCTCTGGATCTGTGAGCACAAGGAAATGTGCTGGGACAGGACCCGTCCCTCCTCTGAGGCCGCTTTTGTGACCCCCGTGTCACTGTGTGATGAGTGTGCGGGGCCGGCGGGCCTGACAAGCGAGGACTTTGAGGTCACGCTTTTCTCTCTTCCTCCTCAGGGAGTGGGGCTGGGAAAGGAGGGCGCAGAGCGGGCGAGGTGGTGCGCCTCGCAACCAGACAGCCGCACGGAGCCCCCTGGACCATCGGCGGCGGCCACTGGACTTCTAGAACCCTCCGGGGTCCACTACTCCAGCACCTTTCCTGCTGATGAGTTCTCAGGACAAGGCCGAGTGTGGGAGGGTCCGAGCCCACCACTCCTCGCTCCTGGGCTCGAGTTGTGCTTTGCTCAGTGGCTCAGTCCAGGCCCAGGGCCTCGGGGTGATCTGGGGAAGCGCCGCCAGGCAGGACCAGGCTTCATTGCTTCTAGCTCCATCCTGGAGTCTGGTCCATGTGCAGGGAGAAATGGGACCTGGACTGGGGCAGCTCTCGCGGGATGTTGCTCCTGCCTTGACGAGCACTCGCTGCCAGAGCTTCTACATGTGCCCTGGGAGGCTCAGGAGGGTGGCCTTGTCCTGTGATGGGACCCCCATCTCCCACTGCCCATGCCCCGGGGAGTGGGACACCCTGGAGGCTGTTTGAAGGCTGCTCTTCTGGCTGAGTTTCAGGGACTAGGTCAGAGCCAGGTCAGGACACACGCGCACCCCCTTTCTCGCTTAGAGAGGAGCACTGTGGCAGGGGTCTGGACTCGCATCCTATAAAAGCAACGTGGCCCTGCTGGCCCTGGGTGTGCGTGTGGAATGTGAGTGGAGTCAGGCCAGGCCTCACCTGCCCACAGAGGGCCCCCACATGTCTCCAGCCTATGAAGCCCCTGGCATTTGGGCCTTGCTGGGCCAGGAAAGCAGGGAGAGCAGGGTCTGGGGCAGCACTGGGGGTAAACTCCCGTTCAGGCACAGGAAGCAGATCTGCCCTCCCGACCTAACCTGGGCCTGTGTAGCCTGACCCCTGATGGTCGATGCAGCATGAGTGCTTTGTTCCTGTCCTGTGGCAAGTCAGGCGACCCCTCCCCTCACCCTCATTGGGTCTCCCGCAAACCTCCAGGCCATTGTCTGCTGAGGTTCTCGGACGGACCCCTCCCCACACATCCGCAGCCGGTGGAAGTCTCCAGAAGGTGCTCCAAGCCCTTTGCTTTCTCTGGATTTGCCCCTGCTACCCCCTACCCTGAGGTCTGTCCTTTAGGTCCTCAATCATTTCACGGCTGTTTCCAACTCCTGAGCCCAGGACCCCCAGAAAATGGCTCTCTCTGTTCTCCAGACCAGCCCTGCCCGCCTTCAGGTGTGAGCTGGGGATCATCACAGGGTGGAGGCCGGGGCAGGTTTTATCCTAAGGCACCCCCTCACCCCTGGGAGCCTGGCCTCAGCCCTACAGTGGGTTCCTGCTGCTTGTACCCCACAGCGCCATGTACGTGTCCCACTCAGCAAATCCTTAGTGGTGTTCAGGGCCAGTACCAGACCCTATCACCCTGCCCAGCAGGCTCAGGTACCCCTGCGCTCTTTATTCCAAGGTGGGGGCCCACAGTTCTGAGTACCAGGGGATGGAGGTGCGGGCACTCCGGCCTCGTCCTGCCAGCCAGAGCCCAACCTGGAGGCGGCTTCTCCCTTGGTTGTAGCTTGAAGCCGCCTGGGTTTGGTGTCGTCGAGGGGACTCGGGCAGGCTCTGGGACGGGAAACCTCAAGGGTCTACGTTTCCCCACATGCCGGTGGACATGAGTGTGCTTCACAAAGGTCCAAGCTGGGGACACTTCTACCCAACCCTGTGTCTAGTAGTCAGTAGTGTTAAAATGGAGCCCAAGTACACGCCTTCTCCCGAGGCTGTGTGAAGAGCCCTAGCAAGTGTCTGAGGGAGCTGGGTGGCAGGAGACAAGGCAGAGTCTTGTCACCAGCCCTTGTGCTGATGGGGACGCGGAGGAGTGTCGGGATCTGGTACCTTCATGAGATGGTCCCGACCAATGGGTCCTGCCAGGGTATTGGCTGCTGTTGGGGGACATGGGCCACACCAGGTCACTGCTGCCTGGGACCTGGCTCCAAGCCTTGGGCCATCTGCTGCCCCCAAGGTCAGCACTGCCTCAGGGCCGCAGAAGGGCCCTCCCGGTGCGCACACCTGAGGACTCTGGGGGATGTGGGTGACCAAGGCCATCATCCAGGCTCTGCTGTGTCTTGCAGGTGAGGCTGTGGAGATGACCAGGGTGGACACCCCGACGGATGGAACCGGCTCTGCTGGCAGCCTTGCCCTGCCCCCCGCGCCAGCTCTTCCTCAGCTCCCATCACACACACCCCAGGAAAGAAAGACCCAAGAAGTTGGAGTGGCTGTTTCCATGGACACAATCTCCATAGTGACAATGAGGGGGGAGGGGGGAGGGAAAGGGGGTGACAGGGAAGGATAAAGTATATATATATAAATCTATTTTTAGTCTGGAAAGACTTTGTTTAAATGAAAGGTGCGCTATCCCTTTTGATTCTATTTTAAAATTACCTAGTTAACTCCAAATTTGTTCCAATAACAGTGAAATTTAAATGTGAAATTGAACTGAACAAACTCATCTCATAAGGGATGGGGGTGTGGCTTCCCTCTTGAGCCTGTCTCACACCAGTTCAGAACATTCTAGGTCCGGGATTCTTAAGAGCAGACCAGCCACACCCCAGCCATCTCTGTCATTCATTTGTCTCCAAGTGGGAAGGTGGGCGGTGGGGGGGACGGTCCATGTTTTCAAGAGTGTGGGAGAATGATGTTTAAACACAAAAATAAATTTTTTTCATTTCCAGAAAGAAACACTATTTATTTATTATGTTTAAGCTTTTTTTTTAACTTTTGGGGGGTAAGGTTGGCAGATGCCTCAGGGTCACAGCCTGTCTGGGGTCACTGGCCATAAGGTCTGAGTGTCCAGCCGGTGTACAGGCTGGTCAGGGTGGCCGGGGGGTAGCTGGGGTGGGAAATCAGATGAGCCTGAGTGGTGGGGGTTTCTGGGGATGAGCTGACCAGGAACACCAGAACCCCTTTTTCCTTTTAGCTTTCATTTTTTATAAAAAGGGGGCCTTTACAGCCCCCGTGCTACATGATTCTTTTATGTTGTTTTTGTTTTGTAAATTGTATGGTTTTTAAATATCTGAGTTTTAAAAAAAGAGAGAGAAAAAGTACAAAAAAATCTTGTTAAGGCCTTAAGAAGGGGTTAGTGCATCTTTCAGGGGTCACTCTGCCATGGGGATAAAATAGCTGTTTCACAAACAGTTTTATTTAAAAAAAAAAAAAAATCAAAAAAATAATAAACTTCATTTTAACCTTGTCTCTTTGTGATGTGGCTCAAATGCATCTTCTTGCAGGGGTGGGAGGGAGGGTGCAGCACCCGGTTGGTTTATTCCAGTCTACATTTCCGATGTGTTTTCACTCAAACAGGGTTGGGAACTTGCACATGATGGGAGGGAGGGGCTTGAGGCACTTGGCACTTGGGATTGGCTTCTGAATGACTGAGACCACAGTCACTCAAGCTTCTCTCCAGCCCCCCTTCTGCATTTCAGCAATGCTTGATTTTGAGCTGGCCTAGATTTGCTACTGAGGGTAAAGTTCAGCAATTTCCAAGTTCCTCTGCCCCACCCACTAGCCTTGCTGTGAACCTGCAGCGACCTTTTCCCCATAACCATAGCTCCAAGGTTGGGGGGCTAACAACCCTCTGAGCTGTAGGAAACCCGGTCGTTTCCCATAGTCTCTGCTTATAAGCATGAAGACGCCTCCTGGCTTAAGGGTCAAGAGCCCCGCTTGGTAAAACATGGGAGAAATCAGCTCACCTGCTCACTGACCAGGCTTTGGCAGGCTTTCTTGTGGCTCCAGTTCTCAGCTCCTTTGGGTTTTCAAGACCATTTTGAGGGGCTGGCGCAACAGAACACTGGGGTGTATTTTTCATACAGCTGAGCCCAGTTCGATCCTGAGGATCCCATATGACCGGCCCGCCAACCACTCCTTACCCAGAGTAAGCCCGGAACGCGTTTAGGTGTGGCCTAAAAAGAAAAGCGAGGAGTTAGATCCCTGGCACCACTAATCACTCCTGAGTTCAGAGCAAGGCTAGCCCCTGAGCAACGGATGTGGCCTCCACCCACCACACGCCCAGTGTGGAGGTTGATTGCCAGACCCCACACGTGGGGAGGGCCCTTTTGGGGTGTGGGTCACAAACAGTGATGTTCAGGGCTTAGTGTAGGCGTCACCTCGCGCTACAGCTCTGTGCCAGGCAAGCGCCCAACCCACTGTATTCCCACCCTGGCCCCAAGGGGCATGCGTTTCTGCAGTCTGTAAAGAACCACGAAGTCTGGCAGCTGCCTGGTCTTGATCCTTAGGAACTTCGCCGGACCCTAGTCTTAGAGGGGTGTGTGGTGGTGTGTGGAGTGTGGTGTTTTGTTACTAAGGGTATTCGTATTACGCAATAGGCCCAGAATTGGTCTTGCCAAGTGGGCAGTGCTCTGAAACGGGGACGGTTTGGGGGCGGTGCTGCGCGGACCCAGCCTCCTGCAGCTGGACAGGCGGGTGAGGCCACCCAGAAGTCCAGGACCGCTGTGGGGACGGCCGCTCCGGCCACGCTGCAGGTGAGGTCCGGGAGCCGAGGTTCCAAGCCCCTGGGGACGCCGGGGAGGGTCGGGCTGGCGAGCAGACCTTGCGGGGCGCTTGGGCGGCGCCTCCCCGCTCTCCAGGCGCGTCCTGGGCATCGCTGGGCAGCGGGACGGCCGCCCCTTCCCTGCGGGCCTCGTCAGGCAGAAGGCAGAAGGGGGCTCCGAAAACGGACTGAAGCCGCTCAGCGAACTTGGGGTCCAGCGCAGAACAAGGACCTCGCGCAAGCATTTTTGGGGTGTGGGTTTGGGTTTTTTTCTTTTAGTTTGGAGCCACACCCAAGGTTACTCCAGGCCCCGCGCTCAGAAATCCTTGGCAGGCTCAGGCACAGGCTCAGGAAGCAGCTGGGACGCAGATCTGCTTTTGAAATGGAGCCTGACCCATTGTTTCGAGGCTCCCCAAGGCCCAACCCCAGACCCGCTGAGCCCGCGCCACATGCAGAGCCCCAACTGCAGGGTCACTGTGCATGATCTCAACTCTCCTGTCACCCCACGGACAGTTCGGGGAGCTCCCCAGAGGCCAGACCCCACGGGAACGTAGGGCTCGCCCTCCTGGCCTTTGGCCTCTAAATGGACCTGCCCAGGCATGGTGTTGGCCTAGCACGTTGCTGACCTGGGTTTGATCCCCGACATCCCAGAGGATCCTAGAGCATCACCTGAGTGATCCCTGAGCACCAATGGGTGTGACCTAAAACGAAAAATCAAAACCTGATCTGCAGACCCTGGGGCCCCAAATCCCACAGTCCCTGGTCCTGCTAGCCAAACCCGTCTCCGACTGCCCCTTCAGCCCTCCCTGCACAGAGCTAGACCTTTTGTCCGACTGTCCTGTTCCCTGGAAAGCCAGCCAAAGTCCTGTTGTCCCCGCAGTGCCAGCCGGCCTGGGCTCGTGTCCGACCTCCCTCGGCTGTTCTCACACGGACTGCTGGTCTTTCAAGGTCTGGCTGAAATGCCATCAGAGAAGACCTGACCTGCTGCCCGAGTCACCTGAATCCAGCACCCACCATGACTGGATGGCTGTGCACCTGGGTGTTTGCATGCGCATGAGCGCCCTTTGCACCCTTTCACTGGCACACGGGTGAGGAATAGGAAGAACAGTTACCACCTACAGGCAGGCGCTTCAGCTGTAGGAGTCAGTTCTCAGAGCCCACACTGCACCCAGCTGCCAGTGTTGGCAGTGATTTGGGGATACCAAGAGGTACCCTAAGAGGAACTTGATCCTGATTACTTACGGGGCACGGGGGTGTGGAAGCCCACCAAATGCTTGAATACATCTGCTCTTTCCAGAACAGAGCATGGCTACTGTCCCCTGACCAGGAAGACCCCTCCCCACCCTCTTTGTCCTGCCCCTTCTCATGTCAGTGGGTTTGAGCCTCATAGTCCTACCCCTGCTCACCCCTTACCCTCACGCCTCTCTCCCTGGTTTCAACCCTCTGCCCCAAATCCGGCTGTTTCCCTAACATTGAGCTTACGGGACGCTGGTGGTGCTCAGCTTCTGTCCAAGTGATACTTGTTGGCTGGGTCACCTCCCAAGGACCATCGTGAGAAGCTGGAGGGGGTTTGGAGCAGAGACTTCTCAGAAGAGCCCAGGACAGAGAAGGAGGCAATGGCCGGCTTCCCATTAGGCCACACATTAGGCATGTTGGCAGCTAGGACAGACATGGAATGTGCCCGCCCACATTGCTCCATCGGGAGGTGGACACAGCCCCGGATACTCGAACAAACTGAGGCCAAGGACGAAGGGGAAAGGAGGGGAGTTAGTCTGACTCCTTCCCTGGACCTGTGCACCCACCCAGGCTGAATCCCAGGGAGCTGGGTAAGCAGTCAGCCTGCTGGGGTTCCCCAACACTGCCAATTGCCCTATGGGGCCAGGAATAAGGTCTGGATGTCACTGGACCATCTGGGACCTGGAAGACTTGAGGACCGTAGCTGTGTGGGGTCTGGATAGAAAGTGGGTGCATGAGCTGGACTGACTGAGCTTGGGGCAGTATGACCTTTGGGATGTGCGGGTTGAGGATACTGTAATGAGTCAATGGTTCATGTGTCATTCACCTTTTCCCACTCCAAGGGGTGTGATCACAGTGACCCTAAGGGCTATTGATGGAAAGTGAGGGTCACTGCAAAGGACACAGGTGACAACCCCCCCCCTGCTGGGGAAATCTCAAAACTTAAATTAGGTGAACAGTAGACCAGGGCCAAGTCCAAACTCCTGGTATCCCCTCAGAGTTAAATAAGCAGGAGCTCGGGTGGGAAGGGGGTACAACCCTGTCCATCACTGCGAGAGGAAGGCCCAGGAGAGGACAAGGAGGCCCAGAACACCCCTCAGAACCCTCCAGATACACCCCTGCTGCATGGTCACACCCTGAATCTGACTGGGACACAAAGGCAAAGTCAGCTTCCTTCTAACAAGAGCTGGAAGCAGTCCTGACTTGCTGACACATGACTGTTCTGCCCTGCAGGTGCCTACACAGCATGGCGCTGCTGACCGGAGACATGCTGGCCCCCCTGGCCGTGGCCCTGGCCATCTTCCTGCTCCTTCTGGACCTTGTGCACAGGAGAGCACGCTGGGCCCCTCGCTACCCACCAGGCCCCAGGGCCCTGCCTGGGCTGGGCAACCTGCTACAAATCGATTTCCAGGACATGCCCAACAGCATGGGCCGGGTAAGGGGGGACACTCCCCGAGTCCTGAATGTAAGTCCTGGTTGGGAGAAGGACCTGCCCAGAGAGGACAGGCTTCTTCGGGGAGGACTGCAGTACAGCTCTGAGGACAGCAAGGCAGGTAGGAGAGGTGCTCTGACCTGGGTCCTATCACTGATCTCTGGGGATCCTTGGTCTCACCTCTCTGCACTGTGACTTTAGTCCCTATCTGTAAATGAGGCACTGGCTTCTCTTACTGACAACTTGGTGACACGGGGAGTCCTAGCTGGAAGGCCCGTCCCAAGCACTGCTCTATGCAAGGTGATGTTACCAGGAAAGCCCTTCAACTGACGAAAGCCCTTGCTCCTTGGCCTGCAGCTGCAGAGACGCTTCGGGGATGTGTTCAGCCTGCAGATGGCCTGGACGCCTGTGGTCGTGCTCAACGGGCTGGTGGCAATGCGTGAGGCCCTGGTGCACCAGAGCGAGGACACCTCTGACAGACCGTCTGCACCCACCTATGAGCACCTGGGCTTCAGTTCCCGTGCTGAAGGCAAGGGGACAGTTGATACCAATCAGGGTGCCTGCACTTGGGGCTCAGCAGAGCAAGGTCATGATCAGTGGGTACGAAGGAGCAGGAAGCAGAAGAGGGCAGCACCCAGGGAGGTCAGGGAGGAGGGTGACCATGTCAGCTTGGGTCTGGTAGGAGGAAGAGGTGACTGAAAGGGCAAGACCTTCTGGGGTGGAAAAGACGTCGAACTGGGAGAAACAAGAATGGGAGAAGCTACCAGAGGCAAAGTGCGCTTGCAGAATGAGCCTGCAGAGTGAGCCCAGACCAGCAGAGGGTGGAGGCCATGGGAAGGACCAGGACTACATGCAGCATGGGGCCCCCAGTAGGTGTACTTGTGGGCAGGAAGCCCCCAGGGGTGAGGTTCTGAGACTCGTTGGCTCGTGGGGGCACAACTGAGTGGCAACAGAGGGAGAGGCCAAGAGCTGGCACCAGGTACCCAGAATCTAGTTCAGGTACCTGCCCCATCCCCAGGCGTAATTCTAGCACGCTACGGGCAAGCATGGCGCGAGCAGCGGCGATTCTCTCTGTCCACCATGAGAAACTTCGGCCTGGGCAAGAAGTCACTGGAGCAGTGGGTGACCGAGGAGGCCGGCTACCTCTGTGAGGCCTTCAATGACCATGCAGGTGAGTGCAAGTACGGAGGCGCAGGTAGGGGAGGGAAAGTGGGATTGAGGGAGGGAGGCGAGCACTGACCTGCATTGCCCCTTCAGGACGCCCCTTTAGCCCCAAAGTCCTTCTGAATAAAGCTGTGAGCAACGTGATCTCCTCCCTCATCTACGCACGTCGCTTTGAATACCAGGACCCACGCTTTATCAGGATGCAGCAGCTAATGGACATTTCTCTGAAGGAGGACTCGGGCTTCTTGCGAGAGGTGCGGGGAGGCCTCTCCAGAGCTGACAGGCACATCATGGAGCTTCCCCAGGCTCAGGACTTTACAGGGCTGGAGAGATGTCCAGGCTGGGGGTCCTGGGCCTCCTTCATGAGCTGAGGACCAATGCATGTGGAGTTCAGATCTCTTCCTGATCACGGGCACCTAGGGGACTCACTTAGGCACAATCAAGGAAGGCAGGCTCAGAAGCACAGGAAGGACCCCCTGATCTCATTCTGTGCCCCACTCCCAGGTCCTGAATTTTATTCCGGTGCTTCTGAAAATTCCCGGGCTCCCTGCCAAGGCCTTCCCAGGGCTGACTGCCTTGCTGAATATGTTCGATGAACTGATCACTGAGAATAAGCAGAGCCGGGACCCCACTGAAGCACCTCGAAACCTGATTGATGCCTTCCTGGACGAAGTAGAGAAGGTGAGAGGTTGGGGCACAGTCAATGTGGTGAAGGTGGGCTGGGGACTGTGAATGACCCAATGACCAGGAGTGAGGTATTTGGGATTAGAATGGGCATCTCCTCCTTCCACCCCTGAGCCCAGGCCAAAGGGAACCCCAATAGCAGCTTCAACGATGCCAACCTGCGCATGGTGGTAGCCGACTTGTTTACTGCCGGGATGGTGACCACCTCAACCACACTGGTCTGGGCCCTGCTGCTCATGATCCTGCACCCTGATGTACAGCGTGAGCTTGACTGGGGATGAGGGGGCTTGGGGGCAGTGTCGGTCACAGCGAGCAAACTCGCGGTTGGGATCATCAACTTGACTGGCTGGGAGTTCAGAAGCAGCTCAGCCTTTCATCTGTACTCAGATCAGGAGGCCTGAGCCAGCCTCTGCCTCTGATGCATGGGGAACCCCTTCTGTCCAGGCCGTGTCCAGCAGGAGATCGATGAGGTGATAGGGCAGGCACGGCCACCAGAGATGGGGGACCAGGCCTGCATGCCCTACACGATGGCCGTGATCCACGAGGTGCAGCGTTTCGGGGACATCGTCCCACTAGGAGTCCCCCACATGACTTCTCGGGACATTGAAATCCAGGGCTTCCTCATCCCTAAGGTAAGCCTCATCCCCAAGCCCACAGCCTCACACACTAGAAGCATCCTGTGAGCAGCTGCTCCCACAACTGTCAGGGAGTATACAGCCTCACATTTCCCAGGTACCTGTGCATCCTGGCAGTTGGGGCTGAGCACAGACTCAGGTTTGCCCAGTCCATAATGTCTTGCTCAGTGGGAAGATGAATGAAAATGGGACCCTGAGGCTGAAGGGGTCCTTGTCTGCAGGGAGGTAGGTCCCTGTTGTGTATGTAAATATTTTAGGGGATTACTATGTTACTCACCCTAACCTGATTGGTGATTGTGCCCTACCCTAGGGTATGACCTGGCATTCTGCCCCCACCCTAGGGTAGGACCTGATTCTGCTTCCACCATTGGTTGGTATCTGATCCCACCATTGGGTGGTACCTGATTCTGGGGGATAAAAGCAAGGGTCTGTGGAAGACGAGGGGCTTTTTGGCTGGAACGGAAGCTGAGTCTTTGGACTTCAGTCTTGTCCACTGAATAAAGCAAATATTTCCATGAGCCTGACCGTCTGCGAGCTGTTTACTCACCGTTTCACCTCAGAACCGTGTTTCACCTCAGAACTGTTGGCTAGACAGGGTGGCAGACGCGTGCTCCTAGCTGGAAGGGAAAGACCTCATCCTCCATCCCTCCATCAACCTTTTCAGGGGCTGACTTGCAACAGGTCCCCATCATTACCAGGTGGCCAGGGATACCCTGAGCATCAGGTGGACCCAGGTGGAGGTGACTGGCCTCACCTTGCCTGGCCTCTGTCTTCAGGGGACAACGCTGCTCACCAACCTGTCATCGGTGCTGAAGGACGAGAGTGTCTGGGCAAAGCCCCGCCGCTTCCACCCGGAGCACTTCCTGGATGCCCAGGGCCACTTCGTGAAGCACGAGGCCTTCATGCCCTTCTCTGCAGGTGCTTGCATGTCCCCAGCTCTGTCTGTGTCTCCTCAGGGTCCTGGAGGGGAGGAACACCAGAACCCCAGGATCACTGAGCCCATTTCCACCACAGGTCGCCGCGCGTGCCTTGGGGAGCCCTTGGCTCGGATGGAGCTCTTCCTCTTCTTCACCTGCCTCCTGCAGCGCTTCAGCTTCTCGGTGCCCGAAGATCAGCCCCGCCCCAGTGACCAGGGTGTCTTTGCCTCCCTGGTGACCCCAGTGCCTTATGAGCTCTGTGCTGTGTCTCGCTAAGGCGGACACCCAAACCTCACTTGCTTCTCTGCTGTGGATCAAATGCTCAATAAACCAGCCCAGGTCCCAGCCTGATCTGACTCCACCTTGTCCATGTTCCTTCACTTTGGGCCTCACACCCTCGCCCTATTGAATAAACCTGACACTCAGACCACTTCGCAGGTGGGTATACTGAGGCTCAGAGTGACCATTTACTTACCCGACCAGTTCTTGATACTCAGGAGAACCAGCAATGGCTTCCCACCTGTGTCTGAGACCCTGAAGTCTGAGTCCTGGGTGTTAGGCTGAGGAACAGTGACTGAACTTCTGATATGACCAGGACAAAATCTTGAATGAGGGAGGAGTGGCAGATTTCCATCGTATGGAGAGGGTCCATGGATGGGTTCAGAAGATGATCAGAAGATGGATCAGAGGCGATGCTGTCTAGGCACCCACTGCTCTGCATCCTTGGTGGGGTCCCCCAGACTGGATGACCACACAGCTACCTCCACTCTCAGACTCTCCTGAAAGTTCAAAAGGTCAAAGTCCCTCCACAGTCAGTGTGCCAAGACTGTGCTGTGTCTCATGACCTCTGTGCACAGAGACTGCCATGCTCAGCCATACAGCATAAGTCCCAACACCTGGGATGTCATATTAATGCTCCTCTGGGAAAGTTACCTGTTGACTAAGATTTACTCCTATACGAGTTATCAATAGATCCTCAAAGAGCTCCCAGAATGCAAAATTGACTCCCATTACCCTATCCCCAATGATGGGGAAGTGATCCTGGTAATATTTATCTGTGCAGATAATTCACAGAGACAGGAGGGGAAAAAGGCAAGAAGGTCGGATGAAGAATCCTTTGTCAGCCTGCTAGTCCTTCCCAAAGACCAGAGCCTCCCAGCTAGCTGCCCAAAAGACCCTGAGCATCTCACTCGACAACTATTTGTTATCCTTTCAATAGCGCCACCCCCCCCCAAGGTAGTATGTGGGACAACAGGCAGAGAAGGATATTCTAAATAAATCTTTTTCTTTTTTTTTTTTTTTTGGTTTTTCGGGCGACACCCATTTGATACTCAGGGGTTACTCCTGGCTAAGTGCTCAGAAATTGCCCCTGGCTTGAGGGGACCATATGGGACGCTGGGGGATCCAACAGCGGTCCTTCCTTGGCTAGCGCTTGCAAGGCAGACACCTTACCTCTAGCGCAACCTCGCCGGCCCCTCTAAATAAATCTTATAAAAACCTCCATATATAGATACACAATTAAGTAACATTCCCTATAATTACAAAGGAATAACCGAAACAAATGGAAAAGGGCGGCTGTTTGAATAAGCACATCACAGGGAAAAGGAAAGAAAAATTTCTAACCTAAATACCGGGTGTCCAAAACCAGACACGTGCCAAGGAATCGACTACAAGCTCCAGAAATGTTAGATCTACGACATACAAGATGAAGAATTCAAAGTAAGTTCTTCCGCGGAAGATCAAGTGGAATATTCAGCATTCAATGATAAAAGATCAAGTTGGCTATGGGGAACTCCCGAGGCAATCAAAAAGCCCAATTGTAATCCGAAGACAGAGATCCTTTGAAAAGATGCTAGAAAGGCTGTGTAGTGGTCGGGAAGAAGCACATTGTTTATTCATATCCAGGTTGACAAGGAAGCCCATTTTGGGGGGCACTGATTTGGGTCCCTACCTAGGAGAAGTAGGCACAAGATCACTGGGGGGACAACTGTAATGATGGCCAATATATGTTTGAGCTTAATCCAAGTTCTTCCACATGTATAGTCCAGGCAGAAGTCCGTGAAAGGTCCAAAGTTGATGTACGAAGTACAAAGGAGTATGGCTGACTATTTATTGATGGGTGCATGTCACAAACCAAACCAAAATTTTAAGGCCTAGAACCTCCCTGTGTAGATAAGTAACTTGAGGTTCCATCCAAAATGAATAGAACCTCCTTTTGAACCTACAATATGTTTTCTATGATGTGCCCAAGCAGAAACCGTGAGAACAGGAATAAATCATCATTTAGGAAATTGTCAACAGTACATCCAACCCACTAACCTAAAGTGAAGAAAGCAAAAACCCTAAAGTAACACAAAGTTAATTTCTAAAAGTAAAAATTAAAATGGGAAGAACATTAATTACAATAAAGGAAGGCTAGTATCAAATATAAATTCAAAGGATTATTATAATCAAAAACATACAAAAGGTGAATTTTCTAGAGTCCAATGCAAATCTGTGCCAATAAAGGACCTGGAACCCGAGAACCTCAAAGAAACTTGAGGAATTTGGAAAAGTTGATCACAGCTTGGTACCAGATAGGAAACTCCAAAAGCCAAAGATTTCTTCCTAAGGTTGAAATCAGGAAGCTTCTATTTGAGGGTGCAGATGATTTACAGTGATGAAGAAATTTCTGAAAAATGAAGGCTAAGGACTAGGGGAAAAGAGGGAAAGATAAGGTAGAAAGAATAAGTCGACTCCCCAAAGCATTGTACAGATTTAATGTGATTCCTCTAAAGCAGGGGTCCTCAAACTTTTTAAACAGGGGGCCAGTTCACAGTCCTTCAGACTGTTAGAGGGCCAGATTTATAGTAAAAACAAAAATTATGAACAAATTTCTTTTTTTTTTTTTTTTTTTTTGTGGCTTTTGGGTCACATCCGGCAGTGCTCAGGGTTTATTCCTGGCTCCAGGCTCAGAAATTGCTCCTGGCAGGCACGGGGGACCATATGGGGCACCGGGATTCGAACCGATGACCTCCTGCATGAAAGGCAATCACCTTACCTCCATGCTATCTCTCCGGCCCATGAACAAATTTCTTTGCACACTGCATATATCTTATTTAGAAGTGAAGAAACAAAATGGGAATAAATACAATATGTGGCCCGCGGACCATAGTTTGAAGACCCCTGCTCTAAAGATACCAATGACATTCTTCAAAGAAGTAGATCAAACACTTCTGAAATTCATTTGGAACTATAAACACCCTCGAATAGTTAAAGCACTCCTTAGGAAAAGGAATATCGGAAGCATTGATTTCACCAATTTTAAGCTGTATTACAAAGCAATAGTTATCAAAACAGCATGGTATTGGAATAAAGACAGACCCTCAGATCAGTGGAATAGGCTTGAGTACTCAGAGAATATTCCCCAGTCATACAATCACCTAATTTTATATAAAAGAGCAAGAAAATCCTAAATGGAGCAAGGAAAGCCTCTTCAACAGGTGGTGTTGGCACAACTGGTTAGCCACTTGCAAAAAAACGAACTCAGATACCCAGCTAACATCATGTACGAAGGTAAAATCCAAATGGATTAAAGACCTCAATATCAGACCTGAAACCATAAGGTATATAGAACAACATGTAGGTAAAACACTCCATGACATTGAGACTTAAGGCATCTTTAAGGAGGAAACGGCACTCTCCAAACAAGTGGAAGCAGAGATAAACAGATGGGAATATATTAAGTTGAGAAGCTCCTTCACCTCAAAGGAAATAGTGCCCTGAATACAAGAGCCACCCACTGACTGGAAGAAACTATTCACCCAATACCCAACAGATAAGAGGCTAATATCCAAAATATACAAGGCACTGACAGAACTTTACAAGAAAAAAACATCTAATCCCATCAGAAAATGGGGAGAAGAAATGACAGACACTTTGATAAAGAAGAAATACAAATGACCAAAAGACACATGAAAAAATGCTCCACATCACTAATCATCAGGGAGAGGCAAATCAAAACAACTACGAGGTACCATCTCACACACAGAGATTGGCACACATCCCCTAAAGATTCTAAAAATCATTAATCATTCTGAGTTTTTTTTTAATTAATGGAATTTTTAGTGGATGTATTGACATTCGGTCTAAAATGAAAGCCAAGTATTGATAAGGTGGCATAGTCTGTATTTTTTCTAAAGCTATTTTTAGTCCTGATGCTTGTAAACAATCAGTAATGTAAGGATATAAATTCTGTAAATCTGTCTCATTGTTCATGGTCAGTAAGATGTCATCGGTATATATTAATAATCATGGCTTGAGGGAACTTTTTATGAGCAGGGCACAAAATCTTATCTACAAAAAAACTGACACATTGTTGGGGAGTTCAGCATGCCCTGGGGGAGACTGGTCCATTGAAAACGCCTGCAGGGATGAGTATTATTGAGAGAAGGAACTGAAAATGCAAAACGTTTTCTATCATCTGGGTGAATAGGAATATGATAGAAGCAATCTTTTAGATAAATTATTATTAATGGTCAGTCCTTTGTAATAACTACAGGTAGTGGCTAACCTATCTGCAGTTTGCCCATGGGTATCATGGACAAAATCACAACTCTAAGATCCATCAAAAGTCTCCATTTCCCGGATTTCATATGTTCGTTTTCTGTGTGTGTGTGTGTGTGTGTGTGTGTGTGTGTGTGTGTGTGTGTTTTATGGGTGGGGGAGAGACCACACCTGGTGATGCTCAGGGGTTATTCCTGGCAATTGATTCAAATTCAAATTCAATTGCTCCTGGGGCCGGGAGGTGGTGCTGGAGGTAAGGTGCCTGCCTTGCCTGCACTAGCCTTGGACAGACCGTGGTTCGATCCCCCCCACGTCCCATATGGTCCCCCCAAGCCAGGAGCAACTTCTGAGCGCATAGCCAGGAGTAACCCCTGAGCATCACCGGGTGTGGCCCAAAAATAAAAAAAAATTAATTGCTCCTGACTTGGGGGAACATATGGGACCCCGGGGGATTGAACCACAGTCTGTCCTAGGCTAGAGCTGACAAGGCAGAGGCCTTACTGCTTCATGCCACCACTTCACCGGTCCTCCCCCCACCCCCAATTTTTTTTATCATGAATATGGGAGAATTCCATTGAGAAAAGGAAGGTTCAAAATGTCCCAAACTTAGCTGTTTATCCACTAATTCTATCAGCACCTTAAATTTATCAGCTTTAAGGAGCCACTGACCTGTCCAAATTGGTTCATCAGATATCCATTTTATTTTTATCGGTGCTGGAGTTTCAATGGCAGTGGCCCCTATGAAAAATTTTTTGAATTTTTGAATCAAAGGAAGGTTTAGGTTCTTCTGGAGCTAATGGGATATGGAATTCTTCATTCCACTGTTTGTGCAGGTCAAGGTCCCACAAGGATGGCAAAAACGGGCTCAGGTGAGGTCTAATTATAGCTCTTTGATTTTTTTGGGTCTTTAAACACCATAGTATTTGTATTCAGCAAACAGGAACTTAAACCTCCTATTCCTTCCAGAGAATATGGATTTCCTTGATAGGCTAATTTTCTGGCCATTCTTTTTCAGAGATTATGGTAATCTCTGCGCTCCAAAATCCAGCATCCCTTCAAATGTCTGCCCTTCTGAAATCCAGCATCCCTTCAAATGTCTGCCCTTCCAATTGAAGTTTTATCATTGGATGTTCATCTCTCAATTTAGCAACCATAGCCATGAGTGGGTTGTGGACTGCACCCGTATTTGTGCTTCCAAAACCTCTGATCCTTTTCTTATTTGAGTTCTTATTTTTGACATAAGATACTATCATGATCGGGGTGATTGCTTCACCTTTCTTAAAGGTCCATGTGACTGGTACACTAATAATCACAATTATTTCTCCCATGGAGTCTGAATCCACCATCCCAGTAGTTATTGATATCCCCTTTACATTGCCAAGAATCAAACCCATTGTATTTGGGGGTGCTTGAGCCATAATGCCTGTTCTCAACATATAAGGGCATTGTTCTGGGTTAATGGTGATGTCCTCCATGCATATTATGTCCAACCCTGCACTTCCCGAAGTTACGTGATTCAATTCTTTTATCTTGTGGAATTTTCTTGGGTTGGGCCAGGAAGCATTATAGTCTAAGGGTTTTGCCCCTAGTTTTGGAGGGGTTGGGGCGTGCCCCTATAAGCACTTCCCTGCATCATGTATCAATGCCCCCGGAGAACTGAGTTTAAAAGGAGCTGCCAATCTATTTTGATGTATCCTGATTTCCCACAATGAAAATATGTACTCTGCCTACTGGGGTTAGTATTCAGACTTCTCCCCAGTCAGAATTAAAACAGTTTGTGGATTTGCAATCTCTTGCCCAGTGCTTACCTTTTCCACAATTAGGACAAAAGCTAGGTTTTTTGAATGTGTTTTGTTCCCTGTGGAAGGAAAGGATCGTTCTCTTGGTAACCATGAATGTTTGTACCAGGTTTGAGAGGGGTGGGGATTGGGTTATCTTATGCACATTCAGACATGCATAGAGGAAATCATTCAGATCTGCTTTGTCCAGCAAAGATAATAATACTGATTTGAAAGTTGAATTAGCATTATGGTAAAACAATCTCTTTTCTTTTTTTTTTTTTTTTTTTTTTTGGTTTTTAGGCCACACCCGTTTGACGCTCAGGGGTTACTCCTGGCTATGTGCTCAGAAATCGCCCTTGGCTTGGGGGGACCATATGGGACGCCGGGGGATCGAACCGCGGTCCTTCCTTGGCTAGCGCTTGCAAGGCAGACACCTTACCTCCAGCGCCACCTACCCGGCCCCAAAACAATCTCTTTTCAAGAAATTTTCTCATCTCATCTTTGACTTCTAATTTGAGCACATCTTTAAGCCTACCCACAAACTCTAAATACAGTTCAAGGGAGCCTTGGGTAATTTTTAAAAAGATTCCTGTACCTGTGCTCTTATAATCAATTTTTTTCATGTGGATAATGCAATATCCTTAATTATATCTAAAATTTCCTTAGGTAAAGCAGCTCGAATTTGAACATTTGTGTATTGATTTTCTGCCATCAATAATTCGTATGAGAAAGTGACCCCTGCCACCCATTTTTTAGTTCCATTCAGGCTATAAAGTTTTGGCTTTTACTCCTTCTGAATAAAACATTTCCCACTGAACCCAATGATTCATAGGAAGGCACATGTTCGCAATATTTTTTAAATCATGCAAAATCCAAGCTGATTTTTGACATCAAAATTTTAGTAACTCCACACAGTATGGTTATGTTTGACCGTACTCTTTACATGACTTTTTTTTTGGGGGGGTGTCACACCCGGCTGTGCTCAGGGGTTACTCCTGGCTCTGCTCAGAAATCACCCCTGGCAGGCACAGGGGACCATATGGGATGCTGGGATTTGAACTGCCGTCCTTCCGCATGAAAGGCAAACGCCTTACCTCCATGCTATCTCTCCGGTCCCTTTATGTGACTTTTTAAGCCAATTTATGTCTTCCATCTCAACGGGATATATTTTGAAACATTTACTCCAGGTAAAGGGGCAGAGGCCGGGTTAACAAAATTACTCTGAATAGGGCTCTGAGGCCTGGATTGTGGATTAGGTGCATAGAGACATGCTTTTGGTGTTTCATTGTCTGATTCAGCACCGTTATGTAAGTCAATTATGTGAATAGAATCAGGATTCACCTGTGGATTTAGCATCAGAAGGTTGGTCACTAGTGTTAAGAGTTAAAATGGGGGGGGCGATGGAATGGGGGTGAGAAAGTGAGGGGTAGGGTAGCTGGAATGGGTTCGAATTCTGGAGTCTTCATGAGTTTGAATTCTGGAAGAAGAAGAGAGAGTTCTGAGGAGATAGCCTAGTGAGAAGAGGGAAGGCAGGAACCTTGGGTGGGTGCAGTCTTGACCTTCCAGATGATGGAATTAGGAATATTGAGGGATAGGCCTCTGTCTGCTTCTAGGTCCAGGATGGCTTGCTCTGGGGACCACTAGCTCCCAGAGGCACCTACAGGCACAGGAGGGGATTGGGAAGGGCTGGAAGTGTGTTGGGACTGAGCACTGGCAAATAGGGACCTTTCTGACAAGATGGAAAGAGTGACAAAAAGAGGCAATTGGGAAGCAGCAAGGCGGTGCCCTGGGGAGGTGAAGCCAGACAAGATGGACAGTGAGTACCAGCTGACCCTGGAGCTGGGAAGTTGTCAACACCAAACCAGAAGAAAGACCCAGGTTCAGTCAATGTATTACAGAATCATGGATGAATTTCAGCGTATTTCTTCAAGAAATGTCTCTTTTTAAACAGCAGAGTCCTGGCAAGTTTTGTCTCGTGGTCTGCAGCATGTGCACATTTTTTACAGTCTTGGGAAGTTACGTCCCGGGGGTTATACTCAGCTACTTACTACTGCTGCTCGCATTTCTGTGCCCATTGTTGAAGTGTAATGACATTGGGCAAAAAGTGTACAGCAAAATCAAGTCTATTCTGCTGAAGCTAGATTTTGGAATTGGAGAATATATTAATCAGAAAAAACGTGAGCGCTCTGATCTTGAACGACCTGGAGAGGAAGTTTTCTCTGGAGACTTTCCAGATTTTCCAGCTCTGGAAAAAGGCCCAGGAACCCTGGATGAAGAGGAACTCAGTGTTGGTTTACCTGGGGAGCCCCAGAGCAGAAAGGCAAGGCGGGACAGATGCCCTCCTGGTGGAGGAGAGGGGCAGGTGGGGGCTGCTGGCCCCTCACTGCCCCCTGGCAGTGACCCAAACTTTCAGCTGATGACAAACCTGGCTGGGGATGTCATCACGGCCGCCGTGACAGCTGCTATCAAAAACAAGGTCGAGGGTGTGCAGCAGGTGCTGACCCAGGCACTACCCGTCCTTGCAGAGGACACAGACTCTGAAGAGGCCGATGACTTCGAACTCCTGGACCAGTCAGAGCTAGGTCAGATCGACAGTGAGTTGGGACTCTCAGCTGAGCCAGAGGCAGAAGCTGCACCCACCAACAAGTCTTCCAGCTTCTTCTCGAACCTGCTTGGAGGAGGTCATTAGACTGAACTCCAAAACAGATAAACTACCAAAAATTTAAACTTGCAAAAA
The DNA here is from genome assembly GCF_024139225.1 of Suncus etruscus. Lineage (NCBI taxonomy): Eukaryota > Metazoa > Chordata > Mammalia > Eulipotyphla > Soricidae > Suncus > Suncus etruscus. The sequence goes on from NC_064851.1 coordinate 3,259,473, forward strand.
AAAAAAAAAAAAAGAAGAAGAAAAAAAAGGGGGGGAACTGAACTTGAGCTTTACTGATTACTTTAGATTGGGGACATACTAGCTCCCCTTCTGCAGTGAATGAATTAATTGGATTTCTAGCAGATGACACCTACCCATGATCCCAGTTGGTTTTCTTCCCCACTTCCCCCTCTGGTGCTGGGGAATCCAACCCAGGGCTTCACACATACCAGGCGATGCCTTTTGCCACTGAGCTACATCCCTGCCTCCTGAGTTTTTATGTAATTAGCATGGAAATGAACTTCCTATATATGTGTATATATGTTCACAGACATATATGTATACTACGTTGTTCAAGAGGAATTAGAGACTTAATTAGGGACTTAATTTTTTGTGTGTTTTTATTTTGTTTTGGGGCCACATATGGCCATGCTCATTGGTTACTCCAGGCTCTGTACTCAGGAAACACTCCTAGCAGTGCTAGGGGGAACCATATGGGAAGTTGGGGATCAAATCCGGTCAGCTATGTCAAGGCAAATGCACTCTTCCGTAGTATTTCCCCCTGTGACCCATATTAGGGATTGTTTATTTATTTTTTTTTTCGATTCTGGGTCACACCCGGCAGCGCTCAGGGATTACTTCTGGCTCTGTGCTAGAAATTACTCCTGGCAGGCTTGGGGGACCATAAGTGATGCCGGGGATCAAACCCGAGTCAGCTGGTACAAGGCAAATGACCTATCGGCTGTGTTATTATTGCTCTGGCCCCCAGGATTGTTTTTAAAACAATAAGAAAACATAAATTGAGATTCTTCTATAATTATTTCATTTTTTTGCTTTAAAATTCATTTCTTAAGCATATATTTTATTGTAAATCACTTAAATATAAATTATGAATTCAAATACATGCTGATCTAGCTCCAACAATGTTTCTCATGCTTGGGAACAGTTAAAATTTTTTGCTTGATTTTAATCTAAAAAAGACCAATAAAATATTAAGATGTCTCTAAGTTGAAGAACTTGGAGCATAATCTCTAAAGGAATCCCTTAGGGAAAACTTCTGAAATATAAATCACTCCTTGGCCTGGGTGGATGTATTTCCATTTTCTTCTGTAGCTCTGGACTCAGGCTTCCTTGTCAGTGATGTGCCTATTGACCGCTGACCCTTTTCTTTGCAGTGAGGTACCAGCCCTTACAGGCAGGAAATTAAATTTCACTTAGATGGCGAGTCTGAGCGACTCATCAAACCTGAGCTGTGTTGTGCAGTTGTCACACCTTGTAAAGAGAGGGTGGGAGAGTAGGTCTACCTCACCTGCTCAGAACAAGCTTCCACACTTGTCTTTCATGCTGTGTCATGGGAAAATGTCTCAGAATCGTGAAACAAGCTTTGTCCTGTCCTCATCACATGGTAGAGAAGCAGTGACTGGCTTGATGATCTCCAGCTTCCTGAGGAGAGGAAATTGCTTGGCTTTATAATGTCTTCATTTGTCATTGAAATCTGTTTCTTCGTGGGAGACTGGAACACATTTTTTCTTTATCTTAAGCTTTTTAAGGTCACCTTGAAATAATCAAGCCAGAGGCTCGGGATGAAGACCAGTGGTACAAGACAGAAAATGGTGGCCTTGCATGTGTGAGGCCTTGTGTTTGATCCTCAGCACCACAAAGTTAAAACCAACAAAACAAAGAAATTGGACTTGGTGTTTTAAAACAGTGGACTAAAGAGTAGAAACCATGTGGATTTTGCTTCTGTGGTAGAAATGTCCAGTAGTGTTGAGGGACCATGTCAGCTATGACCAGCCTTCTTAAATTTTCCAAGACTGCTGCCATCTTGGGGGTCTGCGGCCCTCAGAAAGGAAGGTTGAGTCAAGAGTAGAGAACTCTGGCCCTCCCCCACCAATGACCCCTCTCCTTGCCTCAAGTTTCTGGAGACTAATGATAGGCAATCTGATACTTTAATGTAGAATCTCTTATTTATTTGTTCTTTCGGAGGTATTAAATGATCTAGACTGAATTTTGCCAAATGTTAAGGGAACGTGAGTTCCCACAGACTTTGAATACTTGCTCTTTTGTGATGGACTCTGCTTCCATGTCCTTAGTGCCTCATGGCTGTGTTTGGTGTCCTTTGTTGAGACAAAGTGAACCTGTGCCTTCATTCTCTTGCCTGTCTTGGTACAAATGAAATCCTGGTGTTAGAGTGATAAACCCATGTGGATTTTGGAGAAATATGCCGAATTCTATTGGAAGAGTTTCTGGACATGAGGAAAAATACAGTTACATTTATAAAATAGTTGTTACCAGGACTCTTCTCTCTTTCTCTCCCTCCCTCCCTCTCTCTCTCTCTCTCTCTCTCTCTCTTTTTTTTACATGTATGACTATTTATTTAAAGTATCCTTGTGGACCAGGGACATGGCTCAAAGGGCTGGAATATATGTTTTGCATATAGGATATATATCCCAAATTCATCTTGACATCAATGTTTCTCCCCCAACATAAAATTAAAATACAGTAAATAAAAAGTATCCGTAGTCATGAAATCAAAAAAAATAAAAATAAAAATAAAATAAAATGGGGGGGGCCGGGCGGTGGCGCTGGAGGTAAGGTGCCTGCCTTACCTGCGCTAGCCTAGGAGACGGACCGCGGTTCGATCCCCCGGCGTCCCATATGGTCCCTCAAGCCAGGAGCGACTTCTGAGCGCATAGCCAGGAGTAACCCCTGAGCGTCACCGGGTGTGGCCCAAAAACCAAAAAAAAAAAAAAAAAAAAAAAGAGTTAAAATGGGGCTGTGAGTTTCTTTTTTTTTTTTTTTTTTTTTTTTTTTTTAATTTTTTTTTTTTTTTTTTTTGTGGTTTTTGGGTCACTCCCGGCAGTGGTCAGGGGTTACTCCTGGCTCCATGCTCAGAAATTGCTCCTGGCAGGCACGGGGGACCATATGGGACGCTGGGATTCGAACCGATGACCTCTTGCATGAAAGGCAAACGCCTTACCTCCATGCTATCTCTCCAGCCCCGGGGCTGTGAGTTTCTAAATTATTGTCTCAAGCCTTAGTTTTAGCAGAATAAATGCCTTTAATTTTTATATTGGGCTTGGATCTGCCAGCCTGCACTATGGCCCAAATCTTTGTTGGATAAAATTCTTTATTGTCTGTATTGGTTGGATAAAGTTTCCTATTGTCTGTACTGGTTTTAGCTTCACTATTGCTAATCTTTCTATCTCCTAAATACCAGTCAATCAATAAGCTCACCATAACCATATTAGCCAAGATAGAAATTCCAAAGACTATGAAGTATGGAGATAGTATAGGACCGGCAGTTATGTGGTTATAAATTTTCGATTGAAATGCAGGCCACAACCATTCTACAGCAAAAAAAATTCCATAATGCTGAACCAATCTGTTTATTACAAGGCAGCACAATCCACTTGACTAATGCTGAACCAATCTGTTTGAAACAAGGTGGCATAATCCACGTGACTAACCACATAAGCCATCCAATGGTCGCCAGGGAAAATTTCCAGTAAAGCATTTTACTTACAGTTATTGAGAGTCCTGGTTCAGCTTGTTCCGGCACCATTTGTTGGCTTAGAGTTACTCCTATACTGGTAGTTGATGGATCTTCAAAGAGCTCCCAGAATACATAATTGATTCCCATTCCCCTATTCCCTAGGATGGGGAAGCGATCCTGGTAATATTTATTCCCGCAAATAATTCACACAGACAGGAGGGTAAAAAGTCAAGAAGGTTGGACACAGAATCCTTTGTCAGAATCTACGCCTGCCCAGTGGGGCCCGACTGTGAAAAATTGTGAGTGCTGCCTGTGTGTGTCTGTCTACTGTCCTGTTGCCTGAACCTCTTGGGAGTGGGCCGAAAAGAGGCTCCAGCAGAGCATGGCCGCTCCGCTTCGCTAAGTGGTCGTGCGCTCTTTCTAAAGAAAGAACACCATTGCAACAAGAAGAAAAAAATCACACTAAGAACTGTGCTGGATCACTGAAGCCCAGCGTTTCTCTCTGGACTGTCTTCTCTGCTGCATGATGGGGCCTAAGATTTGATCCTGTGTGAGGCTTCATCCACGGAGGACTCCCCTCCCTTGGAAGCAAGTTGACCCATCCAGAAAGGGTGGAGCCAGAGGAGTGTGGCTGCTTACATCATTTAGCCAATGAATACCACCACAACACATAGAAAAACCCACAATATAAGTGTGACAATGGGGAAACAACGCAGGCCAGCATCAGACATAGAGAATGAAGATGACAATACTGATGACCAGATAACGACAAACTAACTAATCAACCTCTCAGATAAGGACTTTAGACAAGCAATATGGAAGATGCTCAAAGAACTCAAAGAAACCATGGATCGAGTTGAACAGAACACTAAAAAGAACCAAAAAATATGAAGACAGAAATCACAAAACTCCAAACTGAAATAACATGTCAACTAACAGGCCTGAAAAACTCAGTAAACGAAGTGAATGACAAACTGGATAAGCTCTGGAACAGGGAATCAGAAGCTGAGAATAGACTTGGTGCTGTGGAAGATGAGATAAATAACATTTCCATACAGCAGGAGAGACTGGAAAAAAAAAACTTAAAGCAAATGAACAGACAGTGGAAAAATTAGTCAAAGAATGGGAACAGATGAAAATAGAAGTCTATGATAGCTCAACAGAAACAACTTAAGAATTATTGGAGTCCCAGAGACCCAGGAAGAAAATTTTCAGGAAGAATCAACGGTCAAAAACATCATTAAAGAGAAACTTCCAGAGCTAAAGAACACATGTGATCAAATCCTGCATGCTCGAAGAGTACCAACCAAAAGAGACCCCAGAAAAAAATACCCCAAGACACATCCTAGTCACAATGATGAATCCCACAGATAGAGACAGAATTTTGAAAACAGCAAGATCAAAAAGGGAAATTACATTCAAGGGAGCATCTTTGAGATTTACAGCAGACCTGTCACCAGAAACACTCAAGGCCAGAAAGCAGTGGTGGGATATTGTGACAAGACTGAATGAAATGAATGCTTTACCTAGAATACTGTACCCAGAAAAACTCACTTTCTAGTTTGACAGAAGAATACATGGTTTCACAGACAAAAAACAGCCAGAAACTTTACAGACTCAAAACCAATCTTAAGAGAAAAACTGAAAGACCTAATTTAAGACAAGACTAACCAAAAGACACACCAAATTTTGATATAAAGATGGCATTAAATCCCAGGACAATTCTTTCTCTCAAAGTCAATGGACTAAATGCACCAGTTAAGAGACAGAGTGGCTAAATGGATCAAAAAACTCAATCCAACCTTCTGCTGCCTACAAGAAATGCACCTGAATAGTCAGAACAAACATAGACTCAAAATAAAAGGCTTGAGGAAAATTATCCAAGCAAACAACACCCATAAAAAAGCTGGAGTGGCCATACTAATATCAGATAATGCAAACTTTATACTCAGGAAGGTTGTAAGAGACAAAGATGAACATTTTATATTAATCAAGGGGTATGTAGAACAGGAAGAAATAACTCTCCTAAACATATATGCACCGAATGAGGGTCCAGCAAAATATCTAATAAAATTGTTGACAAATCTGAAAAATAATATCAGTAACAACACAATAATTGTGGGGGACCTCAACACGGCTTTGTCAACACTGGATAGGTCAACCAGACTGAAACCCAAAAAGAATATACTAGACCCGAGGAGAGAAATAGAAGAAAGAGGCCTAGTGGATATATATATATAGGACACTTCATCCCCAGAAACCTGGATACACATTCTTCTCCAATGTACATGGGACATTCTCCAGGATAGACTACATGCTGGCACATAAAACATACCTCCATAACCCCCCTGCTGCAAATCCTCTGCCAATCTCAAAAAGGTCAGGGGGGGGTTGATGGAAAGGTGCCTGGGAACCCACACACCACAAGAAAATCCCAAAAGACAATGGGGAAACCTATACTTCCAACATAAGTATAAGACCGGTATTGCACCACCTCTTCACCTGCTTTTCCCCAAAAGTAAGGTAGTTTCATGCATCACATGGTTCCTTTAATTATTTTGTTAATTCATTTTTAATGTTTGTTCTACATATACATATGTGAGCACATACACTTTTATTCCTAATTTTATCTTGTTTGGATGTGTGACATGTTTCTGTTTTCTTCTTTGTCCAGCCCCAAATGCACTGACAATATAAAGTAGCACCATTTCTCCCTGCAAAGGCACACTACAAAAAGGGGAACTCTTACATATAAAAAGAGCTCTTATCTACTAGAGATAAGAACTGATACTTGTTTACAATACAGGAATATCTCCTACCTTGAAAATATGTCACTTGGACTCAACTTAGACATCAGGTGATTAGACACCATTCGTCCAGCCTTGAACCCTGGATCCCAGACATAGAATCAACACAGTTCTTCACAACAGCTACAGGAAACAAATCTCATCCGGGACATCCTTAATACCACTGGACCACCAACAAATGCCAGCTCTAATATGATATCTTGACAACAAAGAAAATGGGAACAACTTGACCTAAAAACAGGTTATCCTGGGCCCGGAGAGATAGCACAGCAGTGTTTGCCTTGCAAGCAGCCGATCCAGAACCAAAGGTGGTTGGTTCAAATCCCGGTGTCCCATATTGTCCCCTGTGCCTGTCAGGAGCTATTTCTGAGCAGACAGCCAGGAGTAACCCTTGAGCACCGCCGGGTGTGGCCCCAAAACAAACAAAAAAAGAAAAAACAAACAAACAAAAAAAATAAGAACAAAAAAACAGGTTATCCTACCTCACCAGCTAACGATAAGACAAAATCAGAAGACTGGTCAACCTTTGGTCGGTCCAAAAGCCAAGATCGCGATTTACAGATGACTGGCTGCTAGAACCATGACTGGACTGAATATATCTTGAGACCAATAAAAAAGCCCTAGTCTAGGGTTTGAACTATGACCCACACAATAACCATGATCCCCATTTCCAAAGGTCCAGCAGAGACAATCACAATGGAATGAGGCTTCTGGAAACACAATGAAAGACACTATCCTAGGTTCTATCCTAGGATCAGTGCAAAGACCAAGAACACCAAACACAGAAAATGGATTAAAATGACACTGAAGGAACAGAACTTCTAGAACCACAAAGAAAGACTTCACCATAAGTCCCACTCCTGGATCTGTGCAGATACTGAGATCTACAGATACAGAGGTCTTATTTCATCACCCAGGGCTGAGCAGTTTTCCAAACACCACGAAAGTACCACCGGTAGAGTAAATGAACCTGAACGGAGTCTATAGTTAATCCCATGACAATATACCCCAAGGGTGGAGAAACCCCATAGCGCTAAGGCCAAGTGAATTCCTTTTCGAATGACCCCAATATTTACTGTGCCAGTGCAGGAGGAAAAAAAAAAAAGGCAAAAAGCACAAAACATTTTTATCTTTTATATATTATTTTTTCTTTATTTATTATTATTATTATTATTATCATCATCATCATCATCATCATTATTATTATTTACCTATCTACTTTTTGTCGATTGCTTTGTTTTGGTGTGGTTATTGAAGCTGTTGTCCGCATTTACATTTATTTTTTTTTTCTTCTTTTCTTTTCTTTCTTTAGGTGCTCTGCCATGTTTTTTAACTCAAGACCATGGCTGTTTATTGTGGTGCCTATAGTTATCACTGGAGTGCTCACTGGATATTTGACTCTTCTTTTTGTACTGTTGGGGTGTTTCACCTTCTTTTTCTCCTTCATCTCTCAAACTGACAATGAGAGCCTCTAGAAGGATTCTCCCCATTTTTGGCATATTAGACTTTTACCTCAGTTTATTACTTTTCTCTTCTTCAAATAAAACCACATAACTTGAACTATGTAGTCCTTTCTCCCAGTTAGAGGTGGAAATAAGGGAGGCACCAAGACCAAGACTACTAAGTAATAAGCTAGGTACAGAGGGGACCACAATTTCTCTCAACCCCAGGGGAGAGGAGGAGGATATGGGAGGTAGGACGAACACGGAGGTGTAGGGAGGACAAATTGGTGATGGGAACCCCCCTGATTTTATGTAAATGTGAACCTGTAATATTATCATCAACAATATGTAAACCACTATGAACAAAATAAAAATTATATTAAAAAAACATACCTCCATAATATCAAGAGGATAGAAATTTTGCAGGTTACTTCGCTGACCACAAGGCTCTGAAATTATTTGTGAATTCCAAAGGGACACAGAAGAAAAACTTTAACACCTGGAAGTTAAACAGCCTCATACTAAATAACCAGTGGGTCCAAGATGAAATCAAGAAGGAAATCAAAAGGTTCCTGGAAACAAATGACAATAAAGACACAAACTATCAGAACTTATGGGACACAGCAAAAGCAGTACTGAGAGGAAAATTTATAGCTTTGCAAGCACACATCAGGAAGGAAGAAGGGGCTTTCCTGAGTAGCTTAATGACACAGCTAATAGAACTAGAAAGTGCTCAACAGAAGGACCCAAAAATAGGGAGACAGAAGGAAATAACAAAGCTGAGAGCAGAAATCAACGAAGTGGAAACCCAAAAAACAATCCGAAAGATTAACGAAAGCAGAAGTTGGTTCTTTGAAAAAATAAACAAGATTGATAGACCACTGGCAAAACTAACAAAGAAAGAGAGAGAGAAACTTGATAACTCGTATTAGGAATGAAAAAGGAGAGATCACTACTGATATGGCAGAGATTCAAAGGGTAATCAGAAACTACTTTGAGAAACTCTACGCCACTAAAAATGAGAACCTGGAAGAAATGGATAAATTCTTGAACTCTTATAATCTTCCACGGTTGAAGGAAGATGATGTAGCATATCTAAACACCCCCATCACTATTGATGAAATTAAAATGGTAATCAAGTGTCTGCCCAAAAACAAAAGCCCAGGCCCAGATGGATTCACTAATGAATTCTTTCAAACTTTCCAAGAGGAACTACTACCAATCCTGGCAAGACTCTTTCATGAAATTGAACAAACGGAAACACTTCCAAATAGCTTTTATGAAGCCAACATCACCTTGATACCTAAACCAGACAGAGATGCTACGAAAAAAGAAAATTACAGACTAATATCGCTGATGAATGCAGATGCAAAGATCCTCAACAAAATCCTGGCAAATAGGATTCAATGCCTCATTAAGAAGATTATCCACGGGGGCCGGAGAGATAGCATGGAGGTAAGGCGTTTGCCTTTCATGCAGGAGGTCATCGGTTCGAATCCCGGCGCCCCATATGGTCCCCCGTGCCTGCCAGGAGCAATTTCTGAGCCTGGAGCCAGGAATAACCCCTGAGCACTGCCGGGTGTGACCCAAAAACCACAAAAAAAAAAAAAAAAAAAAAGAAGATTATCCACTACAATCAAGTAGGTTTCATCCCAGGAATGCAAGGATGGTTTAACATCCATAAATCTATCAACATAATACACAACATCAACAACAAGAAAAATAAAAATCACACGATCATATCAATAGATGCAGAGAAAGCATTTGATAAGGTCCAACACCCATTCTTGATCAAAACTCTCAGCAAGATGGGAATGGAAGGAACCTTTCTCAATATAGTTAAGGCCATCTACCACAAGCCAGTGGCAAATATTATCCTCAGTGGAGAAAAACTGAAAACCTTCCCTCTAAATTCTGGCACAAGACAAGGCTGTCCTCTCTCACCACTCCTATTCAACATAGCACTGGAAGTACTCTCTATAGCGATTAGACAAGAAAAAGATATCAAGGGAATACAGATAGGAAAGGAAGAAGTCAAGCTCTCACTGCTTGCAGATGTCATAATACTCTACTTAGAAAATCCTAACGACACTACGAAAAAGCTTCTAGAAACAATAGACTCATAGCAAGGTGGCAGGCTACAAAATTAACACACAAAAATCAATGGCCTTTCTATACACCAATAGTAATAAGGAAGAAATGGACATTAAGAAAACAACCCCATTTACAATAGTGCCACACAAACTCAAATATCTTGGAATCAACTTGACTAAAAATGTGAAGGATCTATAAAAAAAAAAACAACTATAAAACTCTGCTCTAAGAAATAAGAGAGGACACGCAGAAATGGAAACACATACCCTGCTCATGGATTGGCAGGATTAACATCATCAAAATGGCAATACTCCCCAAGGCATTATACAGATTTAATGCAATCCCTCTAAAGATACCCATGACATTCTTCAAAGAAGTGGATCAGGCACTTTTGAAATTCGTTTGGAACAATAAACACCCTAGAATAGCTAAAGCAATCATTGGGAAAAAGAATATGGGAGGAATTACTTTCCCCAACTTTAAACTTTACTACAAAGCAATAGTTATCAAAACAGCATGGTATTGGAATGAGGACAGGTCCTCAGATCAATGGAATAGGCTTGAATACTCAGAGAATGTTCCCCAGACATACAATCACCTAATGTTTGATAAAGGAGCAAGAAATCCTAAATGGAGCAAAGAAAGCCTCTTCAACAAGTTTTGTTGGCACAACTGGCTAGCCACTTGCAAAAATTGAAATTTGACCCCTAGCTAACATCATGTACGAAGGTAAAATCCAAATGGATTAAAGACCTCGATATCAGACCCAAAACCATAAGATATATAGAACAACACATAGGCAAAACACTCCAGGACATTGAGACTACAGGCATCTTCAAGGAGGAAACTGCACTCTCTAAGCAAGTGAAAGCAGAGATTGACAGATGGGAATATATTAAGCTGAGAAGCTTCTCAAAGGAAATAGCGCCCAGGACACAAGAGCCACCCACTGAGTGGGAGAAATTATTCACCCAGTACCCATTAGATAAGGGGCTAATCTCCAAATTATACAAGGCACTGACAGAAATTTACAAGAAAAAAAACATCTAATCCCATCAAAAAATGGGGAGAAGAAATGACAGACACTTTGATAAAGAAGAAATACAAATGGCCAAAAGACACATGAAAAAATGCTCCACATCACTAATCATCAGGGAGATGCAAATCAAAACAATTATGAGGTACCACCTCACATCACAGAGAATGGCACACATCACAAAGAATGAGAATAAATAGTGTTGGTGGGGATGTGGAGAGAAAGGAACTCTTATCCACTGCTGGTGGGAATGATGTCTATTTCAACCTTTATGGAAAGCGATATGGAGATTCCTCCAAAAATTGGAAATTGAGCTTCCATACAATCCAGCTATACCACTCCTAGGAATATACCCTAGGAACACAAATATACAATACAAAAACCTCTTCCTTACACCTATATTCATTGCAGCACTATTTACCATAGCAAGACTCTGGAAACAGCCAAGGTGCCCTTCAACAGACGAATGGCTAAAGAAACTGTGGTACATATACACAATGGAATATTATGCAGCTGTCAGGAGAGATGAAGTCATGAAATTTTCCTATACATGGATGTACACGGAATCTATTATGCTGAGTGAAGTAAGTCGGAGAGAGAAAAATGCAGAACGGTCTCACTCATCTATGGGTTTTAAGAAAAATGAAAGACATTCTTGCAATAATAATTTTCAGACACAAAAGAGAAAAGAGCTGGAAGTTACAGGTCACCTCAGGAAGCTCACCACAAAAAGTGATGAGTTTAGTTAGAGAAATAACTACATTTTGAACTGTCCTAATAATGAGAATGTATGAGGGAAATGGAGAGCCTGTCTAGAGTACAGGTGGGGGTCTGGTGAGGAGGAGGGAGATTTGGGACATTGGTGATGGGAATGTTGCACTGGTGATGGGTGGTGTTCTTTACATGACTGAAACCCAAACACAATCATGTATGTAATCAAGGTGTTTAAATAAAAAAAATTGAAGTAAAAAAAAAAAAAGAATCCTTTGTCAGCTTAATAGCAGCTCCCAAACACCAGAGCATCCCAGCTAGCTGTTGCAAAAGACCCCGAGCACCTCGCTCAACCACTATTTATTAGGCTCTCCCCTGCATCCTCACCTGGAAGGTCATAGGTGGGACAACAAACAGAGATAAGAATATTCTAAATAAATATTATAAAAGCTTCCGTATATAACAGTTACCCTGCTGATTTAATGTATTTCTGTGCAGGCTGCCCCTGGCCTGTGGCTCAGAGGCCAATGTAATCTCTGTTTAGCATCTGTTAGTGTGTAAAGTATCTACAATACAACATCAAGTGTCTTGCATTTCCAAAGGCACTTGAAGTCCCCTTTGTCTTCAGGCATGAAGTACAGCCATCATCACCAGCCTTCCCCAGAGCCTTCCTCGCCTGGCATCTCAGGAACTCTGTCCGCACAGACACTTACTTTCTTCCCTGCTGCCAGCCCTAGCACCATCTAGTTGTCTCTGTGGATGTCACAACTTGAGGGAATGGAGTCGTGGGTCTGTGATGATCGTTTCTCAGTCCTCAAGCTCCAGAACTGCCCTGTAAAGACTGAATCCCATGTACTGATAGAGGCCTGGATCTCTGCTTTCTGCACTGTGGACTCTGTTACTCTGAACATGAGATGCAAAGTTCCTGTAGAGACACACTCAATTCTGGGTGCTCTATACTCACGAAGAAATTGCTAGGTTATATAGTCATTCTGACCAAAATCATTTAAATTTAATTATAATAAACTGGTATCATTATCAATCAATTCCTAATTAATTTTTTGGGGCCCACACCTGGCCATGCTCAGGACTTAATCCTGGCTCTTTGCTCAAAAATCATTCCTGACAGGCATAGGAGATAATATGGAATGCCGGGAATTGAACCCAGATCTACCCTGGGTCAACTGTGTGCAAGGCAAATGCTCTACCACTGTGCTATCACTCTGGCCCCATCCTGATTAACTTCAATAAAATTTTTAATTGAATCACAATGAGATAGTTACAAAGTTGTGATTCTTTAGTCATAAAATGTCCAACACCCTTAACCAGTGCACATATTCTTCACCAAGTCCCCATTTTCCTCCCACTGTCCTCTCTGCCCTCCCAGCTGCCTATCTCTATGGCAGACATTTTACTTCTCTCACTTTTCCTTTTATATCTTTTAACAGTTGTTTGCAATATTGTTACTGATATCATACACATTTTATCTCCTTTCATCATCCATATCTTGCTCAGAGCGATCATTTTCACTTTCATATCATAGTGTTCTCATCTCTGCTCTAACTGCACTCTTCCGCTATTTGGCAAGCGTCCTACATGAACTCATCTCTATTGTCTTCAGATATTAATATCATACTCTCCTTTTATACTCCACAAATAAATGTTCCCATTCTATGTCTGTCCCTCTCCCTCTTTCTCATTTCAGTCAGCATATTACTCTCCATATTCATCCAAATATAAGCAAACTTGATGACTTCACGTTTTCCTAAAGGCTGTGTAGTATTCCACTGTGTAGTTCTGCCACGGTTTCTTTGTCCACTCATCTGTTCTTGGGCCCTTGAGTTGTTTCCAGATTCTGGCTCTTGTGACTACTACTACAATTGTTGCAGGAGTGCTGAGTGTTTTTCTGCATTTGTTTTTGGGGCCTGTGTTTTTTTATGAGGAGTGATATTGCTGAGTCAGATGGGAGCTCAATTTCTAGTTTATGAAGTATTCCCATATTGTCCTTCCCACAGACTGAACCAGTCGATATTCCCACCAAGCAGTGCATGGCATCCCTTTCTCCTGGCACCCATCCAGCACTGGTTGTTCTTGTTCTCTCAATGTGTGCCAGTCTCTGTGGTGTGAGATGTGATCCATTGCTGTTTTGATTTGCATCTCCCTGGTGATTACTGATGTGGAGCATTTTTCACGTGCCTTTTGGCCATGTGTATCTGTCCATCTCTTACTATTTTTGGATGGGGTTGGATGTTTCTTTTTCATGTTAAGTTCCAGCAGAGCCTTGTATAATGTATTAGATATTAACCTGTAATCAGATAGGTATTGAGTGAATAATTTCTCTCATTCTTTTTTTAAAATAGTTTCTCTCAGTCTGTGGGGAGTCCTTGCATCCTGGTCACTATTTCCTTTAATGTCTTTAATGTCTTGAAGAATTCTTTACATATTTTATCTATGTACCAATTTCACATTTGATATCAAGATCTTTAAATCATTTTGATTTGATTTTTGTTCTTGTTCTTTTTTTGGGGGGGGATCCCACCTGGCAGTGCTCAGGGGTTACTCCTGGCTCTACACTCAGAAATTGTTTCTGACAGGCTCAGGGGACCATATGGAATGCCGGGATTCGAACCACCGTCCTTCTACATGTAAGGCAAATGCCTTACCTCCATGCTATCTCTCTGGCCCCTGTTCTTGTTCTTAAAGAGTGGTATGAATTCACTTTACTGCATGCTGCTAACCAGTTTTCCCAACACTTGTTGAAGAGGCTTTCTTTCTTCTGGTTTATTTTCTTTTTGGTTTTTGAGTCACACCTGTTGGGGTTCAGGGGTTACTCCTGGACCTGCATTCAGAAGTTACTCCTGGGGGCCGGAGAGATAGCATGGAGATAATGCGTTTGCCTTTCATGCAGGAGGTCATCGGTTCGAATCCCGGCATCCCATATGGTCCCCCATGCCTGCCAGGAGCAATTTCTGAGCCTGGAGCCAGGAATAACCCCTGAGCACTGCCGGGTGTGACCCAAAAACCACAACAACAACAAAAAAAAGTCACTCCTGGAAGGCTTGAGGAACCATATGGGATGCTGGGAATCTAACCAGGGTCTGACTGGGATTGGATGCATGCCAGGCAAACACCGTACTACTGTGCTATTGCTCCTACCTTTCATTTTGTATTTCTTACCCTTTATCATATACTTACCAGAGGGACTATTTCAAGATATTCAAGTCTAATTCATTAATCTGAGGGTCTGGCTTTATTCCAATACCATGCTGTTCTAATTACTACCACTTTAAAATGGTTTAAATCTGAGTAAAGTAATGCCTCTCATCTTCAGTGTTTCCCAATGTTTGCTTTTGTTCCTCATGAAATTTTATTGTTCCATATGGATTTCAGGAGTGGTTAATCTCTTTCTTTGTAAAATGCCATGGGTAACCTCAAAGGGATTGCATTAAATCTGTACTTCTCGGAAATAATTCTTGGGAAGTATTGCCATTTTTATGATGTTTATCCAATCCATGAGCAGGGTATGTGTTTCCATTTTCTTGTTTCCTTTTATTTTTTAAAACAGTTTGAAGATATTTTTTGTTTTGTTTTGTTTTGGGTTTTTTTTATAGGTCTTTCACCTTTTAAGTTGATTTCATGGCATTGATTTTTTTCTTTTCTTTTTTATTTTTGGATCACAACATGTAGTGCTCGGGGGTTACTCCTGGCTCTTTGCTCAGAAATCACTCCTAGCAGGCACAGGGGACCATATGAGATGCCAGAATTTGAACCACCAATTGTCCTGGATCAGCTGCAAGCAAGGCAAACACGTGGAACTTGATTTTCTGAGGAATAATTTGCATGGGATTTTAAAAAATATCTCCTTTCATTATTTTTTATAATAAGTCATGAAATTTTGTATATTCATTTTGCAGCCTTCCATATTTCTATACAAATTTACTGTTTCTAGAAGATTTTTGTAGTCTTTAGAATTTGTCATGTGTCCTGCAAACAGTGAGTGCTTGACTTCTTCCTTCCTGTATGGATGCCCTTGATATCTTTTTCTTATTTTGTTGCTATGGCATATACGTCTAGTACTATACTGAATAGATATGGCAAAGGTAAGGAATTCTGTCTTATGCCATATCTTAGAGGAAAGACTTTTACTTCCCATTGAGTATAATGTTTGACATTATACTTGTGATAAATAGCTTTGACTATATTGAAGAAAGTTCCTTCAATTCCTATTATGTTGAGAGTTTTTACCACAAATGGTGCTGAATTTTATCAAATGCTTTCTCTGCATCTACTGATATGATTATGATTTTTCTTTTATTGAAATGATGAGACCAGAAAGATATCACACCATTAAGGCATTTGCCTTGCACGTGGCTAACCCAGGATGGACCTGGGTTCAATTCCAGGCATCCCATATGATCCCCTGAGCCTGCCAGGAGCAATTCAGAGTACAGAGCCAGGAGTAACCCCTGAACACAGCCTGCTGTAACTCAAAAACTGAAAGAAAGAAAAAAAAGAAGAAATAATATGTTGATTGAATTGCATGTATTAAATCATCCTTGAAACTCTGGGATGAATCCTACTTGGCCATGGTGCATAACTTCTTCTTCTTTTTTTTTTTTTTAATAAATGGCTGGATTCCATTTGCTAGTATTTTGTTGAGGATCTTCGCATCTGTCTTCATCAAGGATATCAGCCTGTAATTCTCTCCCCTCCCCTCTCTGTCATGGTATTTCTTGTTTCCTTTTGGTATCATGGTGATGTTAACTTCATAGAAACTGGGAGTGTTTTCATTTCTTCAATGTCCTTGAAGAGCCTGAAAAGGATTGACCAGTAGGTCCTCTTTAAAGTTTTGAAAGAGGGGCTGGTGTGGTAATGCTAGAGTTAAGGTGTCTGCTTTGCCAGCGCTAGCCTAGGACGGACTGCAGTTCGATCCCCCAGCGTCCCATATGGTCCCCCAAGCCAGGATTGACTTCTGTGTGCATAGCCAGGAGTAAGCCCTGAGCGTTACTGGGTGTGGTCCAAGAACCCAATAATAATAATAATAATAATAATAATAATAATAATAAAGTTTCGAAAGAATTCCCTAGTGAATCCATCTGGATCTGTCCTGGCTTTTGTTTTTGAGAAGCCTTTGAGTTGCTATTTCAATTTCCTCAACAATGATAGGTCTGTTCAGGTATTCCACATTATCTTGGGAGGTCCTAGGAATCCAAGAATTTACCCATTTTTCCAGGTTCTCTAAATTCTCAAACCAATCTCTGATTATCGTTTTAATTTCTGTAGTGTCTGTTGTGATATTCCCCCCTTTCATCTGATTCAGTTAGTTAGGCTTCTGTCTCTCTCTCTCTCTCTTTTTTTTTTTTTTTTTGAGTCTTGCTAATGGTTTAAAGATATTCCCTCACCCCAAAGAACCAAAACTTGTTTCCTTCTGAACTTTGGGGTGGGGTCCATTTCATTAGATTATGCTCTCAGTTTTATTATTTCATTTCCCCTGCCTGCTATCAATTTATTTTGTTGCATTTTCCATATTCTTTTCTTTTCTTTATATTTGGGGGGTAATACCTGTCAGCACTCAGTGATTACTCCTGACTCTGCTCAGAAATAGCTTCTGGGACTTTCTGATTCCCTGCTTGAGGTGACTGAGGGCAAACACAGCAAACTGAATCCCATCAAGGCTCCCTGGCCAGCTAGGCTGTCCCAGCCCACATGGGTAGTACCAGATTCCTGCCGGGTGCTTTTACAAACCCTCTTCAGGGCCAGAAATATAGCCTGGAGGTAAGGCATATGCTTTGCATGCAGAAGGGTGGTGGTTCAACTCCCAGCATTCCATATGGTCCCCCATGCCTGCCAGGGGCAATTTCTGAGTATAGAGCCAGGAGAAACCCCTGAGCATGGCCAGGTGTGACCTCAAAACCAAAAAATAAAAAAACCCTCTTCATTCCTCTATTTTTGGTTTCCTGTCTCTGAGTGAGGCCCCTGAGGATGACGTCAGGAACGTAATCCCATCAAAGTTCCCAGGCCAGGTAGGCTGTCCCAGCCCAAAAGGGCAGTACCAGATTCCTGCCGGGTGCTTTTAAAAAAACCTCTGCATTCCTTCATTTTTGACTTGCTGTGTCCTTGTGTGAGGTAACTGAGGACGACTCCAGCAAACTTAAGTCCATCAAGGCTCCCTGGCCAGGTAGCCTCTCCCAGCCCACAGTTTGTATGAGAGGAGTGCGGTTGCTTGCTTCGCTTCACACCTTGCACATCTTGTAGCCAATGAACTCCACATTTACACCCATATGAAACAACACTACATGTAAGACAATGGGGAAACAACACAGGCCAAGTCCATGCATAGAGAATGTAGAAGGCAGTCTGAGGACTGAAGAATAACCAATCACATACTCTCAGTTAAGGAGTTTAGAGAAGAAAAATGGAGGATGTTCATAGAACTCAAAGAAAACATAGATATAGTTGAATGGAACACAAATAAGAATCATGAAGATATGAATATAGAAAACAGAAAACATAAGGGCTGGAGTGGTGGTGCAAGCATTAAGGCATCCGCCTTGCCTGTGCTAGCCTAGCACAGAGCATAGTTCCATCTTCTGGCATCCCATATGGTCCCCCAAGCCAGGAGTGATTTCTAAGCACATAGCCAGGAGTAACTCCTGAGGTTCACCGAGTGTGGCCCAAAAATAAAAATAAAAGAGGGGCCGGAGAGATAGCATTGAGGTAAGGCAAACGCCTTGCATGCAGAAGGATGGAGGTTCAAATCCCAGCATCCCATGTGGTCCCCTGAGCCTGGCAGGAGAAATTTTGAGCATAGAGCCAGGAGTAACCACTGAGTGCTGCCAGGTGTGACCCAAAAATCAAAAAATAAAATAAAATAAAATAAAAACAGAAAGAAAAAGAGAGAGAAAGAAAGAAAAAAGAAAGAAAGAAAGAAAGAAAGAGAGAGAGAAAGAAAGAAAGAAGAAAGAAAGAAAGAAAGAAAGAAAGAAAGAAAGAAAGAAAGAAAGAAAGAAAGAAAGAAGAAAGAAAGAAAGAAAGAAAGAAAGAAAGAAAGAAAGAAAGAAAAGAAAGAAAGAAAGAAAGAAAGAAAGAAGAAAGAAAGAAAGAAAGAAAGAAAGAAAGAAAGAAAGAAAGAAAGAAAGAAAGAAAGAAAGAAGAAAGAAGAAAGAAATCACAAAACTCTAAACTGAAATCACAAGTCTAAAAACTCAGTAGATGAAATGAAAACCTCAGTGGAAAGCCTTTCCAACAGGCTGTCAGCTGCTGAGGACCAAATCTGTGAGCTGGAAGATGAGATGCATAACAATTCCATACAACAGAATAAATCGGAAAGGAGCTTTAAAGCAAATAATTAGGCAATGGAAATATACTCAAAGAATGTAAACAGATGAAAATAGATGTCTTTGATAAACTCAAAAGAAACAACATAAGAATTATTGGAATCCCAGAGACATAGGAAGAAAATCTGCAGGAAGAATCAACAGAATCACATCACTGCAGAGAAATTCTCAGAGCTAAATACTACATGCAAACAAATTCTGCATGCCTAAAGAGTATGCCCTTTCTTTGAAGAAAGCATCCAAGACACATCCTAATCACAATGATGAATCCCATAGATCCGGGTAGAATACTGAAAGCAGCAAGATCAAAACGAGAGATTACATTCAAAGGAGCATCCTTAAGATGTACAGCAGACCTGTCACAAGAAATCCTAAAGGTCAGAAGGCAGTGGTGGGATATAGTGACAAAACTCAATAAAATAAATGCTTCACCTAGAATACTTCAGCCAGCCAGACTCACTTTCAGGTTCGAAGGAAATATGCATAGCTTCAAAAAATTAAAAAAAAAAAAAAACAGCTCAGAAACTTTACTGACTGAAAACCAGCCTTAAAAGAAAAACTGTAAGGTCTACTAGAAGACAAGACAAATCAATAGACACATCAAACTTTTACACATAGATGACACTAAATCCCATGACAATTATCTCTCAATAGCAATGGATTAAATGCACCAGCTAAGAGAAACAGAGTGGCAAAATGGATCAAAAAGCTGAATCCAAGATTCTGCTGCCTATAAGAAACGCACCTGAATAGTCAGAACAAACGTAGACTCAAAATCAAAGGTTGGAGGAAAGTTATCCAAGCAAACAACTCCCTTCAAAAAGCTGGATTGGCCATATTGATATCAGTTGATAAAAACTTTAGACTCAGAAAATTTACAAGGGGGGCTGGTGCGGTGTTGCAAGGGGTAAGGCATCTGCCTTGCCTGTGCTAGCCTTGGATGGACCACAGTTGGATCCCTCGGTGTCCCATATGGTCCCCCAAACCTGGAGTGAATTCTGAGCACGCATAGCAGGAGTAACCACTGAGACACCATGTGTGGCCAAAAACAAAAACAAAAACAAAAAAAAAAAAAGAAAGAAAAAAGAAAAGTTACAAGGGACAAAGATGGACACTTTGTACCAATCCAAGAATATGTACAACAGGAAGAAACAATACTCCTGAATATATATGCACCCAATGAGGGACCAGCAATATATTTAATACAATTGTTGAGAAATCTGAAAGAAGACATCAATAACAACACAGTAATAGGGGAAGACCTCAACATTACCCTGTAACCCCTTTATAGCTCAGCCAGGCTGAAATGGAACAAGAATATACTAGCTCTGAAAAGAGAAATGGAAGAAAGTGGACTAGTATGTATGTATGTATGTGTATATATATATATATATATATATATATATATATATATAGTCTACTGGCCCATAAAATATCTCCATAAAGTGAAGAGGATAGATATTGTACAGAATACCATCTCAGATCACAAGGCACTAAAATTAGAAGTGAACTACAAAAGATCACAGAAGAAAAACTTTAATACCTGGAAATTAAATAGCTCACTACTGAAAACCATTGAGTCAGATGAAATCAAAGAGGAAATCAAAACATTTCTAGAAACAAATGACAAAGAAGACACAAATTACCAGAATTTATGGGACACAGAAAAAAAACCATACTAAGAGGAAAATTTATAGCTCTGCAAGCACATATCAGAAAGAAGGGGCCTACATAAAAAGCTTAATGACACAGCTTTTAAAATTAGAAAATGATCAACAAAAGGAACCAAAAATGGGTAGGAAGAAGGAAATAAAGCTTAGAGCAAAAATCATTGAAGTGGAAATAATAAAAAAAATCTGAAAGATCAACAAAAGCAAAAGTTGATTCTTTGAAAAAATAATATTGATAACCACTAGCAAAACTCACAAAGAAATGGAGAGAGAAACTTAATAAACTGGATTAGAAATTAAAAGGGGGAGATCACTACAGATACTGCAGAGATTCAAAGGGTAATCAAAGACTGCTTTAAGAAATTCTATGCCACAAAACATGAGAACCTGGAAAAAATGGATATATTCTTGGACTCTAATAATCTTCCACTGTTAAACCAGGATGATCTAGCAGTTGTAAACAGGCACATCAGTACTGAGGAAATTAAAATGGTAATCAAAAGTCTTCCCCAAAACAAAATCCCAGGCCCAGATGGATTCAGTAATGAATTCTTTCAAACCTTTCAAGAGGTACTACTCCCAATCCTTTTCAGACTCTTTCATGAAATTGTAAAAATCAGGAACACTCCCAAATAGTTTTATGAAGCTAACATCACCCTGATACCAAAACCAGACAGAGATGCTTCAAAAACAGAAAACTACAGATTAATATCCCTGTTGAACACAGATGCAAAGATCCTCAACAAAATTCTGGCAAATAGGATTCAATGCCTCATTATGAAGGACATACACCATGATCAAGTAGGTTTTATTCCAGGAATGCAAGGATGGTTTAACATACATTAATTCAGTCAACATAATACACCATATCAACAAAAAGAAAAATAAAATCCATATAAACATATCAATAGATGCAGAGAAAGCATTTGGTAAGGTCCAACACCCATTCTTGATAGAAACTCTCATCAAAATGGGAATGAAAGAAATTTTTTTCAATATAGTCAAAGCCATCTACCACAAGCCAATGGCAAAAATTATTCTCAATGAAGATAAACCAAAAGCCTTTCCTCTAAAATCTGGTACAAGACAAGGCTGCCCTCTCTCACCACTCCTATTCAACATAGTGCTAAAGTTCTTGCCATAGCGATTATGCATGAAAAAGCTATCAAGGGCATCCAGGTAGGAAAGTAAGAAGTCAAGCTCTCACTGTTTGCAGATTACATAATACTATACTTAAAAAAGCCTAAAGATTCTACCAAAAAGCTTCTAGAAAGAATAGGTTTATATAGCAAAGTGGCAGGCTACAAAATTAACACACAAAAATCAATGGCCTTCTTATACACTAATAATGATAAGAAGAAATGGACATTAGAAAAACAATCCCATTCAGATTAGTGTCAGACAAACTTAAATATCTTGGAGTCAATTAGAGAGAAACGTGAAGGTCCTTTATTTGTAGATAACTACAAATGCCTGCTGTTGCAGATGAGCCCTGGATGGAGCTTGATGATGGTGGGATGAAGGATGAGGTCATTCTCCTCCACCTCGGACCACACATCTGCCACCTTGTTCAGTCAGCGGGTAGAAAATTTACTGGCAGTCAGGCTTCAGGAGATATCAGCTTTATTCAGTGAATAAGGCTGAAGAAAAAGCCCTAACCTTCCCCAGACCCTTGCCTTTATAGACCAGAATCAGGTACCACCCTAGGGTGGGAGCCGAATATCAAGTAAGGAATGATCCAATATACTATCACCAGGTCACACCCTAGGGTGGGGCACAATTGTTGATTAGGGTAGGATCAGTCACCCAACACCTGCTTCAAGAAATAGAAGAGGACACCGGGCCGGAGAGATAGCACAGCGGTGTTTGCCTTGCAAGCAACTGATCCAGGACCAAAGGTGGTTGGTTCGAATCCCGGTGTCCCATATGGTCCCCCGTGCCTGTCAGGAGCTATTTCTGAGCAGACAGCCAGGAGTAACCCCTGAGCACCGCCGGGTGTGGCCCAAAAACAAAAACAAAACAAAAACAAAACAAAAAAAGGAGGACACAAGGATATGGAGTCACATACGCTGCTTGTGGATAGGCAAAATCAACATCATTAGATGGAGAGAGATTTGGGACATTGGTGGTGGGTATGTTGCACTGGTGAAGTGGGGCTTTCTTTACATGACTGAAACCTAATCACAATCATATTTGTAATTGAGGTGCTTAAATAAAGATATTATAAAAATAATTTAATAACTGTTTAAAAATAATGATTTTGGCACTATCTGATTTTTTCAATAATGTATTTGGAAGCATATGACATGTGACTATACAATTTATTAAAATTTGTTGCGTGGTTATGTAAAAAAAAAATCAACATCATTAAAATGGCAATACTCCCCAAAGCATTGTACAGATTTAATGCAATCCTTCTAAAAAATACCCATGACATACTTCAAAAAAGTGAATCAAATACTCCTGAAATTCATTTGGAACAATAAAAACTCATGAATAGCTAAAGCAATTCGAGGGAAACGGAATATGGGGGACATCACATTCTTCAAATATAAATTTTATTACAAAGCTATACTCATTAAAACAGCATGGTACTGGACGGAGACCCCAGCAACCAGGAAACCACTGTTCCTTTTGCAATTGGTAACTGTGATGCCTCTGTGGGGGAAAGCTAGCCCATATGCCCCTTGTATTAAACCCTACAGCAGTAATATGGGACTGCCAGGCCAGGCCTTCACAGCATGGCCGGGCAGCTGGGTCCCGGGATCTAGGGGAAGGGAACATGTAGCTCCTCCCACAGGGCATAAACCCAGCTGTGCAGGCCACCTTCTGCACAGGGGTCCTTTCTCATCAATTCTCATTTCTGAAAACATACAGGCCCTAGTGTTTCTGCGTGACAACTGTACTTTTTAAATTTTTTTTTACCATGATTCCACAATGCTCATAATTTTATATTGCTCCTAGGAAAGGAAATGGAATGCCCAAACCCCTGTATAATTATCATAAACTTAACTCCTCACAGAGCAGAATATTCTTCCCACCCCAGCCAGATGTCAACCAGCCCCCAAAGTGAAAAGATACATAAGAAACTGACACTCAGCTGCTATGATTCTCTCTCGACGGCCCCTTTTCCTTCTCCTGGGACTTCTGCTTGCTATCGGATTTGGTGGTGGAGAAGCCCCCCGCTTAAGGCTATTCCCTGATAGGTGACTGCTGGGAGCATCTTTCTTAGACTCCAAAATACCAACTCACAGGTTGAAGCTGGGTTCTGGATCTCACCCTTTTCAGCCTATTTCAAAAGACTTAAAAAGAACATATGAATCTCCTTTGAATATTTCCTTTATTTACATTCCTTTAATAAGTATAACTGTAATCAAATATCTTCTCATGTAGTGGCAATTTCCCCCTCCTCAGGAACCGTTTAGTATGGAATCCCAGTAGACAAGTCTTTGTCTAGAGGCCATGTAAGAAAAAGGTTATGGGGACTGTTGGTCTTGATACCTCAACCCCCATAGGCACCAGTAATATCTTGTGGCGTTGTCCTTTTTGCATAGGCACATTAAAACGAGAAAAGGGTACAATTAATATTTATCATTACAATCAATGGTATTGGTCATATAGTCTTTATTCTATTTTATTTTTTTGTTTTTTGGGTCACACCCGGCAGCGCTCAGGGTTACTCCTGGCCTTTGTGCTCAGAAATTGCTCCTGGCAGGGATGGGGGACCATATGGGATGCCGGGATTTGAACCACTGTCCATCCTGGATCAGCTGCTTGCAAGGCAAATGCCCTACTGCTGTGCTATCTCTCCAACCCCTAATCTTCATATTTGATGTCATTTTTTGTAAAAAATATATATATTTTAAAATATATAAAATGTATATATTCATATTATATTATATATTATAAAATGTTAATATAATATATTATAATTAATATAATATTATTCATATAATATATTCATATTCATATATTCGTACTTGATGTCATTTTTGTAAAAATATATTTTTTAAATATATATAAATATATATTTAAAGATATATATTAAAATTATATAACTGATGAACAATGTTCTTGAAAATGGGATTAGATGCATTCATTGATGGTGGCTTCAAGTTTTTCCTTATTTGCTCCAGAAAATTCACCCACCTTTTGTCCCTTCTTGAAAAACTGGAATGTTGGCATGCATTTGGCTCCACACTCTGAAGCAACGTCCTGGCAATCATCCACATCGACTTCAAGGAACACCACATTGGAATACCTTCAGAGAGGGCATGAAAGAAAGGCTTGATTGTTTTGTAAGGTCCACACCACGTGGCTGAGAAATCAACTACTACAAGTTTATCTCCTGCACTGCTCAAGACTTCTTGAAAAGCATTCTTTTTTTTTTTTTTTTTTTTTTTTTTGTGGTTTTTGGGTCACACCTGGCAGTGCTCAGGGGTTACTCCTGGCTCCATGCTCAGAAATTGCTCCTGGCAGGCACGGGGGACCATATGAGATGCCGGGATTCGAACCGATGACCTTCTGCATGAAAGGCAAACGCCTTACCTCCATGCTATCTCTCCGGCCCCTGTGAAAAGTATTCTTGCTTTCCATCTGCTTCACCATTTTGGTGGTGGCTGGAGAGTGACAGAGGCAGCCGAGAGTCACAAACTCAGGAGGCACAGAACACAACATTTTAAATGGCAGTGGGACCTTATACCCTGAACACCTGGCATAGTGACTTGACTTAGACTTCAGCTGATTGGCCATTGACCATTCACCCCTGAACCGTGGACACCATCTGTGGAAGGAATAAGAACTCTAACAAGGAAGGCTCCACTATCCCCATGGCACTGACTTACTCCAAAGATGGTACTTATGACACCATGACAACCTAGGAACAGCAACAGTCTGCCTTTAGGGCAGGATTCTCTGCAATGCTCCCTAGTGGTTAGACAAAGCCATAAGACGCCTTCAACACAGGACCTGTACAGAAACCAGGATCTAATACTACAGAAACCCGACAGCCACAACTGTGATGGTGAAGGACTGTTTCTGGGACCACAAGAATGTCAAAGGGGTTGTATAACCTGGTAGGCATGAATCTGGAGTTGGTCTTATGCAAAATATTTCAGGAGTGAGGTCTCCCTGTTTTTAGTCCAAAGGTTTCTCCTTCCAATTTCTCTTCTATTTTGCTGTGCCTATGCAAACAACAACAACTGCCACACACATCTTTCTTTTTTCAGTGCATCTACTATTTTTAAAAAAGCATACTAAAGCTTCTCCTATTGTATTATTGGTGATACAATAATTGTCACTAAATAATTGCTAATGAACTCTCCTTTTCTTTTTGCCGCTTTTTAAATTTTTAGATCTATTTTTTTTGTTTGTTTTTGGGCCACACTCGGTAGTGCTCAGGGGTTACTCCTGGCTGTCTGCTCAGAAATAGCTCTTGGCAGGCACGGAGGACCATATGGGACACCGGGATTCGAACCAACCACCTTAGGTCCTGGATCAGTTGCTTGCAAGGCAAACGCCGCTGTGCTATCTCTCCTGGCCCCAGATCTATTTTCTTTATATTTTTGATAATTTCGCTTCCTATCATTCTAAAACAAATATATTATGTTCAGTTATGTCAACTATGATACATTTTCTTTAAATAAATTAGGAATTAGGAAGCTATCACCTCTCCAGGAGTCAGAAGCTTCAGCAGGCAACACGGGACGATATGGCTCCCATGCGGTAGGCTTTTTGGTCAAGCTTAGGGAAGATGCAGTCTCGGCTGCCCCCCACAGCCTTCTCTCTCCTTCCTCCCAGTCCCTGTGGGACGGGGAGGGGACTGCTGAACTTCCGGCTTCCAGCAGTTAGGAAGCAAACCCCTCTCGGGGAGTCGGAACTTCAGCAGGCAACACGGGGATGACATGACTCCATGTGCTCTTCGCTTGGCCAAATCACAGACCAAAGTGGTGTCTCGGAAACAACACCCTCCCTCTTGACTATTTCTAAAACATAAAAGGGACACGTGTCTCTCCTTTGTATATCTCAGAGGTATTCCCTTAACATCTATAACTCTTTTCGAATATCTTCTTATATAGTGACAACTTTGCCCACTGTTTTTTTTTGTTGTTGTTGTTTTTTTGTGTGTGTTTTTTTTGCCCACTGGTTTTTTTTTTATTTGATTGTTTGTTTGCTTTTCCCCCTTTGAGATCTGTTTTATAAGCAATACTGGTAGAAGAGTATCTCTGTATAGAATTCATGTTTGAACCAAGTTATGGGGAATGTTGGACTTTATTCGTCGGACCCCAGATGCACCAACAATATCTTGTGGCATTGTTACTCTTTTGCATAGGCACATTAAAATGGGAAAATAATACATATGCAAAAAAGTTCTTATCTAATAGAGATGGGAAAACAAATTTGGTAATGCAGTTAGGTCTTATAACCTGAACATGGGCATAATGATTTGGCTTAGGTCTCAGAAGAATGGGCTTTGCATATACACCACTGAAAAATGGATACCATCTATGGAAACAACCACAATTGTCTATAACATTACCAGGATCCAAACCTCTAAAAGGGAAGACCTACCATTGCTCTGGCATTGATTTACTCCAAAGAGTGCTCTCAACACCCAGTTGACTCAGCAACAGCCTACTTGCAGGGCAGATTGCTCCGCATCTAATGATGTGCTGAACTAGAGGATGCTCCACATCAGCCTGACTTCGATGAAAGAAATGCATAGAATCCAGAATCTCTAAATATAGGAACCTGATACCAACAACAGCTAAAGTGTGACAAAGTTTCACCAGGACCACGGAGAATGACTCGGGTTGGACAGACTGGAATGCCTAGAGCCCAGAGTTGGTCTTATGCCAATAAACTTCGGGGGTGAGGACTAATTGTAATCAGGCCAAGGATTTTTTCTGTTTTCCCCATATTTTTCTGGGCCTATGCATACAATGGCGATTGCCACTGTCACACCTTTACTATTTTTTTTAACCCTTATCCTTTAAGAAAAAAAACAACTTACTGAACTTAAAAACAAATAACTGTAGTAGAATGCCTGTTTCGAATACAGGCAGGGGATGGGAAGGGGAAGGAAGGCATTGGGAGGGGGGACCGTTACACTGGTGAGGGGGGTGTTCTGTTTGTGACTGTAACCCAATTATAATCATGTTACTTAAATATAAAATCTATTTAAAGAAAAGAGAGTATCTTTAAAAAATAGCCAGAAAAAGGGGCCGGAGAGATAGCATGGAGGTAAGGCGTTTGCCTTTCATGCAGGAGGTCATCGGTTCGAATCCCGGCTTCCCATATGGTCCCCTGTGCCTGCCAGGAGCAATTTCTGAGCCTGGAACCAGAAATAACCCCTGAGCACTGCCGGGTGTGACCTAAAAACCACAAAAAAAAAAAAAAAAATAGCCAGAAAATAAAGACACATAACATGGAGAAAAAGAAATCAAAGAACAGAGATGATAGTAAATTTGTACTGAGAGTAATGAACCAGATAAATATGGAGAAATAAAAAGAATATTAATAAATAAAAAAGAAAATATCAACCTATAATGTTGATATAATACCTATGATGCTGGTATGTTCAAGAAATAAAGTATAGGGGCCTGAGTGGTAGTGCAAGTGGTAGGGCGTTTGCCTTGCACTCAGTGTCCTGTATGGCCCCTTAAGCCAGGAAAGATTTCTGAGTGCATAGCCAGGAGTAACCCCTGAGCATCACCGGGTGTGGCCCCAAAACAAAACAAACAAAAAGAGTATAATGAAAATAAAATATAATGAATTATATAAGATATAATGAGGGGCCAGAACAGTGGCTGAGCAGCAGGGAGTTTGCCTTGCACACAGCTGACCTAGGAGGTACCGCATCCCATATGGTCCTCCATGCCAGCAGCGATTTCTGAGTGCATAGCTAGGAGTAACCACTGAGTGTCACCAGGTGCGCCCCCCAAAAAGATATAATGAAAGGCAAGAAGAGGATTATATGAGAGATTTGATTGGTGTACATATTGTTAGAGTTTTTGAGGCCGAAACCAAGAATTTAATTTTATTCCTAACATAGTGGGAATCTACTGGAGAGTTTGTTTTTATTACTGTTCATGCTGACATGTCGAGATATTTTTATATACAAAGTTATAGTAAAATGTTATACAATTTTTAAAAATTTTTATTTATTTATTTATTTAATCTTTATTTAAACACCATGATTACAAACATGACTGTAGTTGGATTTGAGTCACAAAAAGAACACCCCCCTTCACCAGTGCAACATTCCCACCACCAATACACTCCACCTACCTCAACCCACACCCTCTGCCTGTATTTGAGACAGGCATTCTACTTCTCTCACTCATTAACATTGTTTTGGTGTTTGTTAATGTTCTGACTGCACTCACCTCTTCTCGAGGTGCTTCATCTGGTCCTTCAGACCCCCATTACTGGGAATTATTATAATAATGTCTTTTATTTTCCTTAAAACCCATGGATATGTGAAACTATTCTGTCTGTCTTTCTCTCCCTCTGATTTATTTCACTCAGCATAATAGTTTTCATGCCCATTCATGTATAGGAAAATTTCATGACTTCATCTCTCCTGATGACTTCATAATATTCCATTGTGTATATGTACCACAGTTTCTTTAGCCATTCATCGGTTGAAGGGCATCTCAGTTGTTTTCAGAGTCTGGCTATTGTAAATAGTGCTGCGATGAATATAGGTGTGAGGAAGGGATTTTTGGATTGTGTTTTTGTGTTCCTAGGGTATACCCCTAGGAGTGGTATAGCTGGATTTTATGAGAGCTCAATTTCCAGTTTTTGAAGGAATCTCCATATTAATTTCCATAAAGTTGGACTAGACGGCAATCCCACCAGCAGTGAATGAGAGCTCCATTCTCCCCACATGCCAGCACTGATTGTTCTTGTTTTTTGTGATCTGTGCCAGTCTCTGTGATGTGAGATGGTATCTCATTGTTGTTTTGATTTGCATCTCCTTGATAATTAGTGATATGGAACATTTTTTCATGTGCCTTTAGGACATTTGTATTTCTTCTTTGATAAATTGTTCGTTTCTTCTCCCCATTTTTTGATGGGGTTAGAAGTTTTTCTTGTTAAGTTCTGTCAGTGGCTTGTATATCTTAGATATTAGCCCCTTGTCTGCTGGGTATTGGGTGAATAGTTTCTCCCATTCTGTAGGTAGGTTTTGTATCCTAGGGACTATGTCCTTTGATGAAGATTCTCAGCTTATTATATGTTTATCTCTGCTTCCACTTGTTTGGAGAGTGCTGTTTCCTCCTTAAAGATGCCTTTAGTATCAATGTCGTGGGGTGTTTTACCTATGTGTTGTTCAATATACCTAAATGTTTTGGTTTTTTTTTTAAGTTTTTGAGTCACACCCGGCTCGTGCTCAGAGGTTACTCCTGGCTATCTGCTCAGAAATAGCTCCTGGCAGGCACGGGGGACCATATAGGACACCGGAATTCGAACCAACCACCTTAGATCCTGAATCGGCTGCTCAAGGCAAATGCCGCTGAGCTATCTCTCCGGGCCCATACCTAAATGTTTCGGGTCTGATATCCAGGTCTTTAATCCATTTGGATTTGACCTTTGTGCACGGTGTTAGATGGAGGTCTGAGTTCTCTTTTTTGAAAGCAGCTGACCAGTTGCTTAAATGCTACTTGTTGAAGAGGCTTTCCTTGCTCCATTTTGCATTTCTTGCCCCTTTATCAAAGATTAATTGATTGTATATCTTGGGCACAATCTCTGAATACTCAAGTCTATTTCACTGTTTGAGGATCTATCTATATTTTAGTACCATGATTTGGGGGGGGTGTTGGGTCACACCCGGCAGTGCTCAGGAGTTACTCCTGGCTCCAAACTCAAAAATCACACCTGGCAGGCTCAGGGGACCATATGGGATGCCGGGATTCGAACCGATGACCTTCTGCATGAAAGGCAAATGCCTTACCTCCATGCTATCTCTTCGGCCCCCAGTACCATGATTTTTAATGACTACAGCTTTGTAATTCAATTTAAAGTTTGGGAAAGTGATGCCTCCCATACTCCTTTTCCCAAGGATTGCTCTAGCTATTCATAGATGTCTATTGTCCCAAATGAATTTCAGGAGTGTTTAATGCACGTCTTTGAAGAATGTCATGGGTATCCTTAGAGAAATTGCATTAAATCTGTACAATGCTTTGGAGAGTATTGCCATTTTAATTATGTAAATTCTGCCAATCTATGAGCAGGGTATGTGTCTCCATTTCATGTGTTTTCTTTTATTTCTTGAAGCAGGGTTTTGTAGTTTTCTTTGTATAGGTCCTTCACAACTTTAGTTAACTCCAAGATATTTGAGTTTGTGTGACACTAATGTGAATGGTTTTTTTTTAATATATTTTTATTTAAGTAACATGATTATAGTTGGGTTACAGTCACAAACAGAACACCTCCTTTACCAGTGTAAATTAAATGGTTTTTTTTTAATGTCAATTTCTTCTCTATCATTATTGGTGTATAAGAAAGTCATTATTTTTGTGTGTTAAATTTGTAGCCTGCCACTTTGCTATATAAATCTATTCTTGTGTGTGTGTGTGTGTGTGTGTGTGTGTGTATCACACCCGGCAGCACTCAGGGGTTTTTCCTGGCTCTACACTCAGAAATCACTCCTGGCAGGCTCGGGAGACCATATGGGATGTCGAGATTTGAACCACCGTCATTTTGCATGCAAGGCAAACACCCTACCTCCATGCTATCTCTCTGGCCCAATCTCTTCTTTCTAGAAGATTTTTGGTAGAGTCTTTAGGATTTTCTAAATGTAGTATCATGTCATCTGCAAACAGTGAGGGCTTGACTTCTTCCTTTTATCTGAATGTCCTTGATAGCTTTTTCTTGCCTAATCGCTATGGCAAGAACTTCCAGCACTATGTTGAATAGGAGTGGTTAGAAAGGGCATTCTTGTCTTGTACCAGATTTTAGAGGAAAGGCTTTTAGTTGATCACACTGAGAATAATATTTGCCATTGACTTGTGGTAGATGGCCTTGACTATATTGAGAAAAGTTCCTTGCATTCCCATTTTGATGAGAGATTTTATCAAGAATGGGTATTGGACCTTATCAAATGCTTTCTCTGCATCTATTGATATGATTATATGGGTTTTGTATTTTTTGTTGATATAGTATATTATGTTAATTGATTTACTATGTTAAACAATCCTTGCATTCCTGAAATGAATCCTACTTGATCGTCGAGTATGACCTTCTTGATGAAACATTGGATCCTATTTGCCAGAATTCTGTTGAGAATTATTGCATTTGTGTTCAACAGGAATATTGGTCTGTAGTTTTCTATTTTTGCAATGTCCCTGTCTGGTTTTGGTATCAAGGTGATGTTAGCTTCATAAAAACTATTTGGGAGTGTTCCTGCTTTTCCAATTTCACTAAAAATCTGAAAAGGATTGGGAGTAGTTCTTCTTGAAAGGTTTGAAAGAATTCATTATTGAATCCAAATGGGCCTGGGCTTTTGTTTTGGGGAAGACTTTTGATTACTTTTTAAATTTCCTCAGTAGTGATGGGTCTGCTAAATCATTCTGCCTTTTTTTTGTTTGTTTGTTTTTTGTTTTTTGCTTTTTGGGCCACACCCAGTAACGCTCAGGTGTTACTCTTGGCTATGGGCTCAGAAGTTGCTCCTGGCTTGGGGGACCATATGGGACGCCAGGGGATTGAACCGCGGTCTGTCCTAGGCTAGCACTGGCAAGGCAAACACCTTACCTCTAGCGCCATCATGCCGGCCCCTAGATTATCCTGCTTTAACTGTGGAATTCTTGTAGGAGTCCAAGAATTTATCCATTTCTTTCAGGTTCTCATGTTTTGTGGCATAGAGTTTCTCAAAGTAGTCTTTCATTACCTTTTGAATCTTTGCAGTATCTGTAGTGATCTCCCCCTTTTCATTTCTAATCCATTTTATTAAGTTTCTCTCTCTGTTTCTTTGTGAGTTTTGCTAGTGGTTATCAATCTTGTTTATTTTTTCAAAGAATCAACTTTTGCGTTCGTGGATCTTTCAATTTTATTCCATTTTTTTTGATTTATGCTCTAATCTTTGTTATTTCTTTTTGCCTACCTATTTTGGGTTCCTTTTGTTGATCATTTTCTAATTTTAAAAGCTGTGTCATTAAACTATGTATGTAGGCCCCTTCTTTCTTTCTGATGTGTGCTTACAAAGCTACAAATTTTCCTCTTAGTATGACTTTTGCTGTGTTTCATAAATTCTGATAGTTTGTGGCTTTATTGTCATTTGTTCCAGAAATGTTTTGATTTCCTTTTTTATTTCATCTCTGACTGGTTGTTCAGCAGTGTGCTGTTTAATTTCCAGGTATTAACTTTTTCTTCTGTGATCTTTTGTAGTTCACTTCTAATTTTAGTGCTTTGTGATCTGAGAAGGTAGTCTGTACAATTTCTATCCTCTTGATTTTATGGATATATGTTTTATGGGACAACATGTGGTTTATCCTGGAAAATGACCCATGCGCATTGGAGAAGAATAGGCATCCGTTTTCTGGGGAAGGATGCCCTATATATATCTACTAGTCCACTTTCTTTCATTTCTCTTTTCCTTTTTTTTTTTTTTTTTGGTTTTTGGGGCCACACCCATTTGATGCTCAGGGGTTACTCCTGGCTAAGCGCTCAGAAATTGCCCCTGGCTTGGGGGGACCATATGGGATGCCGGGGAATCGAACCGCGGTCCTTCCTTGGCTAGCGCTTGCAAGGCAGACACCTTACCTCTAGTGCCACCTCATCGCACCCCCCATTTCTCTTTTCAAAGCTAGTATATTCTTGTTGGGTTTCAGCCTGGTTGAGCTATCAAGGCGTGAGAGGGCAGTGTTGAGGTCTCCCACTATTATTGTGTTGCTATTGATGTCTTTTTTCAGGTTTGTCATTGTATTAAATATTTTGCTGGTCCCTCATTAGGTGTGTATATGTTTAAAAGATTGATTTCTTCCTACTGTACATATCCTTTGATTAGTACAAAATGATCATCTTTGTCCCTTATAACTTTTCTGAGTCTAAAATTTGTGTAATCTGATATTCATATAGCCACTCCAACTTTTGTAAGAGAGTTGTTTGCTTGCATAATTTTCCTTCAGATCTTTATTTTGAGTCTATGTTGTTCTGTCTATTTAGATGTGTTTCTTGTAGGCAACAGAATGTTGGCTTCAGCTTTTTCTTTTCTTTTCTTTTTTTTTTTGGGGGGGGGGGTCACACCCGGCAATGCTCAGGGGTTACTCCTGGCTCTACACTCAGAAATCTCTCCTGGCAGGCTCAGAGGACCATATGGGATGCCTGGATTCGAACCACTATCCTTCTGCATGAAAGGCAAATGCCCTACCTCAATGCTATCTCTCTGGCCCCTGGCTTCAGCTTTTTGATCCATTTTGCCACTCTGTTTCTCTTAACTGGTGCATT
Source organism: Suncus etruscus (assembly GCF_024139225.1). Lineage (NCBI taxonomy): Eukaryota > Metazoa > Chordata > Mammalia > Eulipotyphla > Soricidae > Suncus > Suncus etruscus. The sequence goes on from NC_064851.1 coordinate 3,293,491, forward strand.
TAGTCCATTGATGTTGAGAGAGATAGTTGTCATGGAATTTAGTGCCATTTTTGTGTAGAAGTTTGTTGTGTCTGTTGGTCTGTCTTGTCTTAAAGTAGAACTTTCAGTTTTTCTTTTAAGGCTAGTTTTGAATCAGTAAAGTTTCTAGCTGCTGTTTATCTGTGAAGCTATGTATACTTCCTTCAAACCTGAAAGTGAGTCTGGCTGGGTGCAGTATTCTAGGTGAAGCATTCATTTCATTGAGTTTTATCACTATATCCCACCACTGACTTTGGGCCTTAAGGGTTTCTTGTGACAGGTCTGCTATAAATCTGAAGGATGCTCCTTTGGGTTTTTTTTTTTTTTTTTGGCCACACCTGTTTGATGCTCAGGGGTTACTCCTGGCTAAGTGCTCAGAAATCGCCCCTGGCTTGGGGGGACCATATGGGACGCTGGGGGATTCAACCGTGGTCTTTCCTTGGCTAGCCCTTGCAAGGCAGACACCTTACCTCTAGCGCCACCTCGCCGGCCCCAAGGATGCTCCTTTGAATGCAATTTTCCCTTTTTTTTTTTTTTTTTTTGCAATTTCCTTTTTTGATCTTGCTGCTTTCAGTATTCTGTCCCCATCTGTGGAATTTGCCATTGTGACTAGGATGTATCTTGGGGTGCTTTTCTTCAGGTCTCCTTTAGCTGGTACTCTACGGTCATACAGGATTTGGGTGCATGCCCAAATCTTTTCAAAGCTAGTATATATAGTAAAACACAGATTTAGCTTTGGGAGTTTCTCTGTAATGATGTCCTTGACCATTGATTCTTCCTGGGGATTTTCTTCCTGGATCTCTGGGACTCCAATGATTCTTATGTTGTTTATGTTGAATTTGTCAAGGACTTTTCTTTTCATCTCTTTACATTCTTTGAGTATTTTTTTCCATTGTCTGATCATTTGCATTAAGGTTCTTTTCCAGTCTCTTCTGCTGTATGAAGCTGTTCTGCATCTCATCTTCCAGCTCACTGATTCTGTCCTTGGCTGCTGTTACCATGTTTGAGAGGCTTTCCATTGAGTTTTTTTTTTTTATTTCATCTACTGAGTTTTTCAGTCCTTTTATTTCAGTTTTGATTTTTTTTTTGATTGTGTTCTCTTCAGCTTGATCTATTCTTTCTTTGAGTTCTATGAGCATTCTCCATATTATTACTCTAAACTCCTTGTGTGAGAGGTTGACTATGTAGTTGGTACTTTCTGGGTCAGTGGAGCTGCCATCTTCATTCTCTATGCATGCCATTGTCCTGCATTGTTTCCCCATTGTCACACTTGTAGCAGAGCTTTTACTGCGTGTCATGGTAGAATTCACGGGCTAGGAGATTGGCACGGCCTCGGAGCAAAGTGGAGCAGCCATGCTTCTTCTTTTCCTGGCTGATGAACTTTGATGGGATTAAGTTCACTGCGGTCTTCCTCAGCAGCTTCCACAGGGATCAGGAAGCCAAAAATGGAGGGATGCAGAGGCTTTTAAAGCACCAGGCAGGAGATGGTACCTGCCTTGTGGGCTGGGACCTCCTACCTGGCCAGGGGAACCTTGATGAAATTAAGTTCCGCTGGGGTCTTCCTCAGCAGTCTCCCGCAGGGATCAGGAAGCCTACCATTTATTTTTGGTAAAAGAAAGACTTACTCCCAGTTACATGGTCAGATATGTTGTAAGACCCAGAAAAATAGAATTCTTATGAGCACTATAATTTTGAATTTTTTGTTAAGACAAGTAGGTGATGTTTGTCTTTCCAAAGATGTGATTTAGCCAAAGAACACTTGCCTTTAATGTGGGAGGCCCTGAGTTCAATTCTTAGCAATGCCAAAAGAAAAAAAAAAAAAAGATCTTTCAATGTATAAATTGAAAGAGATTTCAAGGGGCCGGTACGGTGGCACTAGAGGTAAGGTGCCTGCCTTACCAGCGCTAGCCTAGGACAGAGGATACTGCAATCCCCCAGAGTCCCATATGGTCCCCCAAGCCAAGAGCACTTCTGAGCGCATAGCCAAGAGTAGCCCCTGAGCGTCACAAAAAAAACAAAACAAAAAAAAAAAGAGATTTCAAATTAATCATGTTCACATTTATATTTTTCTTCAACAGACTTTTTATCTTTCAGAAAAGTTATTACTTGTTTTCATTTTTTGTAATAAATGCTATCAAGATGTCAAAAAACACAGCATGGTATTGGAATAAAGACAGTCCCTCAGACCAGTAGAATAGACTTGAGTATTCAGAGAATATTCCCCAGACATATAATAAATTCATTTTTGATAAAGGGACAAGAAATTTAAAAAGGAGCAAGGAAAGCCTCTTCAACAAGTGGTGTTGGCACAACTGGTCAGCCACTTGCCAAAAAGCGAACTCAGACCTCCATCTAACACCATGCACAAAGGTCAAATTTAAATGGATTAAAGCAGAGTTTTTTAATCACTGTGCTGAGGCACACTAGTGTGCCGTGAGATATTGTCTGGTGTGCCATGGAAAAATTTCCAATTTCATCTATAACATGTGGCTTTGGCTCACAAATAGACAGAATCATTAGACTGTTTCTAATGATTGGCCTATTTGTGAATCAAAGCGCACATTACTGACTAAAAATTGCTCCGGTGTTACTGTTATACTGACAGGGGGAGACATTGCAGTAGATTGCTGATGCATAGAAGAGCATCGATGGATCTGGCCTCTAGTGGATTATTGTGGACACAGCACAGAAGAGCGCTAAGTGATAGATCTGGAGGAGACATGAGCAGAAGAGCGCTGACTGCTGGATCTGGATAGAAACATGCCCAGAAGAGTGCTCAGAGTGACGGACAGCGGCTATCTGCAGGAGACAAGCACACTAAGTACTGAGTGACAGTGAGACAGGAGCAGATACTGCAATGATGAACAAGTTTTTGAAAAGGTAAGAACTGGACTCTGAACAAAATTCAGAGCCAGATGAGAGCCCAAGTATCAGTGGGGATCAAAAGAAAGCAAAGATAGTTAGCTTAAGCAAATTCTCTGGCACAAGGCAATACAGCAAAAGCTATATTTCATTTGGATTTACTTTCACTGAAGATGCAAAGAAACCAACTCCACTGTGTGTGGTGTGTGATGAAAAGCTATCTAACAGTGCTATGGTCCCAAGTAAACTTAAATGCCATCTCCAAACGAAACACCCTTCACTTCAAAACAAGAATGTGGATTATTTTTTTGTTCACCTGCATGAAAACATGGAGAAACAGGCAACTTTTTTTTATTATTTTTTATATTTTACTTAAACACCTTGATTACATACATGATTGTGTTTGGGTTTCAGTCATGTAAAGAGCACCACCCATCACCAGTGCAACGTTCCCATCACCAATGTCCCAAATCTCCCTCCTTCCCACCCGACCCCCGCCTGTACTCTAGACAGGCTTTCCATTTCCCTCATACATTCTCATTATTAGGAAAGTTCAAAATGTAATTATTTCTCTAACTAAACTCATCACTCTTTGTGGTGAGCTTCCTGAGGTGAGCTGTAACTTCCAGCTCTTTTCTCTTTTGTGTCTAAAAATTATTATTGCAAGCATGTCTTTCATTTTTCTTAAAACCCATAGATGCGTTTTTTTCTCTCTCTGACTTATTTCACTCAGCATAATAGATTCCATGTACATCCATGTATAGGAAAATTTCATGACTTCATATCTCCTGACAGCTGCATAATATTCCATTGTGTATATGTACCATTCGTCTGTTGGAAACAGGCAACTTTTATGAGAAAAACCACAAAAGTAAATAAAAGAGCTCTTAAAGCAGGGGTCCTCAAACTTTTTCAACAGGGGGCCAGTTCACTGTCCCTCAGACCATTGGAGGGTCTGACTCTAGTAAAAACAAAACTTATGAACGAATTCTTATGCACACTGCATAGAACTTATTTTGCAATGAAGAAACAAAACAGATACAAATACAATATGTGGCCCGCAGGCCATAGTTTGAGGACTACTGTCTTAAAGCTAGCTATCAAGTTGCTGAACTTACAGCCAAGTCAAAAAAGTCGCACACTGTGGCAGAGACATTAATACTTGCCACCTACAAAGCTATTGTAGAGGAGATGCTCGGACCTGAAGCAGTTAAAGAAATAGTCAAAGTCCCTCAGACAACACAATTTCCAAACATATTAATGACATGTCTGCAGACCTAGAAGGTGTGGTTTCAGAAAAAACTTATATCAGTGAGAAATTTGCATTGCAAATTGACGAGTCTACTGATATCAGTGGACATGCTCAATTCTTGGCCAATGTGTGTTTTATGGATGGTGATGCAATTAGAGAAAACTTCTTTTTTTTGCAAGGCATTGCCAGATAAAACAACAGGAGAAGAAATTTTTCAGGTCACATCAGAATACCTTGAACAAGGAAAATTGCAAAATTGTCTGCACCAATGGAGCTACAGCCATGGTCAGGCACACCAAGTGAAGGAAAGAAACCCAGATGTGATTATTACACGTTCTTTTTTACATCAGGAGGCCCTTGTAGCCAAGACCTTACCAGCAGACCTAGTTCCTGTGTTGGATAATGTTGTGCGCATGGTAAACTTTGTAAAGTCATGACCTGTGAAAAGTTGCATGTTTGCAGCTTTGTGTGAGAAGATGGGAGTGAAGCATAAAACCTTGCTGTATCATATGGAGGTGCAGTGGCACCTTGTTGCCTGGCAAGGTCTTGGTTCATGTGTATGAGCTGCGGGAGGAACTTAAAAGTGTTTCTAACAGAGAGGTCAGATTACTCAAAACTGCTTGCAAGTGATGAGTGGCATGCAAGGCTGGCATACCTGGCAGATATTTTTCATCATCTGAGTGAACTGAACACACGAATGCAAGGCAGAAATGAAAAACCTACTTACAAGTGCAGATAAAATAAATGGATTCTGTTCAAAGGTGCAACTCTGGCATCAACACATAGAAAGTGGCAATCTTTTTTTTTTTGGGCCACACCTGATGGTGCTCAGGGGTTACTCCTGGCTGTCTGCTCAGAAATAGCAGGCACGGGGGACCATGTGGGACACCGGGATTCAAACCAATCACCTTTGGTCCTGGATCTGCTGCTTGCAAGGCAAACGCCGCTGTGCTATCTCTCCGGGCCTGGAAAGTGGCAATCTTGAAATGTTCACAGTCACCAAGCAATGGCAGGGTGTTCACACTGCTGCACTGTGTGAGATAATAGTTAAATATTTAAAAACTCTCAAGGAGAAATTGTCATTTTATTTCTCTTCAGTCTCCACTGAATGCCTTGACTGGGTTAGGGACCCTTAGAGCTCGGCATCAGTTGGTGGAAAGGACATGACTTTACAGGAGTAGGAGGAACTAACCGAACTGAGACAAATGCGTGGTTTCAAACTAAGATTTGCTGATCTACCTTTGGAAAGTTTTTGGTTGGATATTGCCAAGGAGTTCTGGCAAACAAAGCTATTTTGACATTGCTCCCATTTTCCACTACATATCTGTGTGAGAGGAGCTTTTCAAGCCTGATTGCTATAAAAACCAAAGACAGAGAGAGACTGACAGATGTTGACAAAGAGCTATGTGTGTGTTTTTCTTCAATTCCTGCCAGAGTATCAGCTTTGTGTTCAGCCAAACAAGCCCAGGTTTCGCACTGAATAGGTGAACAGAAATATGAACAATCATAAAATAATTTCTATTTTATAATAAAGTAGTTATAAAATAAATTTTGTTTTTATTTGATTCCTATTCAAGAGAATTAATTTATATATAGTCAATACAGTCACAGAGTTAAATTTATTTTAACATTTTCTTTTTTTGTTTGTTTTTGGGCCACACCCAGCAGCGCTCAGGGGTTACTCCTGGCTATCTGCTCAGAAATAGTCCCTGGCAGGCAACGGGGGACCATACGGGATGCCAGGATTTGAACCTTTTGCATGAAAGGCAAACACCTTACCTCCATGCTATCTCTCCGGCCCCCTTTTTTTTTTTTTTTTAACATTTTCTAAGTCCATTTCTTTTTTTTTTTTTGGTTTTTGGGCCACACCCGTTTGACGCTCAGGGGTTACTCCTGGTATGTGCTCAGAAATCACCCCTGGCTTGGTCATATAGGACACCGGGGGATCAAACCGGGGTCCGTCCTATGCTAGCGCTTGCAAGGCAGACACCTTACCTCTAGCGCCATCTTCCCGGCCCCATCATTTTCTAATTATGGTGTGCCTTGTGATTTCTTTTTCATGAAAAAAGTGTGCCTTTGCACAAAAAAAGGTTAAAAAACACTGAATTAAAGACCTTGACATCAGACCAGAAGCCATAAGATATATAGAACAACATGTAAATAAAACACCCTATGACATTAATACTAAAGACATCTTTAAGGAGGAAACAGCACTCTCCAAACAAGTGGAAGCAGAGATAAACAGATCAGACTATAATAAGCTGAGAAGCTTCTGTACATCAAAGGACATAGTCCCTAGGATACAAAACCCACTCACAGAATGGGAGAAAGTATTCAACCAATACCCATCAGACAAGGGGCTAATATCTAAGATATACAAGCCACTGACAGAACTTAACTAGAAAAATAATCTAACCCCATCAAAAAATGGGGAGGAGAAATGAATAGACACTTTGTCAAAGAAGAAATACAAATAGCCAAAAGACACATGAAAAAATTCTCTACATCACTAATTATCAGGGAGATGCAAATTAAAACAATGAGGTACCATCTCAAGCCAAGGACACTGGCACACAGCACAAAGAAAAATCAGTGCTGGCAGGGATGTGGGGAGAAAGGAACTCTCATTCACTGCTGGTGGGAATGCGATCTAGTCCAACTTTATGGAAATCAATATGGGAATTCCTAAAAGAACTGGAAATTAAGCTCCCATATGATCCAGCTATACAACTCCTAGGGATATACCCTAGGAACACAAAAGTGCAATACAAAAATCCTTTCCTCACACCTATATTCTTGCAGTGCTATTTACAATAGCCATACTCTGGAAACAACTGAGTTGCCCTTCAACAAATGAATGGCTAAAGAAACTGGGGTACATATATGCAATGGAATATTATGCAGCTGTCAGGGGAGATAAAATCATGAAATGTTTCTATACATGGATATACATGGAAAACATTATGCTTAGTGCAATAAGCCAGAGGGAAAGAGAGACACAGAATAATCTCACTGATCTATAGGTTTTAAGAAAAATAAAAACATTGTTATAATCCCCAGAGATGAGGGCCAGAAGGACCGGCTCACAATATGAAGCTTACCACAAAGAGTAGTGAGTGCAGTTAGGAAAATAACTACCCTAACAACTACCATGACAATGGTATATGAGTAGGAGTAGATGCCTGACTCGAATACAGGCAGAGGGTGGGAGGAGGAAGATAGGGGGGCATTAGAGGTGGAATGTTGCACTGGTGAAGGGGGTTTCTTTGTATGGGACTGAAAAACCAAACTACAATCATGTTTGTAATCATGGTGTTTAAAAAAAAAGAAATAAAAAAAGAATACTGAATGAAAAATAATTGTCTAGTTAAATTAAAAGTGTAAGATGAAATGTTACAAATATACTTAGTTATGCTAGGTTTAGAAAAATGTGTTTTATCTATCTGATCATTTTATGCATTAAAGTTTAAATGTTTAAAATGTAAATAAAAGAAAAAAGAAACTTACATAATGTAATGATGAGATGTCACTTCAATAAAATATAGGAAATAAAAAAAATACAAGAATAGAAAGAATTCGCTCTTGGCAGGCTTAGGGGACCATATGGGATGCTAGGGATCAAACTGAGGTCAGTCCTGGGTAGGCATGTGCAAGGCCAACATCCTACCAGTGTACTATGGTTCCGGCCTGTCATTTTCCAATTTCTTAACCTGTTCAGATAAGTTATATTCAGGCCCTTTCTTTCTTATTGATGGATGCTTGAAAACTATAGATTTCTTCTTAATACCTTATTTCCTGTGTCGCTCAAATTCTTTTTTTTTGGGGGGGGGGCACTCACAGTGACACTCAGGGGTTACTCCTGGCTAATTGCTCCTGGCTTGGGGGACGATATGGGACGCCGGGGGATCGAACCGCAGTCCATCCTAGGGTAGTGCAGGCAAGGCAGATGCCTTACTGCTTGCACCACCTTTCCTGCCCCCCTGTGTCCCACAAATTCTGATAATTTGAGTCTTCATTTTCATTTGATTCCAGGAATCCCTTTTGTTTGTTTGTTTTTAGTTTTTGGGCCACACCCGCAGCGCTCAGGAGTTACTACTGGCTCTGTGCTCAGAATCGTTCCTGGAAGGCTTAGGGACCATATGGGGATGCTGGGATCAACACAATCCATCCCGGGTCTGTCACAGGACAATGCAAGATGCGCTATCAATGTGCTATTACTCCCGCCCCCTATTCTAGGAATCTTTTTATTTCCTTTCTGGTACAACTGTTTGTTCCAGTAGTGACTGTTTCATTTCTGGGTGTTAACTTTGTTTCTGTTGTAACTCAAGTCCATTTCAGTGCATCCATATCTAGAAGAGGTTGATATCTTTTTTGGGGATTTGTTTGTTTTTGTTTGGGGGCCACATCTGGCAGTGCTCAGGGGTTATTCCTGGCTCTGCACTCAGAAATTACTCCTGGCAGGCTCAGGAACCTTATGGGATGCCAGGGATCGATCGATCCCAGGTTGGACATGCATAAGGTAAACTCTCTACACTTTGTGTTATCACTTGACCCCCTGGTTGATACACTTTCTTCTCGATTTTATGGAGCAAGTTTTGGTGTCCCAGCATGTGATCTACCTTGGAGAATATCCCATGTGCATTGGATACGGATGTGTATTCAGCTTTTGTGGGGATTAAAACCTACATATCTACTCAGATCTTCTCTTCCATTTCTTCCTTCAAAGCTAGAATATTCTTTCTTGAGTTTTAGCCTGTTTGATCTATCTAGAGGTAACAGAGCAGTGTTGAATCTCCTCCCACTACTGTGTTGCTATTGATATCTTTGGTCAGGTCAATTAGCAGTTGAGTATTTTGTTGGTCTCTATTGGGTGCATGTATGTTTAGGAGTGTTATTTTTTCCTGGCATACATGACCCCATGTGGTCCCCTGAGCCGAGTCAGGGGTAAGGAGTACAGAGCCAGGAGTGAGCCCTCATCACTGCTGGGTGTGGCCCAAGGAACCCCCACCCCCAGTGCTTCATGCTCTTTAGGAGAGTCTTTGGGGCTAGTGGGCTGCTGTCTGAGGACAGGGTCACAGACTGGAAGCAGTGGGTGCTTGGGCCAAGTTGGAGTGCAGCCAGCAAAGGTGAGGAGAAGCGGGGAGGGTGGAAGCTGACCACTGTCTCTTGTGGGGATTCACGCTGCACATATTCGCTGCCCTGTCCATGTGGGGCTGGTCCAGGTCCTCTCTTCAGACTTGGGGGAGAGCACACTTTCCTCTGCAACCCTCCCCCAACTTGGTTTCCTTCTGACCTCTTAGTCTTGGGCATGCCCCAATGGACACAGTTTTTAGTAACCCACTGAAACATGGAGGAGAAAAGCTGTCCTCTGGATCTGTGAACACAAGGAAATGTGCCTGGACAAGGCCGGTCCCTCCTCTGAGGCCCCTTTTGTTCCTCGGCGACTGGTAACTGCACAAATGCCCCCCCCAGTCACTGTGTGATGAGCACGCAGGCATGGGGGCCTGACAAGTGAGGACTTTGAGGTCACGCTTCTCTCTCTTCCTCCTCAGGGAGTGGGGCTGGGAAAGGAGTGCGTAGAGCAGGTGAGGTAGTGGGTCACTGGCCATAGTGTCCAGTCAGGGCACAGACAGGTCAGGGTGGCTGGGAGGGTAGCTTGTGTTGGAGATCAGACGAGCCTGAGCAGTGGGGATTTCTGGGGATGATCTGACCAGGAACATCAGAACCCCTTTTTCCTTTTAGCTTTCATTTTTTTTATAAAAAGGAGGCCTTATAGCCTTCCATGCTACAATTCTTTTTTTGTTTTGTTTCGGTTTTTTTTTTTTTTGGCCACAGCAGGTGAAGCTCGGGAATTACTCCTGGCTTTGCGCTCAGAAATTACTCCTGATTGGGGGACCATATGGGACGCCGGGGGATCAAACTGCAGTCCATTCTAGGTTATTGCGTGCAAGGCAAATGCCTTCCTGTTTACACCACCGCTCTGACTCCACTACATGTTTCTTTTTCTTTTTTTTTTTGTTTTTTGTTTTTTGGGCCACACCCTGTGACGCTCAGGGGTTACTCCTGGCTATGCGCTCAGAAGTTGCTTCTGGCTTCTTGGGGGACCATATGGGACGCCGGGGGATCGAACCTCGGTCCGTCCTAGGCTAGCACAGGCAAGGCAGGCACCTTACCTCCAGCGCCACCGCCCGGCCCAGTCCACTACATGATTCTTTTATGTTGTTTTTGTTTTATAAATTGTGTAATCTGTTTTTGTTTTTGTTTTTGGGTCACACCCGGCAGTGCTCAGGAGTTACTCCCAGCATTATGCTCAGAAATCGCTCCTGGCAGGCTCGGGGGACCATAAATTGTATAATTTTTAAATATCTGAGTTTTACAAAAAGAGAGAGGAAAAATATGTACAAAAAAATCTTGTTAAGGCCTTAAGAAGGGGTTAGTGCCTCTTTCAGGGGTCACTCTGCCATGGGGGGTAAAATAGCTGTTTCAGAAGCAGTTTTATTTAAAAAAATAAAAAATAAATAAACTTCATTTTAACCTTGTCTCTTTGTGATGAGGCTCAAATGCATCTTCTTGCAGGGGCGGGAGGGCAGCACCCGGTTGGTTCATTCCAGGCCACATTTCCGATGAGTTTTCACCCAAACAGGGTGGGAACTTGCACATGATGGGGGTGGGAGTGGGGCTTTAGGAGGCACTTGGGATTATTGGCTTATGAAGAGACCAGTCACTCAAGCTTCTCTCCAGCCCCCCTTCTGCATTTCAGCAATGCTTGATTTTGAGCTGGCCTAGGTTTGCTACTGAGGGTAAAGTTCAGCAATTTCCAGGTTCCTCTGCCCCACCCACTAGCCTTGTTATGAACCTGCAGAGACCTTTTCCCATAACCATAGCTCACTGAGGACGCTTAGTGGATATCTCCAAGGTTGGAGGGGGGGGGGGGCTAACAACCCTCTGAGCTGCAGGATTCCAGGTCTTTTCCGATGGACTCTGCTTATAAGCATGAAGACGCCTCCTGACTTAAGGGCCCAAGAGCCCTTAGTGTTTGGTAAAACACTGGAGAAAACAGCTCACCTGCTCACTGGCCAGGCTTGGGCAGGCTTTCTTGTGGCTCCAGTTCTCAGCTCCTTAGGGTTTTCAAAACCATTTTGAGGGGCTGGCGCGACAGAACACTGAGTAGGGTGTTTGTATACAGCTGAGCCCAATTCGATCCTGGAGATCTCATACGGGCCGCCTGCACTCCTCACCCAGAGTAAGCCCGGAACATGCTTAGGTGTGGCCTGAAAAGAAAAGCGAGGAGTTAGATCCTTGGCACCACCATTCCCTCCTGAGTCCAGAGCAAGGCTAGCCCCTGAGCAATGGATGTGGCCTCCACCCACCACACGCCCAGTGTGGAGGTTGATTGCCAGACCCCACACGTGGGGAGGGCCCTTTTGGGGTGTGGGCCACAAACAGTGATGTTCAGGGCTTAGTGTAGGCGTCACCTCGCGCTACAGCTCTGTGCCAGGCAAGCGCCCAACCCACTGTATTCCCACCCTGGCCCCAAGGGGCATGCGTTTCTGCAGTCTGTGTAAAGAACCACGAAGTCTCGCAGCTGCCTGGTCTTGATCCTTAGGAACTTACCCGGACCCTAGTCTTAGAGGGGTGTGTGGTGGTGTGTGGAGTGTGGTGTTTTGTGACTAAGGGTATTCGTATTACGCAATAGGCCCAGAATTGGTCTTGCCAAGTGGGCAGTGCTCTGAAACGGGGGACGGTTTGGGGGCGGTGCTGCGCGGACCCAGCCTCCTGCAGCTGGACAGGCGGGTGAGGCCACCCAGAAGCCCAGGATCGCTGTGGGCACGGCCGCTCCGGCCACGCTGCAGGTGAGGTCCGGGAGCCGAGGTTCCAAGCCCCTGGGGACGCCGGGGAGGGTCGGGCTGGCGAGCAGACCTTGCGGGGCGCGCGGGCGGCGCCTCCCCGCTCTCCAGGCGCGTCCTGGGCATCGCTGGGCGGCGGGACGGGCGCCCCTTCCCTGCGGGCCTTGTCGGGCAGAAGGCAGAAGGGGGCTCCGAAAACGGACTGAAGCCGCTCAGCGAACTTGGGGTCCAGCGCAGAACAAGGACCTCGCGCAAGCATTTTTGGGGTGTGGGTTTGGGTTTTTTTCTTTTAGTTTGGAGCCACACCCAAGGTTACTCCAGGCCCCGCGCTCAGAAATCCTTGGCAGGCTCAGGCACAGGCTCAGGAAGCAGCTGGGACGCAGATCTGCTTTTGAAATGGAGCCTGACCCATTGTTTCGTGGCTCCCCAAGGCCCAACCCCAGACCCGCTGAGCCCGCGCCACATGCAGAGCCCCAACTGCAGGGTCAGTGCATGACCTCAACTCTCCTGTCACCCCACGGACAGTTCGGGGAGCTCCCCAGAGGCCAGACCCCACGGGAACGTAGGGCTCGCCCTCCTGGCCTTTGGCCTCTAAATGGACCTGCCCATGCATGGTGTTGGCCTAGCACGTTGCTGACCTGGGTTTGATCCCCGACAGCCCATAGGATCCTAGAGCATCACCTGAGTGATCCCTGAGCACCAATGGGTGTGACCTAAAACGAAAAATCAAAACCTGATCTGCAGACCCTGGGGCCCCAAATCCCACAGTCCCTGGTCCTGCTAGCCAAACCCGTCTCCGACTGCCCCTTCAGCCCTCCCTGCACAGAGCTAGACCTTTTGTCCAACTGTCCTGTTCCCTGGAAAGCTAGCCAAAGTCCTGTTGTCCCCACAGTGCCAGCCGGCCTGGGCTCGTGTCCGACCTCCCTCGGCTGTTCTCACACGGACTGCTGGTCTTTCAAGGTCTGGCTGAAATGCCATCAGAGCAGACCTGACCTGCTGTCCGAGTCACCTGAATCCAGCACCCACCATGACTGGATGGCTGTGCACCTGGGTGCTTGCATGCGCATGAGCGCCCTTTGCACCCTTTGACTGGCACACAAGGGGATGGGGGTTGGGAAAGGCAATTACCTCCTACATTTCCCAGAGCCCCGAGACACCTGGTTGGTTGCCAGTGCTGGCAGTGATTTGGGGATACCAAGAGGTACCCTGGGAAGAACTTGATCCTATTTACTTATGGGATAGTTGGGTGGGGTAGCCCACCAAGTGCTTGAATACATCTGCTCTTTCCAGAACACAGCATGGCTATTGTCATCCTCCCAGGAAGACCCCTCCCCACCCTCTTTGTCCTGCTCCTTCTCATGTCAGTGGGTTTGGGCCTCACAGTCCCACCCCTGCTCACCCCTTACCCTCAAGTCTCTCTCCCTGGTTTCAACCCTCTGCTCCAAATACAGCTGTTTCCCTGACATTGAACTTACTGGACACTGGTGGTACTCAGCTCCTTTCTAGGTGACAGGATCATCACCCAAGGGACCGTAGTGAGGAGCTGGAGGGGGTCTGGGGCAGAGACTCCACAGGAGAGCCCAGGCTTCATGGTCCTCAGTAGCCTGTGAACGTGAGAAGAAATCCGATCTCAGGACACTGAGTTGGACGGGCTGGAGGAGGCTGTGGTTGGCGTCTCTTTAGGCCACACATTAGGCATCTTGGCAGCGAGGACAGACATTACTCATTACTCATCGGGAGGTGGACACAGCCTCGGACAAACTGAGGCTGGGGGTGGGGAGAGTGCTGAGCAGTCTAACCTAACCCTAACCCTATCCCACCCCAGATTGAAGCCCAGGGAGCCGGAAGAGCGGCCAGCCGGTTGGTGTTCCCCAGCACTGCCAATTGCCCTGTGAAGCCAGAAAAAAGGTATGGATGTCCCAAGACCATCTGGGATCTGGGAGACTTGAGAACCGTAACTGTGTGGGGTCTAGGTAGAAAGTGGGTGTATGAGCTGGACTGACTGAGCTTGGGGCAGAGTCAATGGGAAGGGACAATGTGACCGTTAGGGTGTGTGGGTTGAGGGTACCATAATGAGCTGATAGTTCATGTGTCATTTACCTTGTCCCACTTCCAAGGGGCTGATCACAGTGACCCACAGGCTGCCTATGTAGAGGTGAAGGTCACTGCAGAGGAAACAGTGACAGCCCCCCCCCTTCTGGAAAAATCTCAAAACTTAAATTAGGGGAACAGTAGACCAGGCCAAGTCCAAAGTCCTGGTTCCCCTTCAGACCTAAATAAGCAGGAGCTCGGGTGGGAAGGGGTTACATCCCTGTCCACCACTTCGAGAGGAAGGCCCAGAAGAGGACAGGAGGTTCTGGAAACCCAGTACACCCCTCTGAACCCTCCAGATACACCCCTGCTGCATGGTCACACCCTGAATCTGACTGGGACACAAAGGCAAAGTCAGCTTCCTTCTAACAAGAGCTGGAAGCAGTCCTGACTTGCTGACACATGACTGTTCTGCCCTGCAGGTGCCTACACAGCCATGGCACTGCTGACCGGAGACACAGTGGCCCCCCTGGCCGTGGCCCTGGCCATCTTCTTCCTCCTCCTGGACCTCGTGCACAGGAGAGCACGCTGGGCCCCTCGCTACCCACCAGGCCCCAAGGCCCTGCCTGGGCTGGGCAATATGCTACAAATTGATTTCCAGGACATGCCCAACAGCATGGGCCGGGTAAGGGGGATGGTGGGGGCATCACACATCTGACATTCCCTGAGTCCTCTGAGTCCTGAATGCAAGTCCCAGGTGGGAGGACCTGGACCAGAGAGGAGGCAGGTAGGACAGGCTTCTTTGGGGGAACAGAAGCATGCAGTACAGGCCTGAGGACAGCTTGGACTCTGCCTGAAAGGTTAGAGAGGCAAAGGCCAGCTAACAGGGGGTGGGGTGGGGAGTGCACTTGTTGGGGAACAAGGGTGAGGAGGGAGGGGATCAGGCAGCGCAGGTAGGAGAGGTGCTGTGACCTGGGTCCTATCACTGGTTTCTGGGGGCCCTTGGTCCTCACCTCTCTGCACTGTGACTTTAGTCCCTATCTGTAAATGAGGCACTGGCTTCTCTTACTGACAACTTGGTGACACAGGGAGTCCTAGCTGGAAGGCCCGTCCCAAGCGCTGCTCTATGCAAGGTGATGTTACCAGGAAAGCCCTTCAACTGACGAAAGCCCTTGCTCCTTGGCCTGCAGCTGCAGAGACGCTTCGGGGATGTGTTCAGCCTGCAGATGGCCTGGACGCCTGTGGTCGTGCTCAACGGGCTGGTGGCAATGCGTGAGGCGCTGGTGCACCAGAGCGAGGACACCTCTGACAGACCGTCTGCACCCACCTATGAGCACCTGGGCTTCAATTCCCATGCTGAAGGCAAGGAGACAGTTGACAGCAATCAGGAACAGGGGGTGGAGCACAACCTGCACTTGGGGCTTGGCAGAGCAAGGTCATGATTAGTGGGTGTGAAGGAGCATGAAGTGGAAGAGGGCAGCACCTATAGAGATCAGGGAGGAGGGTGACCAGGTCAGCTTGGGTCTGGTAGGAGGAAGAGGTCAGTGAGAGGGCAAAACCCTCTGGGGTAGAAAAGGTGTCAAACTGGGAGAAACAAGAATGGGAGAAGCTTCCAGAGGCAAGGTGCACTTAGTGCCTGCAAAGGTGAGCCCAGAACCAGCTGAGAGTGGAGGCCATGGGAAGGACCAGGACTGCATGCAGCATGGGGGCTCCAATAGCTGGTGCCTGTGGTGGGCAGGAAGCTCCCAGGGTGAGGTTCTGGGACTTGTCAGCTCATGGGGGGCGGGGCACAGCTGAGTGGCAACAGGGGGAGAGGCTGAGGGCTGGCACCAGGTACCCAGAATCTAGTCCAGATACCTGCCCCGTCCCCAGGCGTAATTCTAGCACGCTACGGGCAAGCATGGCGCGAGCAGCGGCGATTCTCTCTGTCCACCATGCGAAACTTCGGCCTGGGTAAGAAGTCACTGGAGCAGTGGTTGACCGAGGAGGCCGGCTACCTCTGTGAGGCCTTCAATGACTATGCAGGTGAGTGCAAGTACGGAGGCACAGGTAGGGGAGGGAAAGTGGGACTGAGGGAGGAAGGCGAGCACTGACCTGCATTGCCCCTTCAGGACGCCCCTTTAGCCCCAAAGTCCTTCTGAATAAAGCTGTGAGCAACGTGATCTCCTCCCTCATTTACGCACATCGCTTTGAGTACCAAGACCCACGTTTCATCAAGCTGCAGCAGCTAATGGACATTTCTCTGAAGGAGGACTCGGGCTTCTTGCGAGAGGTGCGGGGAGACCTCTCCAGAGCTGACAGGCACATCCATGGAGCTTCCCCAGGCTCAGGACGTTACAGGGCTGGAGAGATGTCCAGGCTGGGGGTCCTGGGCCTCCTTCATGAGCTGAGGACCAATGCATGTGGAGTTCAGATCTCTTCCCGATCACGGGCACTTAGGGGACTCACTTAGGGATAATCAGGGAAGGTGCACGGCAGGCTCAGAAGCACAGGAAGGACCCCGTGATCTCATTCTGTGCCCCACTCCCAGGTCCTGAATTTTATTCCGGTGCTTCTGAAAATTCCTGGGCTCCCTGCCAAGGCCTTCCCAGGGCTGACTGCCTTGCTGAACATGTTGGATGAGCTGATCACTGAGAACAAGCAGAGCCGGGACCCCACTGAGGCACCTCGAAACCTGATTGATGCCTTCCTGGATGAAGTGAAGGTGAGAGTTTGGGGCACAGTCAATGTGGTGAAAGTGGGGTAGGGACTGTGAATGACCCGATGACCAGGAGTGAGGTATTTGGGGTCAGAATGGGCATCTCCTCCTTCCACCCCTGAGCCTCTTCTCTGTTTGGCCCAGGCCAAAGGGAACCCCAGTAGCAGCTTCAACGATGCCAACCTGCGCATGGTGATAGCCGACTTGTTTACTGCCGGGATGGTGACCACCTCAACCACACTGGTCTGGGCCCTGCTGCTCATGATCCTGCACCCCGAAGTACAGCGTGAGCCTGACTGGGATTTGGGGGGCAGTAACAAGGGAGTAAGCACACAGCCCAAACTCTGAATTTGGCTGGCCAGGAGTTCAGAAGGCAGCTCAGCCTCCTCTTCTGTACCATTAAAGGTCAAAAGCAGGCCTGAGCATAGTCTCTGATGCGTGGGGAACCCCTGTCTGTCCAGGCCGTGTCCAGCAGGAGATCGATGAAGTGATAGGGCAGGCACGGCCACCAGAGATGGGGGATCAGGCCCGCATGCCCTACACCATGGCCGTGATCCACGAGGTGCAGCGTTTTGGGGATCTCCTCCCTATGGGAATACCCCACATGACATCCCGCGACATTGAAATCCAGGGCTTCCTCATCCCTAAGGTAAGCCTGTGACCCCCTCAGCCTTACACACTGTAAGCATCCTGTGAGCACCTGCATGTCCGATGTCAGGCAGGATACAGCCCCAGCCCCAACAATCTTTCAAGGTTACCAAGTGCACAAAGCAATTTGCCCCATCCATAATGTCCTTCTCAGTGGGAAGATGAATAAAAATGGGACCCTGAGGCTGAAGGGGGTCCTTGTCTGCAGGGACCAGAGGTAGTAACTCTCTTGGGGAGGTGTGTCCCCATTCTTCTCAGGGGAAGAGAAGATAACCTGACCACCAGGGAGCTCAAGTAGAGGTGACTGGCCTCATGTTGCCTGACCTCTGTCCCCAGGGAACAACGCTGCTCACCAACCTGTCGTCGGTGCTGAAGGACGAGAGTGTCTGGGCAAAGCCCCACCGCTTCCACCCGGAGCACTTCCTGGATGCCCAGGGCCACTTCGTGAAGCACGAGGCCTTCATGCCCTTCTCTGCAGGTGCTTGCATGTCCCCAGCTCTGTCTGTGTCTCCTCAGGGTCCTGGAGGGGAGGAACACCAGAACCCCAGGATCACTGAGCCCATTTCCACCACAGGTCGCCGCGCGTGCCTTGGGGAGCCCTTGGCTCGGATGGAGCTCTTCCTCTTTTTCACCGTCCTCCTGCAGCGCTTCAACTTTGAAGTGCCCGCCGATCAGCCCCGCCCCAGTGACCATGGTGTGTTTGCCACTGTGAGGACCCCAGTGCCTTATGAGCTCTGTGCTGTGTCTCGGTAAGGGGGACACCCAGACCCCACTTGCTTCTTTGCTGTGGATCAAATGCTCAATAAACAAGCCCAGGTCCCAGCCTGATCTGACTCCACCTTGTCTATGTCTCTTCACTTTGGGTCTCACACCTCGCCCTATTGAATGAAACCTGACACCCAGACCACCTCACAGATGGGTATACTGAGGCTCAGGGTGACCACTTACTTACCCGACCACTTCTTGATACTCCGGAGAACCAGCACTGGCTTCCCAGCTGTGCCTGAGTACTGAAGTCTGAGTCCTTGGTCCATGAGGAACATTGAGTGAACTTCTGATGTGAGCAGGCCAAAATCTTGAATGAGGGAGGAGCTGGCAGACTTTCATCTTATGGGGATCCATAGTTGGGTTCAGAAGATGAATCAGAGATGATACTGTCGGGGCCAGAGAGATAGAATGGAGGTAAGGCATTTGCCTTGCATGCAGAAGGACAGTGGTTCAAATCCCGGCATCCCCTATAGTCTCCCAAGTCTGCAAGGAGAGATTTCTGAGCGTAGCACCAGGAGTAACCCCTGAGTGCTGCCGATAGTGACCCCAAAACAAACAAACAAAAACAAACAAACTAAAAAAAGAACAACAACAACAAAAAATATGATGCTGTCTCTGCACCCACTGTTCTGCATCCTTGGTGGGGTCCACCCAGACTAGACACACACAGCTACCTCCACGCTCAGCCTCACCCTGAAAGATCAAAAGGTCAAGGTCCCCCACAGTCAGTGTTCCAAGACTGTGCTGTGTCTCATGACTTCTGTGCACAGACTGCCATGCCCAGCCACCCAGCATGAGTCCCAACACTCGGGATGTCAATATTAATACTTCTCTGGGAAAGTTATCCCTCTGATTTAATGTATTTCAGTGAAGGCTGCCCCTGGTTTGTGGCTCAGACACCAATGTACTCTTCTCTGTTTAGCATCTGTTAGTGTATAAAGTAACAACTACACAACATGAAGTGCCTTGTGTTTCCAAATGCACTTGAAGTTCCCCCCCTGACTTCAGGCATGAAGTACAGCCATCACCACCAGCTTTCCCAAGAACCTTCCTCACAAGCATGGTGGCCGGAGCAATAACACAACGGTAGCATGTTTGCCTTGCACACAGATGTCCCGGGACAGACCTGGCTGGGTTCGTTCCTCGGCATTCCATATGGTCCCCAAGAGCGACTTCTGAGCGCACAGCCAGGAGTAAGCCCTGATCGCCAACGAGTGTGGCCAAAACAAAACAAGAACCTTCCTCACCTGGCATCTCAGGAGCTCTGTCCACACAGACACTAGCTCCCTTCCCTGCTGCCAGCCCTAGCACCATCTAGGTGTCTCTGTGGATGTCACAGCTAGAGGAAATGGAGTTATCTGATGATCATTTCACAGTCCTCAGTCTCCAGAACTGTCCTGTGAAGGTTGAATACAACTAGAGGCCTGGATCTCTGCTTTCAGCACTGTGGAGACAGCTGCTCTGAACATGAGATGCAAAGTTTCTGTAGAGACACTACATTTATTCTGGGTGATCTATACCCAAAGATAAATTGTTATATTATATAGTTATTATTCTGACCAGAATAACCTACATTTAATTATTATAAACAGATATCATTATCAATCAATTCCTTATTATTATTATTATTATTATTATTATTTTGGTTTTAGGGCCACACTCAGCAATGCTCAGGGGTTACTCCTGGCTCTATGCTCAGAAATCACTCCTGGCAGACTCAGGGGATGATATGGATGCCAGGAATTGAACCCAGATCTATCCTGGGTCAGCCACGTGCAAGGCAAATGCCCTACCACTGTGCTATCATCACTCCGTCCCCATCCTGATTAACTTTAATAAAATTTTTAATTGAATCACAATGAGATAGTTACAAAATTATGATTTTTTTTTAGTCATAAAATGTTCGACACCCTTAACCAGTGCACATATCTGCGCCAAGTCCCCATTTTCCTCCCACTGTCCTCTCTGCCCTCACAGCCGCCTGTCTCTATGGCAGACATTTTACTTCTCTCTCTTTTCCTTTTATTTCTTTTAACAGTTGTTTGCAATATTGTTATTGCTATCATACTTATTACGTTATCTCCTTTCATCATCCATATCTTGCTCAGAGCGATCATTTTCACTTTCATATCATAGTGTTCTCATCTCTGCTCTAACTGCGCTCTCCCGCTATTTGGCAAGGTCCTACGTGAACTCATCTCTATTGTCTTCGGATAGTAACATTATACTCTCCTTCTTTTATACTCCACAAATAAATGTTCCCATTCTATGTCTGTCCCTCTCCCTCTTTCTCATGTCAGTCAGCATATTACTCTCCATATTCATCCAAATATACTGTATTTATTTGAGTATAAATCGCACAATTTTCTACCAAAAAAAGAAATCAAAGTTTGGGTGTTCGTTATAAACGAGGGCTGGGGTGGCGTGGCAGTGGCGGCCGGTCCAATGAGGGCACAGGCGAATTGTAAGTTCGCACTGTGCCTTTTTCGGGCTACAACCACACACTGTACGCGAGGGCACAGAAAAAAAAATCCTCAAGAAACCTGGCCTATCTCTCGTGACATTCTGGGTTCAAACATCATGGGAAGACATACCAAAAGAAATGATCATCAAAAGTTTTTTGAAGACAGGCATCAGCAATAAAATCGACGGTACAGAAGACGACCTGCTGTGGAATTCAGACTCAGAAGAAAGCGAAGAAACTGGAGAAACAGATGTTCCTGCCAACTGGAACACTGATGAAAAACTAACTCGAGAAGAATGGGAACAACTTTTTAGTGTATCTGATGATGAATCTGACTTGAAGCATTTTAAATAAATATTGTTATCGGTAATTTTATTTCGGTATTGTGTTTATACCAGTTTACGTTGTCAATAAATTGTTTTTATTATTGGCCGCACGTATTCAACAACGTTTTTTTTTTTTGTCAATTACAATGCTTGGCGTGAAACAAAATTTTATACCGATTTTTAATGGAAAATTAGGGGTGCGCGTTATACATGGGTGCGCGTTATACTCGAATAAATATGGTTAGCAAACTTGATGACTTCACGTTTTCCTAAAGGCTGTGTAGTATTCTACTGTGTAGTTCTGCCACAGTTTCTTTCTCCACTCATCTGCTCTTGGGCCCTTGAGTTGTTTCCAGATTCTGGCTCTTGTGACTACTACTACAACAAATGTAGGAGTGTTTTTCTGCATTTGTTTTTGGGACCTGTGTTTTTTTGGTTTATTGGTTTTTGGGTCAGCACTCAGGGTTACTCCTGGCTCTATGCTCAGAAATCGCTCCTGGCAGGCATGGGGAACCATATGGGATGCCGGGATTCAAACCACAGTTCTTCTGCATGCAAGGCAAATGCCTTCTCTTCATGCTATCTCTCCGGACCCCCTGTTTTTTTCTTTTGTTTTGTTTTGTTCTACAAGGAGTAGTATGGCTGAGTTATATGGGAGCTTAATTTCTAGTTTTTGAGGTATGTCCATATTTTCCTTCCCACAGACTGAACTAGTCGACATTCCCACCAAGCAGTGCATATCATCCCTTTCTCCTGGCACCCATCCAGCACCGGTTGTTCTTGTTCTCTTGATGTGTGCCAGTCTCTGTGGTGTGAGATGCGATCCATTGCTGTTTTGATTTGCATCTCCCTGGTGACTAATGATGTGGAGCATTTTTCACGTGCCTTTTGGCCATCTGTATCTCTTCATCTCTTACTATTTTTGGATGTTTCTTTTTCTTGTTAAGTTCTAGCAGAGCCTTTATATAACTTATTACATATTAACCTGTAATCAGATTGGTATTGGGTGAATAGTTTCTCTCATTCTTTTTTTTTTAATAGTTTCTCTCATTCTGTGAGGAGTCCTTGCATCCTGGTCACTGTTTCCTTTGAGGTGCAGAAGCTTCTTAGTTTAATGTAGTCCCAATTGTTTATCATTGCTTCCACTTGCTTGGACAATGGTATTTCATCCTTGAAGATGCCTTTAGCTTTAATGTCTGTCTCCAAGACAGACAAGATATTCTGTGTACATTTTCATTTATGTACCAGTCTCAGGTTAGATATCAAGGTCTTAAATTTATTTATTTTGTTGGTTTATTTTTGGTTTTTGGGTTACACCCAGTAGCACTCAGGGGTTACTCCTGGCTCTATGCTCAGAAATCACTCCTGGCAGGCTCAGGGGACCATATGGGATGCCGGGATTCGAACCACTGTCCTTCTGCATGCAAGGCAAACACCTTACTTCCATGCTATCTCTCCAGCCCCTTTGATTTGATTTTTGTTCTTGTTCTTAAAGAGTGGTATGAGTTTACTGCATGCTGCTAACCAGTTTTCCCAAACCTTGTTGAAGGGGCTTTCTTTCTTCATTTTGCAATTTATTTATTTATTTATTTTTATTTTGGGGTCACATCTGGTGGTGCTCTGGGGTTACTCCTGGCTTTGTGCTCAGGAATCACTCCTGGCAGGGGTGGGGAACCATATAGGATGCCAGAATAAATCAGAGTTCGACTTTTGAGAAGTTCTAACTTGTCCATGGTTCTAATCAAAATAAGAACATCTTTTGGTGGGGATTGGGTCACATCTGGTGATGCTCAAGGGTTTCTTCTGGCTCTGTGCTCAGAAGTTGCTCCTGGCAGGCTCAAGGGACCATATGGGATGCCGGAATTCGAACCGAGGTTCATCCTGTATTGACCGTGTGCAAGGCAAAGGTCTCGCCACTGTGCTATCGCTCCAGCCCCAGAAATAAGAACATTCTAAACCTGTAAGAAAACAGTGCTTTCATCCAGAGAGAGATTCGTGTATGTTCTTTGTTGTAGAAAGCAGTGAGTTAGTAAGGGCCAGAAGGACCAACCCATGGTAGGAAGGTATGTCCATGCTGTTGTTTGCAAGGCAAATGCCCTACTACTGTGCTATTGCTCCAGCCTTTCATTTTGTATGTCTTACCCTTGATCATATACCTACTGGAGGGATTGTCTCAGGATATTCAAGTCTAGTCCATTAATCTGAGGGTCTGGCTTTATTCTAATACCATACTCTTCTAATTACTACTGTTTTATAATGGTTTAAATCTGAATTAAGTGATGCCTCTCATCTTTCCCAATAATTGCCTTTGTTATTCATGAAACTTTATAGTTCTATATGAATTTCAGGAGTAGTTAATCTCTTTCTTTCTAAAATTCCATGGGTAACCTTACAGGGATGCATTAAGTCTATACTTCTTGGGAAGTATTGCCATTTTTATGATGTTAATCCTCCCAATTCATGAGCAGGATATGTGTTTCCATTTTCTTGTGTCCTCTTTTATTTCTTGAAGCAGTTTGACATTTTCTTTTATAGGTCTTTCACGTCTTAAGCTAATTCCAAGGCACTTAATTTTTTGAGGAACAATTGTGAGTGAAATTCTTAAAAATATCTCCTTTCATTATTTGTATATAAGCCATATATGAAATTTTGCATATTAATTTTGTAGCCTGCCACCTTGCATACTAATTTACTGTTTCTAGAAGCTTTTTGTAGTCTTTTTTTTTTTTTTTTTTGGTTTTTGGGCCACACCCGGTGATGCTCAGGGGTTCCTCCTGGCTATGCGCTCAGAAGTCGCTCCTGGCTTGGGGGACCATATGGGGCGCCGGGGGATCGAACCGCGGTCTGTCCTAGGCTAGCGCAGGCAAGGCAGGCACCTTACCTCGAGCGCCACCGCCCGGCCCCTTTTTGTAGTCTTTAGGATTTGTCATGTTACCTGAAAACAGGGAGCGATTGACTTCTTTCTTCCTGTGTGAATGCCCTTGACATCTTTTTCTTGCCTAGTTGCTATGGCATATATTTCTAGTACTATACTGAATAGACATGGCAAGTGTAGGAAATTCTGTCTTATGCCGTATCGTAGAGGAAAGACTTTAAGTTCCCATTGAGTATAATGTTTGTTATGGGCTTGTGGTAGGTAAATGGCTTTGACTATATTGTAGGAAGTTCCTTCAATTCCTATCTTTTTTTTTTTTTGAATTATGAGAACAAAAGATGCAAAGAAAGCGGACAAGGTAAAGTTACAGTGGAAGGACAATCACCCATAACATAATTCTCAGAAGAAGTCCCCTTGCTGATATCTTAACTTTGAACTTTCAGCCAAAGAACATTAAGATAAATAAAGCAGAATCCATGTACAATTACTTTGTCCCTCAAGTCCCCAGATTGTAACACATTATAATATTTCTTAACAGCACACAAGGCAATCTAAAGCCATAAAACTTACGTAACTCCTTAAACATTAGAGGCATAGTATTTTTTACATTTCCATGTACATGCATATTAGCTTAAGTTAACCTCAAATTTTAAGTGGGGTTTTTTTTTAAGGATTAGAGTCAAAGGAGCACAGTAAAAACTGTGTTAGAGTGGCAATTGTTGTTTGCATAGGCCCACCAAAATATGAGAGGCGTGGAAAGGAATAACCTTGGCCTAAATACAAAGAGATCCTACCCCTGAAGTTTCCTGGCATAAGACCAACTCTAGGCTTTAGGCAAGTTATCGTCCTAAATTCCTATCTTGTTGAGAGTTTTTACCATGAATGGTGCTGAATTTTATCCAATGCTTTCTCTGCATCTGCTGATATGATGATTTTTCTTTTATTAAAATGATATATTGATGTAACCTCTCCCCCAACTTCCTGTCTATCTTACCTGGATGGGTGGGGCCTGTAGTTGGTAACAAAGGAATTGCCTCAGGGAGAAAGCAGAGAAGAGGGAGCAGAGAGATGCAGCAGGCAGAGAAGAGAGAAAGGTTGGGTGCAGAGAGGCTGATTAGCTTAGAAGCCATGTGAGATATGTACTTGGTGGTTAGGGCCTTAATAAATCTCTTGAACTTCATCTGACTACTATGTCATTTCCTCCCTATTACCTTGATACCTACAGACCCGCCAGGCCAAAGAGGCTGCCAGCGCAGGGCTGAGTCGAGAAAGGCCTCACCATCTATCCACCACCATCTAGGACTTTATACTTAATATTTAATACAACATATTATGTTGATTGAGTTGCATGCATTAAACCATCCAAGCATCTCTGGGCTGAATCCTACTTGGTTATGGTGTATAACCTTTTTGATAAATTGTTGAATTCCATTTGCTAGTATTTTGTTGAGGATCTTTGCATCTGTGTTCATCAAGGATATCAGCCTGTAATTCTCTTCCCTCCCCTTTCAGTCATGGTATTTCTTGTTTTCTTTTGGTATCATGCTGATGTTAGCTTCTTAGAAACTGGGAGGAAGTGTTTCTATTTCTTCAATGTCCTTGAAGAGCCTGAAAAGGATTGACCAGTAGGTCCTCTTTAAAGCTTTGAAAGAATTCACTAGTGAATTCATCTGGGTCTATCCTGGCTTTTGTTTTTGAGAAGCCTTTGGGTTGCCATTTCAATTTCCTCAACAGTGATAGGTCTGTTCAGGTATTCCACATTATCTTGGGAGGTCCTAGGAATCCAAGAATTTACCCATTTTTCTAGGTTCTCTAAATTCTCAAAGTAATCTCTGATTATCCTTTGAATTTCTGTAGTGTCTGTTGTGATATTCCCCTATCCCCTGCCTTTTTTTTTTTTTTCAAAGAATCAACTCTTGTTTTCTTCTGAATTTGGGGGAGGAGGGAAGGGAATCCATTAGATTCTGCTCTAAGTTTTATTATATCATTTCCCCTGCCTGCTATCAGTTTATTTTTCTGGTCATTTTCAAATTTCTTTTTTTTTTCTATTTTGTTTTGTTTTGGACCACATCTGGTGATGCTGAGGGGTTACTCCTGGATATGCACTCAGAAATCACTCCTGGCTCTGGGAACCATATGGGAAGTCAGAGATCGAACCTAGGTCCATCCTGGGCAGCAAGGCAAAAGTCCTACCACTGTGCTATTGCTCTGGCCCTCAAAATTTTGTTTTGTTTTGTTTTGTTTTGAGCCACACCTGGCAGCGCTCAGGGGTTACTCCTGGCTCTTTGCTCAGAAATCGCTCCTGGCAGGCTCAGGGGACCATACGGCATGCTAGGTATCGAACCAGGGTCAGTCCTGGGTAGGTCAAGTGCAAGGCACACTCTATCAGTGTGCTATGGCCCTGGCCTCTCATTTTACAATTTGTTTCTTTTTTAATTTATTTTTATTTCTTTTAATGTTTTTTTTTGGGGGGGCCACACTGGGTAATGCTCAGGGGAAATGCTCCTGGCTATGTGCTAAGAAATCATTCCTGGCTTGGGGGACCATATGGGACTCTGGGGATCGAATCGAGTCAGTTCTGAGTCAGCTGTGTGCAAGGCAAATGCCCTACCACTGCGCTACCACTGATGCTCCGGCACCATCATTTTCCAATTTCTTAAGCTATTCAGATAAATTATATGTAGGCCCTTTCATTATCATTATAACTTGCAAAGCTATAGATTTCCTTTTAATAGCGCATTTCCAGGGTCCCACAAATTCTGATAATTTGTGTCTTCATTTTCATTTGATTCCAGGAATCCTTTTTTTGTTGTTTTGGTTTTGGTTTTTGGGCCACACCTAGCAGTGCTCATGGGTTACTCCTGGCTCTGTGCTCAGAGATCACTCCTGACAGACCTGGGGGACCATATGGGATGCTGGGGATCGAACCCAGGTCTGTCCCAGGTCAGCCACATGCAAGGCCCTACCACTGTGCTATCACTCTGGCCCTTGATTCCAGAAATCTTGATTTCCTTTCTGATCAATTGTTCGATAGTGAGCTGCTTCATTTCTGGGTGTTAACATTGTTTCTGTTTGTAACTCACTTCCACTTTCAGTGCATCATTATCTGAGAAGATGGTTATCTTTGTTGTTTGTTTTTGTTTGGGGGCCACCTTTGGCAGCGCTTGGGGGTTACACCTGGCTCTGCACTCAGAAATTACTCCTGGCAGGCTTGGGAACCTTATGGAATGCCAGGGTAAACACTCTACCCTTTGTACTATCACTTGGCCCCTAGTTGATACAATTTTTATCCTCTTAATTTTATGGAGGCGTGTATTGTCCCAGCATGTGGCTTACCTTGGAGAATATCCTATGTGCACTGGATAAGAATGTATATTCAGCTTTTGTGGGGATTAAAAGCTATATACCTACTCAGATCTTCTCTTCCATTTCTTCCTTCAAAGCCAGTATATCCATCTTGAGTTTTAGCCTGTTTGATCTATCTAGAGCAAACAGCAGTATTGAAGCCTCCAACTACTGTGAGGTAAGTAGAGGCCTTTGGTATAGTTCCCATTTGTATCTATTCTCATTGTCTGCTTTTTCCCCTTCCCTGGGGCAAGGGGTTTTGTCTGGATCTCAATAAAGGGGAGGCAGGAAGGCTGAGGGGGAGAGCTATCATCTTTGCTTGTGGTTCCACATGATGGAGTGTGGATTATTTATTACAGAGTACTACAACCAGACCAACACCTCCTATCCTCCTCGTATAGGAGGTATGGGATTTCCCTTCCTTCCTTGGGGACAGTGGAACAATCAATCTGTACCCCTTCAAACTACTACTGTGTTGCTATTGACATCTTCAGTCAGATCAATTAGCAGTTAAGTATTTTGTTGGTCTCCACTGGGTGCACATATGTTTAGGAGTGTTATTTCTTCCTGGCATACATGTCCCTTGATTATTAAAAAAAATGACCCATTTTTTTTAAAAGGCTCAACATTTCTGAGCCTGAAGTTTATGTAATTTGATATTAGTATGGTAACTCCAGACCTTTTGTGTGTGTGTGTGTGTGTGTGTGTGTGTTTCGGGCCACACCCATTTGATGCTCAGGGGTAACTCCTGGCTAAGCGCTCAGAAATTGCCCCTGGCTTGGGGGGACCATATGGGACACCGGGGGATCAAACCAAGGTCCTCCTTGGCTAGCACTTGCAAGGCAGACACCTTACCTCTAGCGCCACCTCCCAGGCCCGAACTCCAGACGTGTGTGTGTGTGTGTGTGTGTGTGTGTGTGTGTGTGTGTGTGTGTGTGTGTGGTTTTTGGGTCACACCCGGCAGTGCTCAGGGGTTATTCCTGACTCCAGGCTCAGAAATTGCTCCTGGCAGGCACGGGGGACCATATGGGACGCTGGGATTCAAACCAATGACCTCCTGCATGAAAGGCCTTACCTCCATGCTATCTCTTCGGCCCCAAACTCCAGACTTTTTAAGGAGGCTGTTTATTTGAAGGATTGTCTTCTGACCTTTGACTTTGAGTTTGTATTTCCTTTGACCATTTAACATTTTTCTTGCTAGCAGAATGTTGGGTTCAATTTCTGATTCCTTTTTCCACTATGTCCAATGGTGCATTTAATTTATAGGCACTGAAATTATTGTCCTGGAATTTTTGCCATCTTTTTGTAGAAGTTTGGTGTGTTTGTGGGGTCTGTCTTGCATTAAAGAGCCCCCTTCAGCTCTTTTCAAGTTGGCTTTTGAGTCTATAAAGATACTAAGTTGCTTATTTGTGAAGCTGCACATCCTTCCATCAAATCTAAATGAGAGTCTGACAAGGCAAAGAATTCTTGGTGAGGCATTAATTTCGTTGACTTTTTTAACTATATAATACCACTGCTTTGAGCCTGAAGGGGTGCTTTGTTAAATCTACTTTGAATCTTACTGTAGAATATTGAAAGTGTCAAGGTAAGAAAGGGAATATACATTTAAAGGATAAACTTTAAGATTTAAGAGGGGCCGGAGAGATAGCATGGAGGTAAAGCATTTGCCTTTCATGCAGAAGGTCAGTAGTTTGAATCCCAGCATCCCTGAGCCTGCCAGGAGTGATTTCTGAGTGTAGAGCCAGGAGTAACCCCTGAGCACTGCCGGGTGTGACCCAAAAAACAAAAAAAAAAAAACAAACAAACAAAAAAAAGGTTTGAAAGAATTTATTACTGAATCCATCTGGACCTGGGCTTTTGTTTTGGGGGAAACTTTTGTTTACCATTTTAATTTCTTCAGTACTGATGGGCCTGTTTACAACTGCTAGATTATCCTGGTATAACAGTGGAAGATTATTATTAGAGTCCAAGAATTTATCCATTTCTTCCAGGTTCTCATGTTTTGTGGCATAGAGTTTCTCTAAGTAGTCTCTGAATACCCTTTGAATCTCTGCAGTATCTGTAGTGATCTTCCCCTTTTCATTTCTAAAACGCATTATCAAGTTTTCTCCCTCTCTTTGTGAGTTTTGCCAATGGTCTATCAATCTCGTTTATTTTTTCAAAGAATCAACTTCTGCTTTCATTGATCTTTCGGATTGCTTTTTGGGTTTCCACTTCATTGATTTCTTCTCTCAACTTAGTCATTTTCTTCTGTCTCCCTATTTTTGGTTCCTTTTTTATCTTTTTCTAATTCTATAAGCTGCAACATTAAGCTATTCATGTATGCTCCTTCTTCCTTCCTGATGTGTGCTTGCAAAGCTATAAATTTTCCTCTCAGTACCGCTTTTGCTGTATCCCATAGGTTCTGATAGTATTTTCATTGTCATTTGTTTCCAGGAAAGTTTTGATTTCCTCTTGGACCCACTGGTTCTTCAGTAGTAGACTTTTCAATTTCCATCTGTTATTTTTTCTTGTGTGTCCCTTTGTAGTTCACATCTAACATCAGAGCCTGTGGTCAGCAAAGGTAGCCTGCAAAATTTCTATCCTCTTGATTTTATGGAGGTATGTTTTATATGCCAGCATGTGGTCTGTCCTGGAGAATGATCCATGTATGTTGGAAAAGAATGTGTATCCAGGTTCCTGAGGAAGGAGTGACCTATATATATCTACTAGGCCTCTTTCTTCCATTTCTCTTTTCAGGTCCAGTATATATGTGTGTGTGTTTGTGTGTGTGTGTGTGTGTGTGTGTGTGTGTGTGCAAGGCCACACCTGGCGTTGCTCAGGGGTTACTCCTGGCTGTCTGCTCATAAATAGCTCCCAGATCCAGTATATTTTTGTTGGACTTCAATCTGGTTGACCTATCAAGTGTTAACAGGTCCGTGTTGAGGTCTCCCACAATTATTGCATTATTATTAATATCCTTTTTCAGGTTTGTCAACAATTGTATTAAATACTTTGCTGGTCCCTCATTGGGTGCATATATGTTTAGGAGAGTGATTTCTTCCTGCTGTACATATCCCTTGATTAGTACAAAATGTCCATCTTTGTCCCTTACAACTTTTCTGAGTTTAAAGTTTGTGTCATCTGATATTAGTATGGCCACTCCAGCTATTTTAAGGGTGTTGTATGTTTGGTGGGATGATTTTCCTCCAGCCTTTGATTTTGAGTCTATGTCTGTTCTGACTATTCAGGCATGTTTCTTGTAGGCAGCAGAAGGTTGGGCTCAGTTTTTTGATCCATTTCGCCACTCTGTGACTCTTTTTTTGGGGGGGGGGGCCACACCCGGCGGTGCTCAGGGGTTACTCCTGGCTGTCTGCTCAGAAATAGCTCCTGGCAGGCACGGGGAACCATATGGGACACCAGGATTCGAACCAACCACCTTAGGTCCTGGATCGGCTGCTTGCAAGGCAAACACCGCTGTGCTATCTCCCTGGGCCCACACTCTGTGACTCTTAACGGGTGCATTTAGTTCATTGACATTGAGAGAGATAATTTTCATGGGATTTAGTGCCATCTTTGAGTAGAAGTTTGGTGTGTTTGTTGGTCTGTCTTGTCTTTTTTTTTTTTTGGTTTTTGGGCCACACCCGGTGACGCTCAGGGGTTCCTCCTGGCTATGCGCTCAGAAGTCACTCCTGGCTTGGGGGACCATATGGGATGCCGGGGGATTGAACTGCGGTCCGTCCTAGGCTAGCGCAGGCAAGGCAGGCACCTTACCTCTAGTGCCACCGCCCAGCCCCTCAGTTTTTCTTTTAAGGCTGGTTTTGAGTCTGTAAAGTTTCTTAGCTGTTGTTTATCTGTGAAGCTATGTATACTTCCTTCAAACCAGAAAGTGAGTTTTACTGGGTGCAGTATTCTAGGCGAAGCATTTATTTCATTGAGTTTTGTCACTATATCCCACCACTGCTTCTGGCCTTGAGTGTTTCTGGTGACAAGTCTGCTGTAAATTTCAAGGATGCTTCCTTGAATGTAATTTCCCTTTTTGATCTTGCTGCTTTCAGTATTCTGTCTCTATCTGTGGGATTCAACATAGTGACTAGGATGTGTCTTGGGATGTTTTTCCTGGGGTCTCTTTTAGCTAGTACTCTTCGGGCATGCAGGATTTGTTCACATGTATTCTTTAGCTCTGGTAGTTTCTCCATGATGATGTTTTTGACTTGTTGATTCTTCCTGGAGATTTTCTTCTTGGGTCTCTGGAACTCCAATGATTCTTAAGTTGTTTCTGTTGAGCTTATCAAAGACTTCTATTTTCATATGTTTATATTCTTTGAATAATTTTTCCACTGTCTGATCATTTTCCTTAAGGTTTTTTCCCAGTCTCTTCTGCTGTATGGAGTTGTTATGCATCTCATCTTCCAGCACACTAATTCTATCCTCAGCTGCTATTACCCTGTGGGGGAGCTTATCCATTTTGTCATTCAATTTGTGTACTGAGTTTTTCAGACCTGTTATTTGACCTGATATTTCAGTTTGGAGTTTTCTGATTTCTATCTTCATATTCTCTTGATTCTTGTTAGTGTTCTGTTCTATACTTTCTTTGAGTTCTGTGAGCATCCTCCATATTTCTTCTCTAAACTCCATATCTGAAAGACTAAGTGGTTGGCTGTTGTTGGGTCATCAGAGTTGCCATCTTCATTCTCTATGCCTGATGTTGGTCTGCATAGTTTTCCCATTGTCATGCTTGTATTGTGGGTTTTTCTACGTGTTGTGATGGTATTCATTAGCTCAACCCCTTAAGAGGTGTGGGCTTACGGGGCCCAGCAGAGTCAGCTTTATCTGCAACTCTGGCCCGGAAAGACTCACCTCAGCCAAGGCAAGCCCTCAGGGGATGAATGCCAGAGACATCAAAGTTCCCAGGCTGAAGCAAGCTGGGGGAAGCCTCAAAATGACTGTCATCCTCAAGGGGCCCAGCAGAGTCAGATTTAGCCACAGTCTTGGCCCGGGGAAGACTCACCTCTTTTTGTTTTTAGGTCACACCCAGTGGTGTTAAGATGCACCCTTAATATTATGCAGCCATCAGGAAAGATGAAGTCATAAAGTTTTCCTATACATGGCTGTACATGGAATTGATTATGCTGAGTGAAATAAGTCAGAGGGAGAGAGATAGACACAGAATAGTATCACTCATCTATCGGTTTTAAGAAAAATTAAAGACATTACTGTAATAAGGCCCAGAGACAATAGAGTTAAGGCCTGGAAGGGCCAGAAAGACCGACTCAACAATTTAAAGTCACCACTAAGAGTGGTGAATGCTGTTAGGAAAATAACTATGCTAACAACTAGCAGTACAATGTTAAAGAATGAGAGAAGTAGAATGCCTGTCGTGATACAGGCAGGGGCAGGGAAGGTGGGGGGCATTGGTGGTGGGAATGTTGCTCTGGTGAAAGGGGGTATTCTGTTTATGACTGAAACCCAACTTCAAACATGCTTGTAATCATGATGCTTAAATAAAAAATTATAATAAGGGGCCGGGAAGGTGGCGCTAGAGGTAAGGTGTCTGCCTTACAAGCGCTAGCCAAGGAACGGACCGCGGTTTGATCCCCCGGCGTCCCATATGGTCCCCCCAAGCCAGGGGCGATTTCTGAGCACATAGCCAGGAGTAACCCCTGAGCGTCAAACGGGTGTGGCCCAAAAACCAAAAAAAAAAAAATTATAATAAAAAGATGTGCTCAGTTCTGTGTTCAAGGATCACTCTGGTTGTGGTCTAGGAATCAAACCACATGCAAGGAAAATGCATTAATTTGTCCTATTCTGATTGTTTTATATTTGGTCAACATCACACTGTGCTCATGGCTTGCTCATGGCTCTACACTCAGGTATCCCTCCTGGAAGGGCTCAGGTTACCTGAGCTGCTGGAGATCAAACCTAAGTCAACTGCATGCAAGGTAAATAACATACCTGCTCTACTCTCTGGCCCCTATTCTGATTAATTTCTAAACACCATTATATTTCTTTTCCACAAGTGGTCTTACCATACAAAATTCTCACTCACAGTGCATTAGAGTTCTAAACTTCAACATACTTGCCAACACTGCTATTTGTTTCTTCCCCCAAGAGTAAGACACCCAATTGGTATAAATGATGTGTTATAATACTTATTTTCTTTTCCTAATAATGAGGAATATCAAGCATCTTTCGTGTGCTTACTGACCACTGCATAACTTCTTTAATAAAAAGCTGATTCAATTCCTTTGCCCATTTTAAAATCAGATTGTGTGTTTTCATTAGTTGAGCTATAGGATTTCTTTCTACATGAAAGATATCTTCAGGTGCTGAAATGATAGCACAATGGGCACAGCACTTGTCTTGCAGTATGTCTACCCAGGTCCAATTCCCAGCATCTCATATGTTCTCCCCAAGTACTCTTGAGACTAATTCCTGAGTGCATAGCCAGGAGTAAGCTACCTGAATACTCCTGGTTATGGAAAAAAAACCTTCATTGCTGTATCATTCGCCTCACACAAAGCCAACCTGGATTCAATCCCTACAGTGCATATGGTCCCCTAAGCCCACAGAGTGATCAAGAGACAGAGGGGAGTCCTAAGCACCACCAGGTGTGGCTCCCCCCAAATTATATATGTGTATATATGACTACAAAAATAGCATTCCTTAATTATACATGACTTAAAAACTTATCTGTAGGCTTGCCTTTTTTTGTTGTTGTTGTTGTTGGCTGGTTTGTTTTTTTGAGGGGGAGAGGCCATACCCGGCAGCACTCAGAGGTTACTTCCCCTGGCTCTGCACTCAGAAATCACTCCTGGCAGGTTCAGGGAACCATACAGAATGCTGGAGATCGAACCCAGATCAGCCACATGCAAGGCAAATGCCCTCTCCACTGTGCTATCGCTCAGGCCACCATATTTTTTAGTATCGTTTTATGTACAGCAGTGGTCCTCAAACTATGGCCCGCAGGCCACATGTTGTATTTGTATCTGTTTTGTTTCTTCATTGCAAAATAAGATATATGCAGTGTGCATAAGAATTCATTCATAAGTTTTGTTTTTACTATAGTCAGACCCTCCAATGGTCTGAGGGACAGTAAACTGGCCCGCTGTTTAAAAAGTTTGAGGACCCCTGATGTACAGTGCCTTGTCATTTTCACAAATCCAGCAAATAATTTATTCTTTTCACCTGTGCATAAGGCATCATATTCCATCAATCACTGAAGACCAATGTAATGATGCACTGCTCTTTCTTTCTGAGGCATTTCTTGTTTTGTCTTTTTTTTTTTTTTGGTTTTTGGGCTACACCCGGCGGTGCTCAGGGGTTACTCCTGGCTGTCTGCTCAGAAATAGCTCCTGGCAGGCACGGGGGACCATATGGGACACCGGGATTCAAACCAACCACCTTTGGTCCTGGATCGGCTGCTTGCAAGGCAAACGCCGCTGTGCTATCTCTCCGGGCCCTTGTTTTGTCTCTTACATTTAGATCTGTAATTCATTCAGAGTTAATTTTTTTTTTGTTTTGTTTTTTTGTTTTGGTTTTGGGGGCCACACCCGTTTGATGCTCAGGGGTTACTCCTGGCTATGTGCTCAGAAATTGCTCCTGGCTTGGGGGACCATATGGGACGCCGGGGGATCAAACCGCGGTCCGTCCAGGGCTAGCGCTTGCAAGGCAGGCACCTTACCTCTAATGCCACCACCCGGCCCCCAGAGTTAATTTTTATACAAGACTTTAGATATGGGTCCAGCTTAATTATTGGCATTTATATACTGAGATTCTACTGAGTGTTCTTGGCATGCAGCCCAATATCCTGACCTTATAAATGATATTTTGTTCTTGGCCTCCACACATACCTGTCTCTATCTGTTTTTATGCTGATATCAGTTATTCCCACAGAACATTGTAGTGTGGTCTGAAATCAGAAAATACTCCAGTATTGTTTTGGAAGTTCTTGTACCATGTGAAATCCCTGTAAATTTCATGTTATTTTGGGGGGAAAGAGGGATTTCTCAAACAGTGCTTAGCCAGCCCCAGGACTATTCTCAGCAATACTCAGCCTCTTGCAACAAAACCAGTAACTGGAAGCAACCATGATCACTTCCAGGCATGCACTCTGGGTTTTGAACTATCACCTAGCAGTACCATATGAGTTTTAGGGAGTTTTTCTATTTCATCCCCAATGTCAATGGGATGCTAATGGACAGGGAATTCAATTCTGTGCCTGCAATCGGCAGGTCATGCTGGGGAATCTTACACATTTACAACATTACTTCCTTAGTCCCTGAGTGTCAAGCACCCTCGCTAATTGGGTCGTCTTCATTTCTCAGCACTGATTTGTGTTCATAGTCCTTTGTCTCTCATAATTCTACTGTAAATCACATTGTTTGCTTTATTCCATTTCCAGATTGTGTTGTTTGTCAACCCATTTACAGCTGACCTTTGTGCACTGAATTCTTACTCATGATGGTTTGTTTTTGAGTCACACACACACACACCAGTAGTGATCAGGGCTTACTCTAGGCTCTGCACTCAGAGAACACTTCTATTGGAATGTGGGCCCAGGGTGACCATATGCAAGAGAAATGCTATATTTCTGGCCACAAGCTAGTGGCCTCGGGTGTTAACTGTGTTCTCGACACCCACAGAGAGCACCAAAACAGGGAGAACCAGTGGCATATAGATATGGAAATCTACTACCCATCATTAAGCACCATCCAAAAAGAGAAGAAACTTTGGTGGTCAAAGGAAACAAGATATTATGACTACACTGTTGGCAATAAAACACTGGAAAACCAACAGACACTGTAAGAAACAATCACAAGCTCTGGGAATCAAAGAGAGCCTGATTTCCAGGGTTATTAATAATTTCTTGTTTTTAACAAAAAAAATGCCATGTTGGAGGGAAGAAGAAGAAAGAGTACAGCCTATCCATAGGATGGGGCCTGAATGGAAGCAGTCACTAGTGTGGAAATTGCAAGCCAATGTCTTGGTCTGAGTGGATTTCACATGTGTGTAAAACTACAACCATCTCTGCACACAGTTGTGGGAGATGAAGTCTCTAGTGAAGGACTATCTAGGATGAGACAGAATTAGCTAGTGGGCAAGACTCAGTGCATTGTATATCCCTGGTATGCATGCAAGCTGGGTTTCATTCTACAACACTGAAGGAAAAATGTGAATATAAAGGAGATGACATATTTTTAAAAGGAGCAATAAATAAATAAATAACCTGCATCCAAGAAACAGACAGATAGTCCAGTATACAAGACAGCTGACTTGCATGCTACCAATCTGATTTGATCAAGGTACCCACATAGACCCCTATGCCCTGTCAGGGTTGATCCTGAGCATAAAGTCAGTTACTTCCTGAGCACAACCAGGAGTTGCTCAAAATCTAACACATCAACAAAAACAAGAATAATAACCCAGAACAATCCAGGCATGACATTATTTGAGCTGATGATTTTTGGAGTGACTGGGGATAACCCGCACCCTACCTCTTGTACTTTGGAAGCCCTAGCAGCCTAAAGCATGCCTACAAACACAGCTGCCATGTCTGTACCAGGCCAGCTTCACAGACGCACTCTGTAGTCTATGAGATGTAAACCACACTGTGAAAAATTATGTGTATACTGACACACAGCTGAAAGCTGGCAATCTCGAGAAGAGAGGGCGGGCCAAGTCCCTGCCCTGCCAAAGCCATCCCTGCTGTACCCATCACCCATAGTCACCACTTCACCAATGGCTCTGCCTCACTGGCCCTCTAAAACTCTCTGCAGAGACACCAATCTGACCAAAAGTCCAAGTGCGCCAGTAATTGGACTGATATTACCAGGACATATTATGGAGTGAGTATATCCCAAACCTGCCATCTTCTACTCCCAGAAGGCCTGGCATCTTAAGCCATGCTCCACAAAAGTATCAGCAATAGTGCTGGGAATTCCTGAACCAGGGGAAGACTCCATTTTAGTTTAATACTGTCATCCCCACAGGAATATATCAATTTAGATGCCAATGTATAACTAAGTCCACCTAAAGTTGAGGCCAGAGAGATAGCATAGTGGTAGGGCATTTGCCTTGCAAGCGCTTGACTCAGGACCAATGGTGGTTCGAATCCCGTTATCCCATATGGTCCCCGTGCCTGCCAGGAGTGATTCCTTTTCTTTTCTTTTCTTTTTTTTAAAGGGTGTTTTTTTTTGGTTTTGGTTTTGGTTTTGGTTTTTGGGTCACACCCAGCAGTGCTCAGGGGTTACTCCTGGCTCTACATCAGATAATTGCTCCTGGCTGGCTCGGAGGGGACCATATGGGATGCCAGGATTCCGAACCACTGTCCTTCTGCAGGCAAGGCAAACGTCTTAACTCCACCTCCATGCTATCTCCTCTGCCCCTAACCCCCAAGGAGTGGACTTCTGAGCAGAGAGCCAGGGAGTATCCCCCTAAGCACTGCCGTGTGTGGCCCAAAAACCAAAAATAAATAAATAAACCCACCTAATGTTCAGGAAAAAATGAAGTGACAAAATGGTCAAATAGCAACAAGAGGTTGCTAAACATCCTGAGGATGATTTAATGACTTCATTGCAAGATACAATAATTTTCACTAATTTTCTTCCTGCTATACTCTTTTTCTCCCTTTTTTTTTGGGGGGGGGGGCTACACCCAGCAGTGTTCAGGGGTTATTCCTGGCTCTGTGCTCAGAAATTATTCCTGGCGGGTGTAGGGTATTATATGGGATACTAGGGATTGAACCTGGTCAGCATGTGCAGGGCAGATGCCCTACCCACTGTGCTATCACTGAAGCCCTCTTTTTTTTTTTTTTTTGTGGTTTTTGGGTCACACCCGGCAGTGCTCAGGGGTTATTCCTGGCTCAATCCTCAGAAATTGCTCCTGGCAGGCACGGGGGACCATATGGGATGCCGGATTCGAACTGATGACCTCCTGCATGAAAGGCAAACGCCTTACCTCCATGCTATCTCTCCAGCCCCTTTTTTCATAGTTTTTTTTTTTGTGCTCTTTTTTCTTTTTAAAAATAATTTCACTCCTACTTACCTAGAAACGAATGTATTATGATCAACTATGCCATACATGTTCTATAAATAGAGTAAATTTTAAGAAAAGCATAATAACCTGGGCAGAAGGAAGTGGCAGTTGGCAAAGTTAAGCAAAAGCATCAGGTTCTCCTCAGCGCCATTAAGCCATAACTCTTATTGAGGGGGCTCATTTCCTCCTCCTGCACTCTGCATCATGAGAAGGCCCAGAAAAGGCAGGAGGGATAAAAATCAGGGGATAAGCAGCATCCTCACTAAGTTTCTTCTGCTCCCTCTGCTTAATGGTCACACCTATATTTAAGATCCAAGGGCAAAGAGTAAAGAGTAGGAACACTCCCTTTATAGAAAGGTTCAGAGTATGAAAATCGAGACCTCGGAGTTGAAGGAAAGCTGCCAGCAGCACACACAGCCATGGGGCTGCTCACCGGAGACACACTGGCATGCCTGGCCTTGGCCATGGTCATTTTTTTGCTCCTCGTGGACCTCATGCACAGGAGAGTGAGCTGGGCCCCTCGCTACCCTCCAGGCCCTAGGGCCCTGCCTGTGCTGGGCAGTCTGCTAGAGTTCGACTTCCAGGACATGAACTACTCCATGAGCCGGGTAAGAAAGGAAGGAGGGGGTATCACACATCCTGACATCCCCCTCATTCCTGGGTGGGAGAAAACCTGGCCCAGAGAGAGGAAGGTGGGATAGTCTTCCTCAGGAAGGACCATATACAGGCCTGAGGACAGCTTGGGAATCTGCCTAAAAGGTCAGAGAGGCAAAGGCCTGCTAATGGGGAGGAGTGTACTTGGAGCTTGTTGAGGAATGGAGCTGAGGAGGGAGGGGATCAGGCAACGCAGGCAGGAGAGGTGTTGTGACATGGGTCCTATCGTTGGTCTCTGGGGACTCTTGGCTCTCACCTTTCCACTGACATTAGTCTGTCTGTAATAAGGGGCAC
This sequence comes from Suncus etruscus, assembly GCF_024139225.1. NCBI lineage: Eukaryota > Metazoa > Chordata > Mammalia > Eulipotyphla > Soricidae > Suncus > Suncus etruscus. The sequence goes on from NC_064851.1 coordinate 3,332,589, forward strand.
TGGCTTGTCTTACTGACAATTACTGGTGACTTGGTGAGTCCTAACTGGAAGACCTGATCCAAAGTGCTGTTCCATACAAGATGACAAGACCAGAAAAGCCCATCAACTGTTGCTGCAGGCAGTTAGAGGACCCCGTTTGTAAATGGCCATGACACTGAGACTAAATCAGAGTGTCTGGCCTGACAAAAGCCCTTGCCCCTTGGCCTGCAGCTGCGGAGTCGCTTTGGAGATGTGTTCACCCTGAAGATGGGCTGGACGCCTATGGTCGTCCTCAACGGGCTGGTGGCAATACGTGAGGCGCTGGTGCATCAGAGCGAGGACACCTCTGACCGGTTTATTATGCCCATCAATACCTGCTTTGGTTGGGGACCCCAATCTCAAGGCAAGAGGAAAAAGAAGGACCCTATGGTCTCACAAAACTGAGCCATGCAAAAAGAGACACAGTCAGCCTAGCACTCCTGAAGTATTTGGCTGGTGAACAGTGTAATGTGTGGGTGCAGGAGCCCATGTCAAATCTGAGTGTGGGCTTTGCAGAAGGGGGGGGCACAACTGAGTCTCAGAGGAGGCAAAATCTGGGTCAAAAATCTGGTGTCTGGGCCTGGGCAGACCAAGTTTAACATTGTGCTCTCACTGCACCCAGGGGTTGATTCAAGCACGCTATGGGCAAGGCATGGCGCGAGCAGCGGCGATTCTCCGTGTCTACTATGCGCAACTTCGGCCTGGGCAAGAAGTCACTGGAGCAGTGGGTGACCGAGGAGGCCGGCTACCTCTGTGAGGCCTTCAATGGCCATGCTGGTGAGTGCAAGTATAGAGGCTCAGGGATGGGGAGGTGGGACTGAGGGAGGAAGGAGAGCACTGACCTGCACTGCCCCTTCAGGACGCCCCTTAGCCCCAACATCCTACTGAATAAAGCTGTGAGCAACGTGATCTCCTCCCTCATCTACGCACGCCGCTTTGAGTACCAGGATCTGAGCTTCACCAGAATGCTACAGCTAATGGACACCTCCATAAAAGAGCAATCAGGATTCCTAGCCCAGGTACCAAGAGACTCAATAGCCCCACTGAGGAGAGCCATCCAGGTGGCTTTGGATTAGGCATTACTAAAGAGGCAGCCCAAAGTTACTGGGCCCCATGAGGTCTGGGGGCCTGGGACCCCCTTCACATGCCAATGCAAAGTATATTTCAGACACATGGGCTATCTCAGTGAAAGCAAGATCGGTTTCTCGGGGCCGGAGCAGTGGCACAAGCAGTAGGGCATCTGCATGCGCTAACCTAGGACGGACCGCAATTCGATCCCCCTGCATCCCATATGGTCCCCCAGGCCAGGAGCGATTTCTGATCACATAGCCAGGAGTAACCCCTGAGTGTCACTGGGTGTGGGCCAAAAACCAAGAAAAAAAAAGATTGGTTTCTCCACCAAAACCACCACATACATAGTTCAGAAGGAAACAGGCATCATGGATGTCCAGGGGTCTGCAAGCAAGACCCCTAGATACCTGAGCACAGGAGATGCTGGTCCCTTCTATTCCCAATACCAGGTCCTAAATGCTGTCCCAGTGCTTCTGAAAATCCCTGGGCTCCCTGCCAAAATCTTCCCAGGGCAGACTGGCTTCATTGACATGCTGGATGAACTGATCGCTGAGCAGAAGGCCATCTGGGACCCGACTCAGCCTCCTAGAAACCTAATTGATGCCTTCCTGGAGGAAGTGGGGAAGGTGAGAGGGTTGGGTGGGGCTCAGAGTTAATGCACTGGAAGGTGGGGTGGTGACCATGTATGACAGAATATCCAGGCACCAGGTATTTAGGATCAAAGTGGACATCTTGTCCTTCCAGCCTTAAGTTTTATTCTCTGCATGGTCCAGGCCAAAGGGAACCCCGAAAGCAGCTTCAACGATGCCAACCTGCGCATGGTGGTGCTTGACTTGTTTACTGCTGGCATGATAACCACCTCAGCCACACTGGTCTGGGCCCTGCTGCTCATGATTCTACACCCAGAAGTACAGCGTAAGCCTGGCAGGACTTGGGGCAGTAACAAGGGAGTAAAAAAGCCGGGACCCTAAATTTGGCTGGTCAGGAGGTCAGAAAGTACCTCAGCCTCCTCCTCAGTACTCAGCCCCTGTGCAGGATCAGTAGGAGGCGTGAGCACAGCCGAGGCTCTGACACTCGGGGAACTTCTGTCTGTCCAGGCCGTGTCCAGCAGGAGATCGATGAGGTGATAGGGCAGGCACGGCCACCAGAGATGGGGGACCAGGCCCACATGCCTTACACGATGGCCGTGATCCACGAGGTGCAACGCTTTGGGGACATCGCCCCACTAGGAGTCCCCCACATGACATCCCGGGACATTGAAATCCAGGACTTCCTCATCCCCAAGGTAAGCCTGTGACCCCCTCAGCCTTACACACTACAAGCATTCTATGAGCAGCTGCTCCCACAACGTTCAGGGAGTATACAGCCCCCACATTTCCAGGTACCCTGTGCATCCTGGCAGTTGGGGCTGAGCACAGAGTCAGGTGTGCCCAGTCCATAATGTCTTTCTCAGTGGGAAGATGAATGAAAATGGGACCCTGAGGCTGAAGGGGTCCTTGTCTGCAGGGACCGGTGGTAGTAAGGTGTCTCAGGAGGTAGGTCCCCCGCATTACCAGGTGACCAGGGGTACCCTGGGCATCAGGTAGACTCAGGTGGAGGTGACAGGCCTCACGTTGCCTGGCCTCTGTCTTCAGGGGACAACGCTGCTCACCAACCTGTCATCGGTGCTGAAGGATGAGAGTGTCTGGGCAAAGCCCCGCCGCTTCCACCCGGAGCACTTCCTGGATGCCCAGGGCCACTTCGTGAAGCACGAGGCCTTCATGCCCTTCTCTGCAGGTACCTGCATGTCCCCAGCTCTGTCTGTGCCTCCTCAGAGTCCTGGAGGGGATCAATACCAGTACCCCAGGCTCACTAAACCTGTTTCCACCACAGGCCGCCGTGCATGCCTCGGGGAGCCCTTGGCTCGGATGGAGCTCTTCCTCTTCTTCACCTGCCTCCTGCAGCGCTTCAGCTTCTCGGTGCCCGCAGATCAGCCCCGCCCCAGTGATCATGGTATCACACAGGGCATGGTGATTCCGCCCCCTTATGAGCTCTGTGCTGTGTCTCGCTAAGGGGGACACCCAGACCCCACTTGCTTCTCTGCTGTGGATCAAATGCTCAATAAACCAGCCCAGGTCCCAGCCTGATCTGACTCCACCTTGCCCATGTCCCTTCACTTTGGACCTCACATCCTGCCCAGGTGTCGGCAAGCTGAGGCTCCAGAGCCTTGGCGTCTCTTTTGAAGCTTTGCCGAGACTCCAACAGCAGGGCCCATAACAGGGGGGTCAGGGGCTGATATCATTTATCTCAGCCGCCTTGTGTGATGTCATTGAGGGCAAGCTAAGCATGCACCTCTGCACTGAGGAGGAGGAGAGTGGTGTGAGGGAGAGGAGAAGTGCTGACAGAGGGGACACTGAAAAAAAAAAAAAACAATAAGAAAGCAAATAAGAAAAAAGGGAGAAGGAAAAAGAGGAAGACAGAGAGGACTGGAGTAAGAGAAAGAGAGGGCTTACAGTGTGACTGTTACTGGGAGTCAGGCCAGTACAGTGAGGGGAGAACAAGAGTCTAAAAGAGAAAAAAAAAAACAGCAGCCAGGTAAAAAAAAATTAACAGATGCTAATTTTGTTATTGGTGAAGCATGGGAGACAGGTCCTTTTGTAAGGTACCACTGTAGGAAAATTCTGGCTATTATATTAAAAATATTTTAAATAAAAATTAAATTATTATTTACATTTTATATTCATACAAGTATGTGAGCAGGTCTTCTCCAACATAAACTATATTAAAAACAAACATCAATCACGCCTCACAGATGATAGCTTACAAGCCTTGTGGAAATGAAGGTACCGTCTTACAGCCCTGATGTGCACTGAGGTTCAGGAGCAAAAATCTCATTAAATAGGTAAATTAAATATTTTAATTAGCTATCAATTTGAACAAATATATTTTACATTGTGAAATAAAAAAGGTTCTTTTTTCCTTCAGACCGACAGCTAACTGCACAATCCTGCATATCCCATTAAGATAAGAAATATGTATACAGTGGCGTTTGCCTTGCAAGCAGCCGATCCAGGACCAAAGGTGGTTGCTTCGAATCCCGGTGTCCCATATGGTCCCCCGTGCCTGCCAGGAGCTATTTCTGAGCAGACAGCCAGGAGGAACCCCTGAGCACCCCTAGGTGTGGCCCAAAAAACAAAAAAGAAAGAAAGAAAGAAAGAAAGAAAGAAAGAAAGAAAGAAAGAAAGAAAGAAAGAAAGAAAGAAAGAAAGAAAGAAAGAAAGAAAGAAAGAAAGAAAGAAAGAAAGAAAGAAAGAAAGAAAGAAAGAAAGAAAGAAAGAAAGAAAGAAAGAAAGAAAGAAATATGTATGCAGTGCTATATTGTTTTAAATGTCCCGATGGTTTTGCGGCTCCCAGGGGTTTTTTTCCTTTAGAAAAAAAGTCAAAGTGACTCTTTATGTCTTAAAAGTTGCAGACCCCTGCCCTAGTCCTATTGAATAAACCTGACACCCAGACCACCTCACAGGTGGGTATACTGAAGCTCAGGGTGACCACTTACTTACCCGACCACTTCTTGATACTCTGGAGAACCAGCAATGGCTTCCCACCTGTGTCTGAGTCCCTGAAGCCTGAGTCCTGGGTCCATGAGGAACATTGAGTGAACTTCTGATGTGAGCAGGCCAAAATCTTGAATGAAGGAGTAGCTGGCAGATTTTTGTCTCCTGGGGAGGGTCCAGGGTTGGGTTCAGAAGATGATCAGAAGAATGATCAGAGACAATGCTGTCTAGGCTCCCACTGATCGGCATCCTTGGTGGGGTCCACCCACACTGGATGACCACACAGCTGCCTCCACTCTCAGACTCACCCTGAAAGGTCAAAAGATCAAGGTCCCTCCACAGTCAGTGTGCCAAAACGGTGCTGTGTCTCATGACCTCTGTGCACAGAGACTGCCACGCCCAGCTGCCAGCATAAGTCCCAACACCTGGGACGTCAATATTAATGCTTCTCTGGGAAAGTTACCCTGCTGATTTAATGTATTTCAGTGCAGGCTGCTCCTGGCCTGTGGCTCAGACACCAATGTAGTCTCTGTTTATAAAGTAACAACAACACAACATGAAGTGTCTTGCATTTCCAAATGCACTTGAAGTCCCCCACTGACTTCAGGCATGAAGTACAGCCATCACCACCAGCTTTCCCCGGAACCTTCCTCACCTGGCATCTCAGGAACTCTGTCCACACAGACACTAGCTCCTTTCCCTACAGCCAGCCCTAGCACCATCTAGGTGTCTCTGTGGATGTCACAACTTGAGGGAATGGAGTCCTGGGTCTGTGATGATCGTTTCACAGTCCTCAGGCTCCAGAACTGTCCTGGGAGGGCTGAATCTCCTGAACCAATAGAGGTCTGGATATCTGCTTTCAGCACTGTGGAGACTGCTGCTCTGAACATGAGGTGCAAAGTTCTTGTAGAGACACTACATTCGTTTCTAAGGGTTTATATCCAAACTGGAATTGCTAGATCATATGGTTATGACGTGGGACCATATGGGTCCCATGATATAATACCATATGGGACACAGGGTGATCAAACCGCTGCCTGTCCTAGGCTAGTGTGGGCAAGGCAAGTGCTTTACAGCTTGAGCCACTGCTCTGGCCCCATAGTTTGCCTATTATTTCTTAGTATCATTTTATATTCAATGCCTTTCCGTTTTCACAAATTTTTTTCCTTTTTACATGTGCATTTAGCATGTGAAAAGTCCATGCCTGATTCATTAAACTGATAAACTGAATTTGACCTCTGTTTCTATTCTGATTATTTTGGTTTTGGTCATATTCTTGGATTTAGATTCAGGTTTCCTTCCTGACAGGAATTCAAGTGACCATTTGTTATGCCGTGGATCAAACCCTCGGGGATCAGTCACATGCAAGGCATGCACACTACTACCCACTCTACTCTTTTTCTGGCCCCTATTTTGCTTAAGTTTTGAAAACCACTACACTACTTCTCCATAGTGACCTTACCACTTAGAATTCTCACTCACAATGCATTAGAGTTCCAAAAAATTTTTTTGTTTTTTGTTTGTTTGTTTGTTTGGTTTGGTTTTTTGGGCCACACCCGGCGTTGCTCAGGGGTTACTCCTGGCTGTCTGCTCAGAAATAGCTCCTGGCAGACACGGGGGACTATATGGGACACCGGGATTCGAACCAACCACCTTAGGTCCTGGATAGGCTGCTTGCAAGGCAAACACTGCTGTGCTATCTCTCTGGGCCCCAGAGTTCCAAATTTTAACAGACTTGCCAACACCACTGTTTTGTTTCTTTCCCCCGACAGCAAGAATTCCAATAGTATGAATGATATGTGTTCTTTCCCAATAATGAATAATATCAAGCATCTTTCATGTGCTTACTTGTAATTTACATAATTTTTGGGTCACACCCGACGGTGCCCAGGGGTTACTCCTGGCTTTCTGCTCAGAAATAGCTCCTGACAGGCAAGGGGACCATATGGAATGCTGAGATTTGAACTAACCACCTTAGGCAAATGCCGCTATGCTATCTCTCCTGCCCCATAATTTACATAATTTCTTAGAGATAAATCTATTCCCTTTCCATTTCAAAACCAGGTTATGTATTTTCTTTTCTTTGTTTTTTTTTTAGTTTTTTGGGTCACACCCGTTTGATACTCAGGGGTTACTCCTGGCTAAGCGCTCAGAAATTGCCCCTGGCTTGGGGGGACCATATGGGATGCCGGGGGATCAAACCGAGGTCTGTTCTGTGGCTAGTGCTTGCAAGGCAGACACCTTACCTCTAGCGCCACCTCACCGGCCCCATGTATTTTCATTAATTCGTTGAATAGTAGGCATTCTTTCTGTATGCAAGATGCTATCTTCAGATGATAGAGTGATCGCATAGCAGGTAGGGCATTTGTCTTGCATTAGTCTACCAGGTTCAATCCCTAGCAACCCACATTTCCCCCAAGCACCACTAAGACTAATTCCTGAGTGCATAGCCAGGAGCATGAGCTTTGCACTGTTGGGTATGGCCCAAAAATAAGCAAAAAAAAAAAAAAAGATATCATCTTCATTTGTATGCCATTTGCCCTGCACCCGGTCAACTCAAGTTCAATCTCTGGCACTGATCAGAGAGACAGAAGTACTCAGAGACAGGAGTAAACCTAAAGCACCACCAGTGGCCTAAAATCCTTAATCATACAATTTGCAAATTTGTAACTATCTTTTATTTCTTAGTATCATTTTATACTCACTGCCTTTCCGTTTTCACAAATCACATTTTTTCCTTTTTACATGCGCATTTAGCATGTGAAAAGTCCATGCTGATTATTCTACATTTAGCTATGAGAATTCCCAACAGTATATGTCGGAAGGGTGGCCCTCCCTCCTGAGTATTCTTGGAAATTCAGTTCAATATTTATTCTGACCTTGAAAATGAGGTTTCCTTCTTGGCCTCCATGCTGTTGTCTGTCTTTATCTGTCTTTATGCTGACATCAGTAATTCCTACAGAACACTGTCATAGGGTCTGAAATAAAAACTACTCCACTGTTGTTGTTATGGAAGTTCTTGCACCATGTGAAATCCCTGTAAATTCCATGGAATTTGGGGCATTGGGGGGAATCTCTCAAGCAGTTCTTAGCGAGCCCCAGGGTTACTCTCAGTAATACTCAGCCTCATGCTACAAAACTATAACTGGAAGCCTCTAGGGCCACACGCAGTCATGCACTCCAGCCCTTCAAGCTATCACTCAACAGTCCCATATGGATTCTAGGGAGTTTTTCTCTTTCCTCCCCAGGAGTCACTAGAATGTTGAAGTACATGATGTGCAATCCATCTGTAGGTCACACTGGAAAATCTCACATATTTACAGCATTATTTCCCTGGTCCATGGATGTGAAGCACCCTTACTTATTGGGACTTATTTCTCAGCAGTGATTTGTTTTCACAATCCTTTCTCTTTTTCTACCTTTGTAAAGCACACTGTTTGCTTCATTCCATCGATAGCTGGCCTTTGTGCACTGAGTTCTTTTTTTTTTTTTTTTGGTTTTGGGGTCACACCCGGCATCACTCAGGGCTTACTCCTGGCTCCAGGCTCAGAAATCGCTCCTGGCAGGCTCGGGGGACCATATGGGACACAGGGATTCGAACTGATGACCTTCTACATGAAAGGCAAATGCTCTACCTCCATGCCATCTCTCTGGCCCTGCACTGAGTTCTTGTTCTGCTCGTTGCTGTATTTGTTCATAAGTTCCTACATGTATGTTGTAAAATAGTTATTTCTACACATATGATCATCGTGCTTCTGAACTGAGATTGGTGTGGCTGCTTGAAACTTACTGGACTTTCCCCCCTATTGTTCTGCCAAAAACCTTTAGAATTCTGTTGACTGAAATTGGTAAATCTAAACATCCATAGAATTTGTCACCTGGAAATAGAATTCTCATACTCCTCAGGAATTGCTTTTTGTTTGAGGACTAGATTATCCATTTCTAATGGATGCGAACTGGATTTTCATTCATTCCATAACACTGCAAAGCAAATTAATATAAAGAAGGTAGAATAGGGGCCGGGCGGTGGCCCTGGAGGTAAGGTGCCTGCCTTGCCTGCGCTAGCCTAGGACGGACCGCGGTTCGATCCCCCGGCGTCCCATATGGTCCCCCAAGCCAGGAGCGACTTCTGAGCGCATAGCCAGGAGTAACCCCTGAGCGTCACCGGGTGTGGCCCAAAAACCAAAAAAAAAAAAAAAAAAAAAAAAAGGTAGAATATGTATATATATATATATGTATATATATATATTCGTTTTTGGGTCACACCTAGTGGTGCTCAGGAGTAACTCCTGGCTCTGTACTCAGAAATTGCTTCTGGCAGGCTTGGGGGACCATATGGGATGCCGAGGATCAAACCCAGGTCTGTTTCAGGTTGGCAGTGTGCAAGGCAAGCACCCTACCATTGTGCTATCACTCCAGCCCCAGAATATATACTTTTACAGGAACAAAACAAAAAGTCTGGAGCAGAACTATCCAATAACCACAGGGGCTCATGATTTCCATAGGGGAAATCAGGAAGCATGAGACTGTCAACAGTCTGAAGCCTAAGGGTCAGACATAAGAACGAAGAACATGGATACAAAGACCAGGGCCTGAGAGACACTGTCAGGTGTAGAACACACAAGGGGGTTTAAGTGGAGGAGAAAGGACCAGAAGGAATATCTGAAGAAATGGTTGTTGAAGTGCCACAATTAGCATGAAAGCTCTCCAACAGCAGAGGCCTTTCTCCGGGCCATATGGACATTGGATTGAGTATGTATGTATGTATGTCTGTGTTCCAGTTCTGAGGTTGGTGCTTTGGTAAGGAAGAATACTTGTGTCCATGTGTCAGGTTGCATATGTCTAGTGTCATTCTGGTGAGAGAATAAAGTGTGAAATTTTAAACAAACAAAAAAATGCAACATGGGCCGGAGAGATAGCATGGAGGTAAGGCATTTGCCTTTCATGCAGGAGGTCATCGGTTCGAATCCCGGCGTCCCATATGGTCCCCCATGCCTGCCAGGAGCAATTTCTGAGCCTGGAGCCAGGAATAACCCCTGAGCGCTGCCGGGTGTGACCCCCCAAAAAAAATGCAATGTGTTGAAAGGGCTGGTGGGGACATCTCTGCATTCCCTTCATTCCACAGGAAGGGACATACATCAGGAAAGTGCAGAGGACCCAGCACCCCAGGAGAGGGGAATCAATATGTCATTTGACATATCTAAAGACAGGAACTGTTCCTATCCTTAGAAACAAAGAATGGGGCCTCTATATTCCTGAACTTGGTTTGGGAGAAACATAAATAAATTAAAAATGACTTGCAGCAAAGACCACACAAATAGTACTGTACATAGGAAACTTGACTTGCACGCTACTGACCTGATGTGATCATGGCACCCACATAGTCCCCTATGACCTGTCGGGAGTGATCCTGAACACAAAGTCAGGCTTAACCACCGAGAACAGCCGGGGCACCCAAAATCAAACAAATCAGCAATTATAAAAATAATAATCTGCGGGGCCAGAGTGATAGCACAGCGGTAGGGTGTTTGCCTTTGACCTACCCAGGACAGACGGTGGTTTGATTCCCAGCATCCCATATGGTCCACCGGGCATGCTAGAGCAATTTCTGAGTGCAGAGCCAGGCATAACCTCTGAGAGCTGCCAGGTGTAACAAAAAACAAACAAACAAACAAAACAAATATTGACAGAGGAAGTGGCAGGTGGCAGAGTAAGCAGGAACTTCCTCAAAGTCATTAAGTCATGAACCTTGCTGGAAGGCTCACTTTCCATTCCTGTACCTTCTGCAGGATAAAGCCCAGGAGAGGGCAGGATGGACAAGGATTCATGGGGCACTCTTTACCCTCCCCGCATTCTTTGCTTTATGGTTATACTCATGTTTGAGTTCACAGGGCAAAGGGCAAAGTAACACTCCCTTTGACAGAAAGGTTCAGAGTATGAATTTTGAGATCTCAGAGTTGAAGGAAAGTTGCCAGCAGCACACACAGCCATGGGGCTGCTGGCTGGAGATACACTGGCATCCCTGGCCTTGGCCATGGTCATCTTCCTGCTTCTCGTGGACCTCATGCACAGGAGAGCACGCTGGACCCCTCGCTACCCGCCAGGCCCCAGGCCCCTGCCTGGGCTAGGCAATCTGCTAGAGCTAGACTTCAAGAACTTCTCCTACTCCATAAGCCAGGTAAGGGAGGGCAGGAGCATCACAAGTCTAATACCCTTTGAGTCCAGAACTTAACTCCCGGGTGGGAGAAGGACCTGGCCCAAAGAGGAGGCAGGTGGGACAGGCTACTTCAGGGAGTACTGCAGTACAGGCCTCAGGACAGCTTGGACTCTGCCTGAAAGGTCAGAGAGGCAAAGGCCTGCTACAGGAGTGTGTGTGTGTGTGTGTGTGTGTGTGTGTGTGTGTGTGTGTGTGTGTGTATACACTTGGAGTTTGTTGGAGGAAAGAGGTAAGGAGGGAGGGGATCAGGCAGCGCAGGTAGGAGAGGTGCTGTGACCTGGGTCCTATCACTGGTCTCTGGGGCCCTTGGCCCTCACCTCTCCGCACTGTGACTTGAGGCACTGGCTTCTCTTACTGACAACTTGGTGACATGAGGAGTCCTAGCTGGAAGGCCTGTCCCAAGCACTGCTCTATGCAAGGTGATGTTACCAGGAAAGCCCTCCAACTTGACAAAAGCCCTTGCTCCTTGGCCTGCAGCTGCAGAGACGTTTTGGGGACGTGTTCACCCTGCAGATGGCCTGGACACCTGTGGTCGTGCTCAATGGGCATGTGGCGGTACGCGAGGCGCTGGTGCACCACAGCGAGGACACCTCTGACCGCCTTGTTATACCAATCACTACCTGCTTCGGTTGGGGGCCCCAATCTCAAGGCAAGAGGACAAGGGGAAGGCCCCAAGTCACACAGGAAGGAAAATGTGGTCAGACCAGCATTGCTAAGTCATGGTAGCAAGGCTACTGGTGACCAGTGTGAGTGTAGGCACCTGAGCCGCATCTCACTATGGACTTTACAGAAGTAGGTACAACTGAGTCTCATAGAAGCAAGAACTGGATCAGCTAAGAGAGGGCAGCATCTTGATGTCCGTGCCTGGGCAGATCACATCTAACATGTGCCCGTATTGTGCCCAGGTGTGATTCTAGCGCGCTATGGGCAAGCATGGCGCGAGCAGCGGCGATTCTCCGTGTCCACCATGCGCAACTTTGGCCTGGGCAAGAAGTCACTGGAGCAGTGGGTGACCGAGGAGGCCGGCTACCTCTGTGAGGTCTTCAATGGCCACGCTGGTGAGTGCTCCGGATGAGGGCACAGGGAGGGGAAAGGAATTAAGAGAGAGGGAGGTCGCAGATCAATGGAATAGACTTGAGTATTCTGAGACTGATCCCCAGGTATACAACAATTAATCTTTGATAAAGGGGCAACAAATAAAAAATGGAGCAAAGAAAGCCTCCTCACAAGTTGTATTGGGAAAACTGGTTAATTACATGCAAAAGGTGAACTCAGACCTTTCTTTTTTTTTTTTTTTTTTTTTTTTTGGTTTTTGGGCCACACCCGGCAGTGCTCAGGGCTTACTCCTGGCTGTCTGCTCAGAAATAGCTCCTGGCAGGCACGGGGGACCATATGGGACACCGGGATTCGAACCAACCACCTTTTGGTCCTGGATCGGCTGCTTGCAAGGCAAACGCCGCTGTGCTATCTCTCCGGGCCCAGACCTTTCTTTTATATCATGCACAAAGGTCAAATCAAAATGGATTAAAGATTTTGATATCAGATCTGAAACCATAAGGTACAAAGAGGAAAACAATAGGCAAAACATTCCATGACATTAAGACTAAAGACATCTTAAAGACAGAAACACCACTGTCCAAGCAAATGAAAGCAGAAATAAACAAATGGGGCTATTGGGCCCGGAGAGATAGCACAGCGGCGTTTGCCTTGCAAGCAGCCGATCCAGGACTAAAGGTGGTTGGTTCAAATCCTGGTGTCCCATATGGTCCCCCGTGCCTGCCAGGAGCTATTTCTGAGCAGATAGCCAGGAATGACCCCTGAGTACCGCTGGGTGTGGCCCAAATACCAAACAAACAAACAAACAAATGGGACTACATTAAACTGAGAAGCTTCTTCACTTCAAAGAAAATTAGTGACTAGGATACAAAGATTACCTGCAGAATGGGAGAAACAATTCACCCAATATCCATCTGATAAAAGGCTAATAGCTAAGAGATATAAGGTACTGACAGAATTTACCAAGAAAAAAGTCTAACCCCATAAAAAAAATGGGGAGAAGAAATGAACATTTTCTCAAAGAAATACAGATGGCCAAAAGTCACATGAAAAAATGCTCTATATCACTAATCATCAGGGAGATGCAAATCAAAACAATAATAAGATATCTCACAACACAGAGCTGGCATGGATGTGGGGAGAAAGGGACACTCAATCACTGCTGATGGGAATGCCATCTAGTCTAATCTTTCTGAAAAACAATGTGAATATTCCTTAAAAATATTGGAAATTGGGGCCAGAGAAATAGCATGGAGGTAGGGTGTTTGCCTTGCATGCAGAAGGACGGTGGTTTGAGTCCCAGCAACCCATATGGTTCCCCCAATCCTGCCAGGAGCAATTTCTGAGTGGAGAGCCAGGAGGAACCCCTGAGTGCTGCCAGGTGTGACCCAAAAACCAAAAACAAAATAAAATAAAATAAACTGGTATTGCTGGATCATAAAGAAGCTCAATTTCCAGGGTTTTGTTTTTGTTTTTTGTTTTTTTGGGTCACACCTGGCAGTGCTCAGGGGTGTTACTCCTGGCTCTATCCTCAGAAATCACTCCTGGCAAGGTTGGGGGACCATATGGGATGCTGGGATTCAAACCACCGTCCTGCATGCAAGGCAAACGCCCCACCTCCATGCTATCTCTTCAGCCTCAGCAATACCATTTCTAGGGATATACCCTAGGAACACAAAAACAAAATTCAAAAATGATCACTGCACCTCATCATAGCTATTGACATAGCTATTTACAATAGCCAGAATCTGGAAGCAACCCAGGTTCCCAACAAGAGATGAGAGGATAAAGAAACTGTGGTATATATACACAATGGAATACAATGCAGCCGTTAGGAAAAGAAATGAACTCATGAATTTTGCTTACACATGGATGGACATGGAGAGTATTATGCTGAGAAAAATGAGTCAGAGGGAGAGGGGTGAACATAGAGTAATCTCACTCGTCACTGGAATATAAGGAAAATAAAAGTCAGTGTGGGGATGCTATCTAGAGACAACAGAGATAAAAATCAGGAGAACCATTCCATGGTGGGTAGGTTGCCACAAAGAGCAGAGAGTGCAGTTAGAGTAGAGAAGGTCTAATATGGAAAGGACACTCATGCAAGCCTCATTTGCAGTAGTACAAACCATATGTCACAAAAGAAAAGAGAGAGAAGGAGTGCGAGAGGGAAGGAGTGAGTGAAGCAAAAATGCCTGCCCAGAGGCAAGCGGGAGAGGGTGGGTGGGAGGCAAGAGGGCATCAGGGAGGGTGAGAAGGAAACTTGACATTGGTGGTGGGAAATGCACACTGAGAGAGGTTGTTATACATTGCATGACTGTAAAAAATAAAATAATTTCATGACTGTAACTCAATCATGAGCAACTATCTGTGAAAATATTGTATCATGAACAACCTTGTAACCAAGATGTTTAAATTTAAAAAAAGAGAGAGGGGGCCAGAGAGATAGCACAGTGTAGGGTGTTTGTTTGCCTTGCAAGTGGCCGACTCAGGTTCAAATCTTGGCATCCTATATGGTCCCCTGTGCCTGCCAGGAGCAATTTCTGAGCATGGAGCCAGGAGTAACCTCTGAGTGCTGCTGGGTGTGGCCCAAAAACAAAAACAAAAAAAAAAAAGAGGGGGGAGGTTACCACTGACCTGCATTGTCCCTTCAGGACGCCCCTTTAGTCCCAACGTCCTACTGAATAAAGCTGTGAGCAACGTGATCTCCTCCCTCATCTATGCACGTCGCTTTGAGTACGGGGACCCACGCTTCACCAGGATGCTGCAGCTAATGGACGCCTCCCTGGAAGAGCAGTCAGGACTCCTTTCCCAGGTACCATGAGACTGAACAGCCCCACTGACGAGGCCAATACAGGTGGCTTTGGACCAGGTATTACTATAGAGGCAGCCCAGGTTTATTGGGCCCTGTGAGGGTTGGGGGTCTGGCACACCCTTTACAAGCCAATGCTAATGTAGATTTAGACCTGTGGGCTATCCTCAATGAAGGCAAGCCCGGATTCCCCACCAGCGCCACCACACACAGTTCAGAAGGAATCAAGGCATCGCGGATATCCAGGCAAGACCCCTGGTGACCTGAGCACCAAAAATTCTGGTCCCTTCTTTTCCCAACCTCAGATTCTAAATGCTGTCCCGGTGCTTCTGAAGATCCCTGGGCTCCCTGCCAAGGTCTTCCCAGGGCAGATTGCATTCATAGACATGATAGATGAGCTAATCACTGAGCAGAGAGTAACCTGGGACCCCACCCAGCCACCTCGAGACCTGATTGATGCTTTCCTGGAGGAGATGGAAAAGGTAAGGGGCTGGAGCTCAGGGTTAGTGAAGTGGAAAGTAGGTGGGGGCCATGAGTGACCCACTGACCAGATACTGGGTAGAAAAGAGCTAAGTGGACATCTCCTCCTTCCACCCCTAAGCCCTCTTATCTGTGTGGCCCAGGCCAAAGGAAACCCTGAAAGCAGCTTCAACAAAGCTAACCTGCGCATGGTGGTAGCCGACTTATTTTCTGCCGGGATGGTGACCACCTCAACCACACTGGTCTGG